>NC_059139.1:98922026-99277061 GCF_020740605.2 Lemur catta | reverse complement strand
AACACTATCCTAGGGCTGATGCTAACCCTAACCCTAACCCTAACACTATCCTAGGGCTGATGCTAACCCTAACACTAACACTATCCTAGGGCTGATGCTAACCATAACCCTAACCCTAACACTATCCTAGGGCTGATGCTAAACCTAACCCTAACCCTACCACTATCCTAAGTCCGATGCTAACCCTAGCCCTCACACTATCCTAGGCCTGATGATAACCCTAACCATAACCTTAACACTATCCTAGGGCTGATGCTAACCCTAACCCTAACCCTAACACTATCCTAGAGCTGATGCTAACCCTAACCCTAACACTATCCTCAGCCTGATGATAACCCTAAACCTAACCCTAACACTATCCTAGGGCTGATGCTAACCCTAAACCTAACACTATCCTAGGGCTGATGCTAACCCTAACCCTAACCCTAACACTATCCTAGGGCTGATGCTAACCCTAACGCTAAGCCTAACACTATCCTTGAACTGATGCTAACCCTAACCCTAACCCTAACACTATCCTAGGCCTGATGATAACCCTAACCCTAACCCTAACACTATCCTAGGGTTTATGTTAACCCTAACCATAACACTATCCTAGGGCTGATGCTAATCCTATCCCTAACGCTAACACTATCCTAGGGCGGATGCTAACCCTAACCCTAACCCTAACACTATCCTAGGGCTTATGCTAACCCTAACACTAACACTATCCTAGGGCTGATGCTAACCCTAACCCTAACCCTAACACTATCCTAGGGCTGATGCTAACCCTAACCCTAACTCTAACACTATCTTAGGGCTGAGGCTAACCCTAACCCAAACACTATCCTACGGCTGATGCTAACCCTAACCCTAACCCTAACACTATCCTAAGGCTGATGCTAACCCTAACACTAACACTATCCTGGGCCTGGTGCTAACCCTAACTCTAACACTATCCTAGGGCTGATGCTAACCCTAACCCTAATACTATCCTAGGGCTGATGCTAACCCTAACCCTAACCCTAACACTATCCTAGGCCTGATAATAACCCTAACCCTAACTCTAACACTATCCTAGGGCTGATGCTAACCCTAACCCTAACACTATCCTAGGGCTGATGCTAACCCTAACGCTAACCCTAACACTATCCTTGAACTGATGCTAACCCTAACCCTAACCCTAACGCTATCCTAGGCCTGATGATAACCCTAATACTAACCCTAACACTATCCTAGGGTTTATGTTAACCCTAACCCTAACACTATCCTAGGGCTGATGCTAACCCTAACCCTAACATCTAACACTATCCTAGGGCTGAGGCTAACCCTAAACATAACACTATCCTAGGGCTGATGCTAACAGTAACCCTAACCCTAACACTATCCTAGGGTTGATGCTAACCCTAACCCTAACACTATCCTAGGGCTGATGCTAACCCTAACCCTAACCCTAACACTATCCTAGGGCTGATGCTAACCCTAACACTAACACTATCCTAGGGCTGATGCTAACCATAAACCTAACCCTAACACTATCCTAGGGCTGATGCTAATCCTAACATTAACAATACCCTAGGGTTGATGCTAAGCTAACCCTAACCCTAACACTATCCTAAGTCTGATGCTAACCCTAGCCCTCACACTATCCTAGGCCTGATGATAACCCTAACCCTAACCTTAACACTATCCTAGGGCGGATGCTAACCCTAACCCTAACCCTAACACTATCCTAGAGCTGATGCTAACCCTAACCCTAACACTATCCTAGGCCTGATGATAACCCTAAACCTAACCCTAACACTATCCTAGGGCTGATACTAACCCTAAACCTAACACTATCCTAGGGCTGATGCTAACCCTAACCCTAACCCTAACACTATCCTAGGGCTGATGCTAACCCTAACGCTAAGCCTAACACTATCCTTGAACTGATGCTAACCCTAACCCTAACCCTAACACTATCCTAGGGTTTATGTTAACCCTAACCCTAACACTATCCTAGGGCTGATGCTAATCCTATCCCTAACCCTAACACTATCCTAGGGCGGATGCTAACCCTAACCCTAACCCTAACACTATCCTAGGGCTTATGCTAACCCTAACACTAACACTATCCTAGGGCTGATGCTAACCCTAACCCTAACCCTAACACTATCCTAGGGCTGATGCTAACCCTAACACTAACTCTAACACTATCTTAGGGCTGAGGCTAACCCTAACCCAAACACTATCCTACGGCTGATGCTAACCCTAACCCTAACCCTAACACTATCCTAAGGCTGATGCTAACCCTAACACTAACACTATCCTGGGCCTGGTGCTAACCCTAATCCTAACACTATCCTAGGGCTGATGCTAACCCTAACCCTAATACTATCCTAGGGCTGATGCTAACCCTAACCCTAACCCTAACACTATCCTAGGGCTGATGCTAACACTAACCCTAACCCTAACACTATCCTAGGGCTGATGCTAACCCTAACCCTAACACTATCCTAGGCCTGATGCTAACCCTAACCCTAACACTTACAGTATCCTAGGGCTGATGCTAACCCTAACCCTAACCCTAACACTATCCTAGGTCTGATGCTAACCCTAAACTTAACACTATCCTAGGGCTGATGCTAACCCTAACCCTAACCCTAACACTATCCTTGAACTGATGCTAACCCTAACCCTAACCCTAACACTATCCTAGGCCTGATGATAACCCTAACCCTAACCCTAACACTATCCTAGGGTTTATGTTAACCCTAACCCTAACACTATCCTAGGGCTGATGCTAACCCTAACCCAAAACCTAACACTATCCTAGGGCGGATGCTAACCCTAACCCTAACCCTAACACTATCCTAGGGCTGATGCTAACCCTAACACTAACAGTATCCTAGGGCTGATGCTAACCCTAACCCTAACCCTAACACTATCCTAAGTCTGATGCTAACCCTAGCCCTCACACTATCCTAGGCCTGATGATAACCCTAACCCTAACCTTAACACTATCCTAGAGCTGATGCTAACCCTAACTCTAACACTATCCTAGGCCTGATGATAACCCTAAACCTAACCCTAACACTATCCTAGGGCTGATGCTAACCCTAAACCTAACACTATCCTAGGGCTGATGCTAACCCTAACCCTAACCCTAACACTATCCTAGGGCTGATGCTAACCCTAACGCTAAGCCTAACACTATCCTTGAACTGATGCTAACCCTAACCCTAACCCTAACACTATCCTACGCCTGATGATAACCCTAACCCTAACCCTAACACTATCCTAGGGTTTATGTTAACCCTAACCCTAACACTATCCTAGGGCTGATGCTAATCCTATCCCTAACCCTAACACTATCCTAGGGCGGATGCTAACCCTAACCCTAACCCTAACACTATCGTAGGGCTGATGCTAACCCTAACCCTAACTCTAACACTATCTTAGGGCTGAGGCTAACCCTAACCCAAACACTATCCTACGGCTGATGCTAACCCTAACCCTAACCCTAACACTATCCTAAGGCTGATGCTAACCCTAACACTAACACTATCCTGGGCCTGGTGCTAACCCTAACCCTAACCCTAACACTATCCTAGGGCTGATGCTAACCCTAACCCTAATACTATCCTAGGGCTGATGCTAACCCTAACCCTAACCCTAACACTATCCTAGGGCTGATGCTAACCCTAACCCTAACCCTAACACTATCCTAGGGCTGATGCTAACCCTAACCCTAACACTATCCTAGGCCTGATGCTAACCCTAACCCTAACACTTACACTATCCTAGGGCTGATGCTAACCCTAACCCTAACCCTAACACTATCCTAGGTCTGATGCTAACCCTAAACCTAACACTATCCTAGGGCTGATGCTAACCCTAACCCTAACCCTAACACTATCCTAGGGCTGATGTTAACCCTAACCCTAACACTATCCTAGGGCTGATGCTAACACTAACCCTAACCCTAACACTCTCCTAGGGCTGATGCTAACCCTAACCCTAACACTAACCTAGGCCTGATGCTAACCCTAACCCTAACACTATCCTAGGGCTGATGCTAACCCTAACCCTAACACTATCCTAGGCCTGATGCTAAACCTATCCCTAACCCTAACACTCTCCTAGGGCTGATGCTAACCCTAACCCTAACACTATCCTAGGGCTGATGCTAACCCTAACGCTAACCCTAACACTATCCTAAGTCTGATGCTAACCCTAGCCCTCACACTATCCTAGGCCTGATGATAACCCTAACCCTAACCTTAACACTATCCTACGGCTGATGCTAACCCTAACCCTATACCTAACACTATCCTAGAGCTGATGCTAACCCTAACCCTAACACTATCCTAGGCCTGATGATAACCCTAACCCTAACCCTAACACTATCCTAGGGCTGATGCTAACCCTAACCCTAACACTATCCTAGGGCTGATTCTAACCCTAACTCTAACCCTAACACTATCCTTGAACTGATGCTAACCCTAACCCTAACCGTAACGGTATCCTAGGCCTGATGATAACCCTAACCCTAACCCTAACACTATCCTAGGGTTTATGTTAACCCTAACCCTAACACTATCCTAGGGCTGATGCTAACCCTAACACTAACACTATCCTAGGGCTGATGCTAACCCTAACCCTAACAGTAACACTATCCTAGGACTGATGCTAACCCTAACCCTAACTCTAACACTATCTTTGGGCTGAGGCTAACCCTAAACCAAACACTATCCTACGGCTGATGCTAAGCCTAACCCTAACACTAACACTATCCTAAGGCTGATGCTAACCCTAACCCTAACACTATCCTAGGGCTGATGCTAACCCTAAACCTAATACTATCCTAGGGGTGATGCTAACCCTAACCCTAACCCTAACACTATCCTAGGGCTAATGCTAACCCTATCCCTAACCCTAACACTATCCTAAGGCTGATGCTAACCCTAACCCTAACACTATCCTAGGCCTGATGCTAACCCTAACCCTAACCCTAACACTATCCCAGGGCTGATGCTAACCCTAACCCTAATACTATCCTAGGGCTGATGCTAACCCTAACCCTAACCCTAACACTCTCCTAGGGCTGATGCTAACCCTAACCCTAACCCTAACACTATCCTACGGCTGATGCTAACCCTAACCCTAACACTATCCTAGGCCTGATGCTAACCCTAACCCTAACGCTAACACTATCCTAGGATTGATGCTAACCCTATCCCTAACCCTAACTCTATCCTAGGGCTGAGGCTAACCCTAACCCTAACACTATCCTAGGGCTGATGCTAACCCTAACCCTAACACTAACACTATCCTAGGGTTGATGCTAACCCTAACCCTAACACTATCCTAGGGCTGATGCTAACCCTAACCCTAACCCTAACACTATCCTAGGGCTGATGCTAACCCTAATCCTAACACTATCCTTGGGCTGATGCTAACCCTAACCCTAACCCTAACACTATCCTAGGGCTGATGCTAACCCTAACCCTAACACTATCCTAGGGCTGATGCTAACCCTAACCCTAACCCTAACACTATCCTAAGTCTGATGCTAACCCTAGACCTCACACTATCCTAGTCCTGATGATAACCCTAACCCTAACCTTAACACTATCCTAGGGCTGATGCTAACCCTAACCCTAAATCTAACACTATCCTAGAGCTGATGCTAACCCTAACCCTAACACTGTCCTAGGCCTGATGGTAACCCTAACCCTAACCCTAACACTATCCTAGGGCTGATGCTAACCCTAACCCTAACACTATCCTAGGGCTGATGCTAACCATAACCCTAACCCTAACTCTATCCTAGGGCTGATGCTAACCCTAACGCTAAGCCGAACACTATCCTTGAACTGATGCTAACCCTAACCCTAACCCTAACACTATCCTACGCCTGATGATAACCCTAACCCTAACCCTAACACTATCCTAGGGTTTATGTTAACCCTAACCCTAACACTATCCTAGGGCGGATGCTAACCCTAACCCTAACCTTAACACTATCCTAGGGCTGATGCTAACCCTAACACTAACACTATCCTAGGGCTTATGCTAACCCTAACCCTAACCCTAACACTATTCTAGGGCTGATGCTAACCCTAACCCTAACTCTAACACTATCTTAGGGCTGAGGCTAACGCTAACCAAAACACTATCCTACGGCTGATGCTAACCGTAACCCTAACCCTAACACTATCCTAAGGCTGATGCTAACCCTAACACTAACACTATCCTGGGCCTGGTGCTAACCCTAACGCTAACCCTAACACTATCGTAGGACTGATGCTAACCCTAGCCCTCACACTATCCTGGGCCTGATGATAACCCTAACCCTAACCTTAACACTATCCTAGGGCTGATGCTAACCCTAACCCTAACACTATCACTATCCTAGGGCTGATGCTAACACTAACACTAACACTCTCCTAGGGCTGATGCTAACCCTAACCCTAACACTATCCTAGGCCTGATGCTAACCCTAACCCTAACACTATCCTAAAGCTGATGCTAACCATAATCCTAACCCTAACACTATCCTAGGCCTGATGCTAACCCTATCCCTTACCCTAACACTCTCCAAGGGCTGAGGCTAACCCTAAACCTAACACTATCCTAGGGCTGATGCTAACCCTAAACCTAACCCTAACACTATCCTAGGGTTGATGCTAACCCTAACCCTAACACTATCCTAGGGCTGATGCTAACCCTAACCCTAACCCTAACACTATCCTAGGGCTGATGCTAACCCTAACACTAACACTATCCTAGGGCTGATGCTAACCATAACCCTAACCCTAACACTATCCTAGGGCTGATGCTAAACCTAACCCTAACCCTACCACTATCCTAAGTCCGATGCTAACCCTAGCCCTCACACTATCCTAGGCCTGATGATAACCCTAACCATAACCTTAACACTATCCTAGGGCTGATGCTAACCCTAACCCTAACCCTAACACTATCCTAGAGCTGATGCTAACCCTAACCCTAACACTATCCTCAGCCTGATGATAACCCTAAACCTAACCCTAACACTATCCTAGGGCTGATGCTAACCCTAAACCTAACACTATCCTAGGGCTGATGCTAACCCTAACCCTAACCCTAACACTATCCTAGGGCTGATGCTAACCCTAACGCTAAGCCTAACACTATCCTTGAACTGATGCTAACCCTAACCCTAACCCTAACACTATCCTAGGCCTGATGATAACCCTAACCCTAACCCTAACACTATCCTAGGGTTTATGTTAACCCTAACCATAACACTATCCTAGGGCTGATGCTAATCCTATCCCTAACGCTAACACTATCCTAGGGCGGATGCTAACCCTAACCCTAACCCTAACACTATCCTAGGGCTTATGCTAACCCTAACACTAACACTATCCTAGGGCTGATGCTAACCCTAACCCTAACCCTAACACTATCCTAGGGCTGATGCTAACCCTAACCCTAACTCTAACACTATCTTAGGGCTGAGGCTAACCCTAACCCAAACACTATCCTACGGCTGATGCTAACCCTAACCCTAACCCTAACACTATCCTAAGGCTGATGCTAACCCTAACACTAACACTATCCTGGGCCTGGTGCTAACCCTAACTCTAACACTATCCTAGGGCTGATGCTAACCCTAACCCTAATACTATCCTAGGGCTGATGCTAACCCTAACCCTAACCCTAACACTATCCTAGGCCTGATAATAACCCTAACCCTAACTCTAACACTATCCTAGGGCTGATGCTAACCCTAACCCTAACACTATCCTAGGGCTGATGCTAACCCTAACGCTAACCCTAACACTATCCTTGAACTGATGCTAACCCTAACCCTAACCCTAACGCTATCCTAGGCCTGATGATAACCCTAATACTAACCCTAACACTATCCTAGGGTTTATGTTAACCCTAACCCTAACACTATCCTAGGGCTGATGCTAACCCTAACCCTAACATCTAACACTATCCTAGGGCTGAGGCTAACCCTAAACATAACACTATCCTAGGGCTGATGCTAACAGTAACCCTAACCCTAACACTATCCTAGGGTTGATGCTAACCCTAACCCTAACACTATCCTAGGGCTGATGCTAACCCTAACCCTAACCCTAACACTATCCTAGGGCTGATGCTAACCCTAACACTAACACTATCCTAGGGCTGATGCTAACCATAAACCTAACCCTAACACTATCCTAGGGCTGATGCTAAACCTAACATTAACACTACCCTAGGGTTGATGCTAAGCTAACCCTAACCCTAACACTATCCTAAGTCTGATGCTAACCCTAGCCCTCACACTATCCTAGGCCTGATGATAACCCTAACCCTAACCTTAACACTATCCTAGGGCGGATGCTAACCCTAACCCTAACCCTAACACTATCCTAGAGCTGATGCTAACCCTAACCCTAACACTATCCTAGGCCTGATGATAACCCTAAACCTAACCCTAACACTATCCTAGGGCTGATACTAACCCTAAACCTAACACTATCCTAGGGCTGATGCTAACCCTAACCCTAACCCTAACACTATCCTAGGGCTGATGCTAACCCTAACGCTAAGCCTAACACTATCCTTGAACTGATGCTAACCCTAACCCTAACCCTAACACTATCCTAGGGTTTATGTTAACCCTAACCCTAACACTATCCTAGGGCTGATGCTAATCCTATCCCTAACCCTAACACTATCCTAGGGCGGATGCTAACCCTAACCCTAACCCTAACACTATCCTAGGGCTTATGCTAACCCTAACACTAACACTATCCTAGGGCTGATGCTAACCCTAACCCTAACCCTAACACTATCCTAGGGCTGATGCTAACCCTAACACTAACTCTAACACTATCTTAGGGCTGAGGCTAACCCTAACCCAAACACTATCCTACGGCTGATGCTAACCCTAACCCTAACCCTAACACTATCCTAAGGCTGATGCTAACCCTAACACTAACACTATCCTGGGCCTGGTGCTAACCCTAACCCTAACCCTAACACTATCCTAGGGCTGATGCTAACCCTAACCCTAATACTATCCTATGGCTGATGCTAACCCTAACCCTAACCCTAACACTATCCTAGGGCTGATGCTAACCCTAACCCTAACCCTAACACTATCCTAGGGCTGATGCTAACACTAACCCTAACACTATCCTAGGCCTGATGCTAACCCTAACCCTAACACTTACACTATCCTAGGGCTGAGGCTAACCCTAACCCTAACCCTAACACTATCCTAGGTCTGATGCTAACCCTAAACCTAACACTATCCTAGGGCTGATGCTAACCCTAACCCTAACCCTAACACTATCCTAGGGCTGATGTTAACCCTAACCCTAACACTATCCTAGGGCTGATGCTAACCCTAACCCTAACCCTAACACTCTCCTAGGGCTGATGCTAACCCTAACCCTAACACTAACCTAGGCCTGATGCTAACCCAAACCCTAACACGATCCTAGGGCTGATGCTAACCCTAACCCTAACACTATCCTAGGCCTGATGCTAAACCTATCCGTAACCCTAACACTCTCCTAGGGCTGATGCTAACCCTAACCCTAACAGTATCCTAGGGCTGATGCTAACCCTAACCCTAACCCTAACACTATCCTAAGTCTGATGCTAACCCTAGCCCTCACACTATCCTAGGCCTGATGATAACCCTAACCCTAACCTTAATACTATCCTACGGCTGATGCTAACCCTAACGCTAACCCTAACACTATCCTTGAACTGATGCTAACCCTAACCCTAACCCTAACGCTATCCTAGGCCTGATGATAACCCTAACCCTAACATTAACACTATCCTAGGGCTGATGCTAACCCTAACACTAACACTATCCTAGGGCTGATGCTAACACTAACCCTAACACTAACACTATCCTAGGGCTGATACTAACCCTAACCCTAACTCTAAGACTATCCTAGGGCTGATGCTAACCCTAACACTAACACTATCCTAGGGCTGATGCTAACACTAACCCTAACACTAACACTATCCTAGGGCTGATACTAACCCTAACCCTAACTCTAACACTATCTTTGGGCTGAGGCTAACCCTAACCCAAACACTATCCTACGGCTGATGCTAAGCCTAACAATAACCCTAACACTCTCCTAAGGCTGATGCTAACCCTAACACTAACACCATCCTAGGCCTGATGCTAAACCTATCCCTAACCCTAACACTCTCCTAGGGCTGATGCTAACCCTAACCCTAACACTATCCTAGGCCTGATGCTAAACCTATCCCTAACCTTAACACTCTCATAGGGCTGATGCTAACCCTAACCCTAACACTATCCTAGGGCTGATGCTAACCCTAACCCTAACCCTAACACTATCCTAGGCCTGATGCTAAACCTTTCCCTAACCCTAACACTCTCCTAGGGCTGATACTAACCCTAACCCTAACATTATCCTAGGGCTGATGCTAACCCTAACCCTAACCCTAACACTATCCTAAGTCTGATGCTAACCCTAGCCCTCACACTATCCTAGGCCTGATGATAACCCTAACCCTAACCTTAACACTATCCTACGGCTGATGCTAACCCTAACCCTATTCCTAACGCTATCCTAGAGCTGATGCTAACCCTAACCCTAACACTATCCTAGGCCTGATGATAACCCTAACCCTAACCCTAACACTATCCTAGGGCTGATGCTAACCCTAACCCTAACACTATCCTAGGGCTGATTGTAACCCTAACTCTAACCCTAACACTATCCTTGAACTGATGCTAACCCTAACCCTAACCCTAACGCTATCCTAGGCCTGATGATAACCCTAACCCTAACCCTAACACTATCCTAGGGTTTATGTTAACCCTAACCCTAACACTATCCTAGGGCTGATGCTAACCCTAACTCTAACCCTAACAATATCCTAGGGCTGATGCTAACCCTAACACTAACACTATCCTAGGGCTGATGCTAACCCTAACCCTAACTCTAACACTATCCTTGGCCTGAGGCTAACCCTAAACCAAACACTATCCTACGGCTGATGCTAAGCCTAACCCTAACCCTAACACTATCCTAAGGCTGATGCTAACCCTAACCCAAACACTATCCTACGGCTGATGCTAACCCTAACCCTAACCCTAACACTATCCTAGGGCTGATGCTAACCCTAAACCTAATACTATCCTAGGGGTGATGCTAACCCTAACCCTAACCCTAACACTATCCTAGGGCTGATGCTAACCCTATCCCTAACCCTAACACTATCCTAAGGCTGATGCTAACCCTAACCCTAACACTATCCTAGGCCTGATGCTAACCCTAACCCTAACCCTAACACTATCCTAGGGCTGATGCTAACCCTAACCCTAATACTATCCTAGGGCTGATGCTAACCCTAACCCTAACCCTAACACTCTCCTAGGGCTGATGCTAACCCTAACCCTAACCCTAACACTATCCTACGGCTGATGCTAACCCTAACCCTAACACTATCCTAGGCCTGATGCTAACCCTAACCCTAACCCTAACACTATCCTAGGCCTGATGCTAACCCTATCCCTAACCCTAACACTCTCCTAGGGCTGAGGCTAACCCTAACCCTAACACTATCCTAGGGCTAATGCTAACCCTAACCCTAACACTAACACTATCCTAGGGTTGATGCTAACGCTAACCCTAACACTATCCTAGGGCTGATGCTAACCATAACCCTAACCCTAACACTATCCTAGGGCTGATGCTAACCCTAACGCTAAGCCGAACACTATCCTTGAACTGATGCTAACCCTAACCCTAACCCTAACACTATCCTACGCCTGATGATAACCCTAACCCTAACCCTAACACTATCCTAGGGTTTATGTTAACCCTAACCCTAACACTATCCTAGGGCGGATGCTAACCCTAACCCTAACCTTAACACTATCCTAGGGCTGATGCTAACCCTAACACTAACACTATCCTAGGGCTGATGCTAACCCTAACCCTAACCCTAACACTATTCTAGGGCTGATGCTAACCCTAACCCTAACTCTAACACTATCTTAGGGCTGAGGCTAACGCTAACCAAAACACTATCCTACGGCTGATGCTAACCCTAACCCTAACCCTAACACTATCCTAAGGCTGATGCTAACCCTAACACTAACACTATCCTGGGCCTGGTGCTAACCCTAACGCTAACCCTAACACTATCGTAGGACTAATGCTAACCCTAGCCCTCACACTATCCTGGGCCTGATGATAACCCTAACCCTAACCTTAACACTATCCTAGGGCTGATGCTAACCCTAACCCTAACACTATCACTATCCTAGGGCTGATGCTAACCCTAACACTAACACTCTCCTAGGGCTGATGCTAACCCTAACCCTAACACTATCCTAGGCCTGATGCTAACCCTAACCCTAACACTATCCTAAAGCTGATGCTAACCATAATCCTAACCCTAACACTATCCTAGGCCTGATGCTAACCCTATCCCTTACCCTAACACTCTCCAAGGGCTGAGGCTAACCCTAAACCTAACACTATCCTAGGGCTGATGCTAACACTAACCCTAACCCTAACACTATCCTAGGGTTGATGCTAACCCTAACCCTAACACTATCCTAGGGCTGATGCTAACCCTAACCCTAACCCTAACACTATCCTAGGGCTGATGCTAACCCTAACACTAACACTATCCTAGGGCTGATGCTAACCATAACCCTAACCCTAACACTATCCTAGGGCTGATGCTAAACCTAACACTAACACTATCCTAGGGTTGATGCTAACCTAACCCTAACCCTACCACTATCCTGAGTCTGATGCTAACCCTAGCCCTCACACTATCCTAGGCCTGATGATAACCCTAACCATAACCTTAACACTATCCTAGGGCTGATGCTAACCCTAACCCTAACCCTAACACTATCCTAGAGCTGATGCTAACCCTAACCCTAACACTATCCTCAGCCTGATGATAACCCTAAACCTAACCCTAACACTATCCTAGGGCTGATGCTAACCCTAAACCTAACACTATCCTAGGGCTGATGCTAACCCTAACCCTAACCCTAACACTATCCTAGGGCTGATGCTAACCCTAACGCTAAGCCTAACACTATCCTTGAACTGATGCTAACCCTAACCCTAACCCTAACACTATCCTAGGCCGGATGATAACCCTAACCCTAACCCTAACACTATCCTAGGGTTTATGTTAACCCTAACCATAACACTATCCTAGGGCTGATGCTAATCCTATCCCTAACCCTAACACTATCCTAGGGCGGATGCTAACCCTAACCCTAACCCTAACACTATCCTAGGGCTGATGCTAACCCTAACCCTAACCCTAACACTATCCTAGGGCTGATGCTAACCCTAACCCTAACTCTAACACTATCTTAGGGCTGAGGATAACCCTAACCCAAACACTATCCTACGGCTGATGCTAACCCTAACCCTAACCCTAACACTATCCTAAGGCTGATGCTAACCCTAACACTAACACTATCCTGGGCCTGGTGCTAACCCTAACCCTAACACTATCCTAGGGCTGATGCTAACCCTAACCCTAATACTATCCTAGGGCTGATGCTAACCCTAAACCTAACCCTAACACTATCCTAGGGCTGATGCTAACCCTAACCCTAACCCTAACACTATCCTAGGCCTGATGCTAACCCTAACCCTAACACTATCCTAGGCCTGATGCTAACCCTAACCCTAACACTTACACTATCCTAGGGCTGATGCTAACCCTAACCCTAACCCTAACACTATCCTAGGTCTGATGCTAACCCTAACCCTAACACTTACACTATCCTAGGGCTGATGCTAACACTAACCCTAACCCTAACACTATCCTAGGGCTGATGTTAACCCTAACCCTAACACTATCCTAGGGCTGATGCTAACCCTAACCCTAACCCTAACACTCTCCTAGAGCTGATGCTAACCCTAACCCTAACACTAACCTAGGCCTGATGCTAACCCTAACCCTAACACTATCCTAGGGCTGATGCTAACCCTAACCCTAAAACTATCCTAGGCCTGATGCTAAACCTATCCGTAACCCTAACACTCTCCTAGGGCTGATGCTAACCCTAACCCTAACACTTTCCTAGGGCTGATGCTAACCCTAACCCTAACCCTAACACTATCCTAAGTCTGATGCTAACCCTAGCCCTCACATTATCCTAGGCCTGATGATAACCCTAACCCTAACCTTAACACTATCCTACGGCTGATGCTAACCCTAACCCTATCCCTAACACTATCCTAGAGCTGATGCTAAGCCTAACACTAACACTATCCTAGGCCTGATGATAACCCTAACCCTAACCCTAACACTATCCTAGGGCTGATGCTAACCCTAACCCTAACACTATCCTAGGGCTGATGCTAACCCTAACGCTAACCCTAACACTATCCTTGAACTGATGCTAACCCTAACCCTAACCCTAACGCTATCCTAGGCCTGATGATAACCCTAATACTAACCCTAACACTATCCTAGGGTTTATGTTAACCCTAACCCTAACACTATCCTAGGGCTGATGCTAACCCTAACCCTAACCCTAACACTATCCTAGGGCTGAGGCTAACCCTAAACATAACACTATCCTAGGGCTGATGCTAACCCTAACCCTAACCCTAACACTATCCTAGTGTTGATGCTAACCCTAACCCTAACACTATCCTAGGGCTGATGCTAACCCTAACCCTAACCCTAACACTATCCTAGGGCTGATGCTAACCCTAACACTAACACTATCCTAGGGCTGATGCTAACCATAACCCTAACCCTAACACTATCCTAGGGCTGATGCTAAACCTAACATTAACACTATCCTAGGGTTGATGCTAACCTAACCCTAACCCTAACACTATCCTAAGTCTGATGCTAACCCTAGCCCTCACACTATCCTAAGCCTGATGATAACCCTAACCCTAACCTTAACACTATCCTAGGGCGGATGCTAACCCTAACCCTAACCCTAACACTATCCTAGAGCTGATGCTAACCCTAACCCTAACACTATCCTAGGCCTGATGATAACCCTAAACCTAACCCTAACACTATCCTAGGGCTGATACTAACCCTAAACCTAACACTATCCTAGGGCTGATGCTAACCCTAACCCTAACCCTAACACTATCCTAGGGCTGATGCTAACCCTAACGCTAAGCCTAACACTATCCTTGAACTGATGCTAACCCTAACCCTAACCCTAACACTATCCTAGGGTTTATGTTAACCCTAACCCTAACACTATCCTAGGGCTGATGCTAATCCTATCCCTAACCCTAACACTATCCTAGGGCGGATGCTAACCCTAACCCTAACCCTAACACTATCCTAGGGCTTATGCTAACCCTAACACTAACACTATCCTAGGGCTGATGCTAACCCTAACCCTAACCCTAACACTATCCTAGGGCTGATGCTAACCCTAACCCTAACTCTAACACTATCTTAGGGCTGAGGCTAACCCTAACCCAAACACTATCCTACGGCTGATGCTAACCCTAACCCTAACCCTAACACTATCCTACGCCTGATGATAACCCTAACCCTAACCCTAACACTATCCTAGGGTTTATGTTAACCCTAACCCTAACACTATCCTAGGGCGGATGCTAACCCTAACCCTAACCTTAACACTATCCTAGGGCTGATGCTAACCCTAACACTAACACTATCCTAGGGCTGATGCTAACCCTAACCCTAACCCTAACACTATTCTAGGGCTGATGCTAACCCTAACCCTAACTCTAACACTATCTTAGGGCTGAGGCTAACGCTAACCAAAACACTATCCTACGGCTGATGCTAACCCTAACCCTAACCCTAACACTATCCTAAGGCTGATGCTAACCCTAACACTAACACTATCCTGGGCCTGGTGCTAACCCTAACGCTAACCCTAACACTATCGTAGGACTAATGCTAACCCTAGCCCTCACACTATCCTGGGCCTGATGATAACCCTAACCCTAACCTTAACACTATCCTAGGGCTGATGCTAACCCTAACCCTAACACTATCACTATCCTAGGGCTGATGCTAACCCTAACACTAACACTCTCCTAGGGCTGATGCTAACCCTAACCCTAACACTATCCTAGGCCTGATGCTAACCCTAACCCTAACACTATCCTAAAGCTGATGCTAACCATAATCCTAACCCTAACACTATCCTAGGCCTGATGCTAACCCTATCCCTTACCCTAACACTCTCCAAGGGCTGAGGCTAACCCTAAACCTAACACTATCCTAGGGCTGATGCTAACACTAACCCTAACCCTAACACTATCCTAGGGTTGATGCTAACCCTAACCCTAACACTATCCTAGGGCTGATGCTAACCCTAACCCTAACCCTAACACTATCCTAGGGCTGATGCTAACCCTAACACTAACACTATCCTAGGGCTGATGCTAACCATAACCCTAACCCTAACACTATCCTAGGGCTGATGCTAAACCTAACACTAACACTATCCTAGGGTTGATGCTAACCTAACCCTAACCCTACCACTATCCTGAGTCTGATGCTAACCCTAGCCCTCACACTATCCTAGGCCTGATGATAACCCTAACCATAACCTTAACACTATCCTAGGGCTGATGCTAACCCTAACCCTAACCCTAACACTATCCTAGAGCTGATGCTAACCCTAACCCTAACACTATCCTCAGCCTGATGATAACCCTAAACCTAACCCTAACACTATCCTAGGGCTGATGCTAACCCTAAACCTAACACTATCCTAGGGCTGATGCTAACCCTAACCCTAACCCTAACACTATCCTAGGGCTGATGCTAACCCTAACGCTAAGCCTAACACTATCCTTGAACTGATGCTAACCCTAACCCTAACCCTAACACTATCCTAGGCCGGATGATAACCCTAACCCTAACCCTAACACTATCCTAGGGTTTATGTTAACCCTAACCATAACACTATCCTAGGGCTGATGCTAATCCTATCCCTAACCCTAACACTATCCTAGGGCGGATGCTAACCCTAACCCTAACCCTAACACTATCCTAGGGCTGATGCTAACCCTAACCCTAACCCTAACACTATCCTAGGGCTGATGCTAACCCTAACCCTAACTCTAACACTATCTTAGGGCTGAGGATAACCCTAACCCAAACACTATCCTACGGCTGATGCTAACCCTAACCCTAACCCTAACACTATCCTAAGGCTGATGCTAACCCTAACACTAACACTATCCTGGGCCTGGTGCTAACCCTAACCCTAACACTATCCTAGGGCTGATGCTAACCCTAACCCTAATACTATCCTAGGGCTGATGCTAACCCTAAACCTAACCCTAACACTATCCTAGGGCTGATGCTAACCCTAACCCTAACCCTAACACTATCCTAGGCCTGATGCTAACCCTAACCCTAACACTATCCTAGGCCTGATGCTAACCCTAACCCTAACACTTACACTATCCTAGGGCTGATGCTAACCCTAACCCTAACCCTAACACTATCCTAGGTCTGATGCTAACCCTAACCCTAACACTTACACTATCCTAGGGCTGATGCTAACACTAACCCTAACCCTAACACTATCCTAGGGCTGATG
This sequence comes from Lemur catta, assembly GCF_020740605.2. NCBI lineage: Eukaryota > Metazoa > Chordata > Mammalia > Primates > Lemuridae > Lemur > Lemur catta. Next base: position 99,259,492 of record NC_059139.1, on the reverse strand, counting down.
TTAACCCTAACCCTAACACTATCCTAGGGCTGATGCTAACCCTAACCCTAACCCTAACACTCTCCTAGAGCTGATGCTAACCCTAACCCTAACACTAACCTAGGCCTGATGCTAACCCTAACCCTAACACTATCCTAGGGCTGATGCTAACCCTAACCCTAAAACTATCCTAGGCCTGATGCTAAACCTATCCGTAACCCTAACACTCTCCTAGGGCTGATGCTAACCCTAACCCTAACACTTTCCTAGGGCTGATGCTAACCCTAACCCTAACCCTAACACTATCCTAAGTCTGATGCTAACCCTAGCCCTCACATTATCCTAGGCCTGATGATAACCCTAACCCTAACCTTAACACTATCCTACGGCTGATGCTAACCCTAACCCTATCCCTAACACTATCCTAGAGCTGATGCTAAGCCTAACACTAACACTATCCTAGGCCTGATGATAACCCTAACCCTAACCCTAACACTATCCTAGGGCTGATGCTAACCCTAACCCTAACACTATCCTAGGGCTGATGCTAACCCTAACGCTAACCCTAACACTATCCTTGAACTGATGCTAACCCTAACCCTAACCCTAACGCTATCCTAGGCCTGATGATAACCCTAATACTAACCCTAACACTATCCTAGGGTTTATGTTAACCCTAACCCTAACACTATCCTAGGGCTGATGCTAACCCTAACCCTAACCCTAACACTATCCTAGGGCTGAGGCTAACCCTAAACATAACACTATCCTAGGGCTGATGCTAACCCTAACCCTAACCCTAACACTATCCTAGTGTTGATGCTAACCCTAACCCTAACACTATCCTAGGGCTGATGCTAACCCTAACCCTAACCCTAACACTATCCTAGGGCTGATGCTAACCCTAACACTAACACTATCCTAGGGCTGATGCTAACCATAACCCTAACCCTAACACTATCCTAGGGCTGATGCTAAACCTAACATTAACACTATCCTAGGGTTGATGCTAACCTAACCCTAACCCTAACACTATCCTAAGTCTGATGCTAACCCTAGCCCTCACACTATCCTAAGCCTGATGATAACCCTAACCCTAACCTTAACACTATCCTAGGGCGGATGCTAACCCTAACCCTAACCCTAACACTATCCTAGAGCTGATGCTAACCCTAACCCTAACACTATCCTAGGCCTGATGATAACCCTAAACCTAACCCTAACACTATCCTAGGGCTGATACTAACCCTAAACCTAACACTATCCTAGGGCTGATGCTAACCCTAACCCTAACCCTAACACTATCCTAGGGCTGATGCTAACCCTAACGCTAAGCCTAACACTATCCTTGAACTGATGCTAACCCTAACCCTAACCCTAACACTATCCTAGGGTTTATGTTAACCCTAACCCTAACACTATCCTAGGGCTGATGCTAATCCTATCCCTAACCCTAACACTATCCTAGGGCGGATGCTAACCCTAACCCTAACCCTAACACTATCCTAGGGCTTATGCTAACCCTAACACTAACACTATCCTAGGGCTGATGCTAACCCTAACCCTAACCCTAACACTATCCTAGGGCTGATGCTAACCCTAACCCTAACTCTAACACTATCTTAGGGCTGAGGCTAACCCTAACCCAAACACTATCCTACGGCTGATGCTAACCCTAACCCTAACCCTAACACTATCCTAAGGCTGATGCTAACCCTAACACTAACACTATCCTGGGCCTGGTGCTAACCCTAACCCTAACCCTAACACTATCCTAGGGCTGATGCTAACCCTAACCCTAATACTATCCTATGGCTGATGCTAACCCTAACCCTAACCCTAACACTATCCTAGGGCTGATGCTAACCCTAACCCTAACCCTAACACTATCCTAGGGCTGATGCTAACACTAACCCTAACACTATCCTAGGCCTGATGCTAACCCTAACCCTAACACTTACACTATCCTAGGGCTGAGGCTAACCCTAACCCTAACCCTAACACTATCCTAGGTCTGATGCTAACCCTAAACCTAACACTATCCTAGGGCTGATGCTAACCCTAACCCTAACCCTAACACTATCCTAGGGCTGATGTTAACCCTAACCCTAACACTATCCTAGGGCTGATGCTAACCCTAACCCTAACCCTAACACTCTCCTAGGGCTGATGCTAACCCTAACCCTAACACTAACCTAGGCCTGATGCTAACCCAAACCCTAACACGATCCTAGGGCTGATGCTAACCCTAACCCTAACACTATCCTAGGCCTGATGCTAAACCTATCCGTAACCCTAACACTCTCCTAGGGCTGATGCTAACCCTAAGCCTAACAGTATCCTAGGGCTGATGCTAACCCTAACCCTAACCCTAACACTATCCTAAGTCTGATGCTAACCCTAGCCCTCACACTATCCTAGGCCTGATGATAACCCTAACCCTAACCTTAATACTATCCTACGGCTGATGCTAACCCTAACGCTAACCCTAACACTATCCTTGAACTGATGCTAACCCTAACCCTAACCCTAACGCTATCCTAGGTCTGATGATAACCCTAACCCAAACACTATCCTACGGCTGATGCTAACCCTAACCCTAACTCTAACACTATCTTAGGGCTGAGGCTAACCCTAACCCAAACACTATCCTACGGCTGATGCTAACCCTAACCCTAACCCTAACACTATCCTAAGGCTGATGCTAACCCTAACACTAACACTATCCTGGGCCTGGTGCTAACCCTAATCCTAACACTATCCTAGGGCTGATGCTAACCCTAACCCTAATACTATCCTAGGGCTGATGCTAACCCTAACCCTAACCCTAACACTATCCTAGGGCTGATGCTAACACTAACCCTAACCCTAACACTATCCTAGGGCTGATGCTAACCCTAACCCTAACACTATCCTAGGCCTGATGCTAACCCTAACCCTAACACTTACAGTATCCTAGGGCTGATGCTAACCCTAACCCTAACCCTAACACTATCCTAGGTCTGATGCTAACCCTAAACTTAACACTATCCTAGGGCTGATGCTAACCCTAACCCTAACCCTAACACTATCCTAGGGCTGATGCTAACCCTAACGCTAACCCTAACACTATCCTTGAACTGATGCTAACCCTAACCCTAACCCTAACACTATCCTAGGCCTGATGATAACCCTAACCCTAACCCTAACACTATCCTAGGGTTTATGTTAACCCTAACCCTAACACTATCCTAGGGCTGATGCTAACCCTAACCCAAAACCTAACACTATCCTAGGGCGGATGCTAACCCTAACCCTAACCCTAACACTATCCTAGGGCTGATGCTAACCCTAACACTAACAGTATCCTAGGGCTGATGCTAACCCTAACCCTAACCCTAACACTATCCTAAGTCTGATGCTAACCCTAGCCCTCACACTATCCTAGGCCTGATGATAACCCTAACCCTAACCTTAACACTATCCTAGAGCTGATGCTAACCCTAACTCTAACACTATCCTAGGCCTGATGATAACCCTAAACCTAACCCTAACACTATCCTAGGGCTGATGCTAACCCTAAACCTAACACTATCCTAGGGCTGATGCTAACCCTAACCCTAACCCTAACACTATCCTAGGGCTGATGCTAACCCTAACGCTAAGCCCAACACTATCCTTGAACTGATGCTAACCCTAACCCTAACCCTAACACTATCCTACGCCTGATGATAACCCTAACCCTAACCCTAACACTATCCTAGGGTTTATGTTAACCCTAACCCTAACACTATCCTAGGGCTGATGCTAATCCTATCCCTAACCCTAACACTATCCTAGGGCGGATGCTAACCCTAACCCTAACCCTAACACTATCCTAGGGCTGATGCTAACCCTAACCCTAACTCTAACACTATCTTAGGGCTGAGGCTAACCCTAACCCAAACACTATCCTACGGCTGATGCTAACCCTAACCCTAACCCTAACACTATCCTAAGGCTGATGCTAACCCTAACACTAACACTATCCTGGGCCTGGTGCTAACCCTAACCCTAACCCTAACACTATCCTAGGGCTGATGCTAACCCTAACCCTAATACTATCCTAGGGCTGATGCTAACCCTAACCCTAACCCTAACACTATCCTAGGGCTGATGCTAACCCTAACCGTAACCCTAACACTATCCTAGGGCTGATGCTAACCCTAAACCTAACACTATCCTAGGCCTGATGCTAACCCTAACCCTAACACTTACACTATCCTAGGGCTGATGCTAACCCTAACCCTAACCCTAACACTATCCTAGGTCTGATGCTAACCCTAAACCTAACACTATCCTAGGGCTGATGCTAACCCTAACCCTAACCCTAACACTATCCTAGGGCTGATGTTAACCCTAACCCTAACACTATCCTAGGGCTGATGCTAACCCTAACCCTAACCCTAACACTCTCCTAGGGCTCATGCTAACCCTAACCCTAACACTAACCTAGGCCTGATGCTAACCCTAACCCTAACACTATCCTAGGGCTCATGCTAACCCTAACCCTAACACTATCCTAGGCCTGATGCTAAACCTATCCCTAACCCTAACACTCTCCTAGGGCTGATGCTAACCCTAACCCTAACACTATCCTAGGGCTGATGCTAACCCTAACGCTAACCCTAACACTATCCTAAGTCTGATGCTAACCCTAGCCCTCACACTATCCTAGGCCTGATGATAACCCTAACCCTAACCCTAACACTATCCTAGGGCTGATGCTAACCCTAACCCTAACACTATCCTAGGGCTGATTCTAACCCTAACTCTAACCCTAACACTATCCTTGAACTGATGCTAACCCTAACCCTAACCGTAACGGTATCCTAGGCCTGATGATAACCCTAACCCTAACCCTAACACTATCCTAGGGTTTATGTTAACCCTAACCCTAACACTATCCTAGGGCTGATGCTAACCCTAACACTAACACTATCCTAGGGCTGATGCTAACCCTAACCCTAACAGTAACACTATCCTAGGGCTGATGCTAACCCTAACCCTAACTCTAACACTATCTTTGGGCTTAGGCTAACCCTAAACCAAACACTATCCTACGGCTGATGCTAAGCCTAACCCTAACCCTAACACTATCCTAAGGCTGATGCTAACCCTAACACTAACACTATCCTAGGCCTGGTGCTAACCCTAACCCTAACCCTAACACTATCCTAGGGCTGATGCTAACCCTAAACCTAATACTATCCTAGGGGTGATGCTAACCCTAACCCTAACCCTAACACTATCCTAGGGCTGATGCTAACCCTATCCCTAACCCTAACACTATCCTAAGGCTGATGCTAACCCTAACCCTAATACTATCCTAGGCCTGATGCTAACCCTAACCCTAACCCTAACACTATCCCAGGGCTGATGCTAACCCTAACCCTAATACTATCCTAGGGCTGATGCTAACCCTAACCCTAACCCTAACACTATCCTACGGCTGATGCTAACCCTAACCCTAACACTATCCTAGGCCTGATGCTAACCCTAACCCTAACGCTAACACTATCCTAGGATTGATGCTAACCCTATCCCTAACCCTAACTCTATCCTAGGGCTGAGGCTAACCCTAACCCTAACACTATCCTAGGGCTGATGCTAACCCTAACCCTAACGCTAACACTATCCTAGGGTTGATGCTAACCCTAACCCTAACACTATCCTAGGGCTGATGCTAACCCTATCCCTAACCCTAACACTATCCTAGGGCTGATGCTAACCCTAACCCTAACACTATCCTTGGGCTGATGCTAACCCTAACCCTAACCCTAACACTATCCTAGGGCTGATGCTAACCCTAACCCTAACACTATCCTAGGGCTGATGCTAACCCTAACCCTAACCCTAACACTATCCTAAGTCTGATGCTAACCCTAGACCTCACACTATCCTAGTCCTGATGATAACCCTAACCCTAACCTTAACACTATCCTAGGGCTGATGCTAACCCTAACCCTAAATCTAACACTATCCTAGAGCTGATGCTAACCCTAACCCTAACACTGTCCTAGGCCTGATGGTAACCCTAACCCTAACCCTAACACTATCCTAGGGCTGATGCTAACCCTAACCCTAACACTATCCTAGGGCTGATGCTAACCATAACCCTAACCCTAACTCTATCCTAGGGCTGATGCTAACCCTAACGCTAAGCCGAACACTATCCTTGAACTGATGCTAACCCTAACCCTAACCCTAACACTATCCTACGCCTGATGATAACCCTAACCCTAACCCTAACACTATCCTAGGGTTTATGTTAACCCTAACCCTAACACTATCCTAGGGCGGATGCTAACCCTAACCCTAACCTTAACACTATCCTAGGGCTGATGCTAACCCTAACACTAACACTATTCTAGGGCTGATGCTAACCCTAACCCTAACCCTAACACTATTCTAGGGCTGATGCTAACCCTAACCCTAACTCTAACACTATCTTAGGGCTGAGGCTAACGCTAACCAAAACACTATCCTACGGCTGATGCTAACCCTAACCCTAACCCTAACACTATCCTAAGGCTGATGCTAACCCTAACACTAACACTATCCTGGGCCTGGAGCTAACCCTAACGCTAACCCTAACACTGTCGTAGGACTGATGCTAACCCTAGCCCTCACACTATCCTGGGCCTGATGATAACCCTAACCCTAACCTTAACACTATCCTAGGGCTGATGCTAACCCTAACCCTAACACTATCACTATCCTAGGGCTGATGCTAACACTAACACTAACACTCTCCTAGGGCTGATGCTAACCCTAACCCTAACACTATCCTAGGCCTGATGCTAACCCTAACCCTAACACTATCCTAAAGCTGATGCTAACCATAATCCTAACCCTAACACTATCCTAGGCCTGATGCTAACCCTATCCCTTACCCTAACACTCTCCAAGGGCTGAGGCTAACCCTAAACCTAACACTATCCTAGGGCTGATGCTAACCCTAACCCTAACCCTAACACTATCCTAGGGTTGATGCTAACCCTAACCCTAACACTATCCTAGGGCTGAAGCTAACCCTAACCCTAACCCTAACACTATCCTAGGGCTGATGCTAACCCTAACACTAACACTATCCTAGGGCTGATGCCAACCATAACCCTAACCCTAACACTATCCTAGGGCTGATGCTAAACCTAACCCTAACCCTACCACTATCCTAAGTCTGATGCTAACCCTAGCCCTCACACTATCCTAGGCCTGATGATAACCCTAACCATAACCTTAACACTATCCTAGGGCTGATGCTAACCCTAACCCTAACCCTAACACTATCCTAGAGCTGATGCTAACCCTAACCCTAACACTATCCTCAGCCTGATGATAACCCTAAACCTAACCCTAACACTATCCTAGGGCTGATGCTAACCCTAAACCTAACACTATCCTAGGGCTGATGCTAACCCTAACCCTAACCCTAACACTATCCTAGGGCTGATGCTAACCCTAACGCTAAGCCTAACACTATCCTTGAACTGATGCTAACCCTAACCCTAACCCTAACACTATCCTAGGCCGGATGATAACCCTAACCCTAACCCTAACATTATCCTAGGGTTTATGTTAACCCTAACCATAACACTATCCTAGGGCTGATGCTAATCCTATCCCTAACCCTAACACTATCCTAGGGCGGATGCTAACCCTAACCCTAACCCTAACACTATCCTAGGGCTTATGCTAACCCTAACACTAACACTATCCTAGGGCTGATGCTAACCCTAACCCTAACCCTAACACTATCCTAGGGCTGATGCTAACCCTAACCCTAACTCTAACACTATCTTAGGGCTGAGGCTAACCCTAACCCAAACACTATCCTACGGCTGATGCTAACCCTAACCCTAACCCTAACACTATCCTAAGGCTGATGCTAACCCTAACACTAACACTATCCTGGGCCTGGTGCTAACCCTAACCCTAACACTATCCTAGGGCTGATGCTAACCCTAACCCTAATACTATCCTAGGGCTGATGCTAACCCTAACCCTAACCCTAACACTATCCTAGGCCTGATAATAACCCTAACCCTAACTCTAACACTATCCTAGGGCTGATGCTAACCCTAACCCTAACACTATCCTAGGGCTGATGCTAACCCTAACGCTAACCCTAACACTATCCTTGAACTGATGCTAACCCTAACCCTAACCCTAACGCTATCCTAGGCCTGATGATAAACCTAATACTAACCCTAACACTATCCTAGGGTTTATGTTAACCCTAACCCTAACACTATCCTAGGGCTGATGCTAACCCTAACCCTAACATCTAACACTATCCTAGGGCTGAGGCTAACCCTAAACATAACACTATCCTAGGGCTGATGCTAACCCTAACCCTAACCCTAACACTATCCTAGGGTTGATGCTAACCCTAACCCTAACACTATCCTAGGGCTGATGCTAACCCTAACCCTAACCCTAACACTATCGTAGGGCTGATGCTAACCCTAACACTAACACTATCCTAGGGCTGATGCTAACCATAACCCTAACCCTAACACTATCCTAGGGCTGATGCTAAACCTAACATTAACACTACCCTAGGGTTGATGCTAAGCTAACCCTAACCCTAACACTATCCTAAGTCTGATGCTAACCCTAGCCCTCACACTATCCTAGGCCTGATGATAACCCTAACCCTAACCTTAACACTATCCTAGGGCGGATGCTAACCCTAACCCTAACCCTAACACTATCCTAGAGCTGATGCTAACCCTAACCCTAACACTATCCTAGGCCTGATGATAACCCTAAACCTAACCCTAACACTATCCTAGGGCTGATACTAACCCTAAACCTAACACTATCCTAGGGCTGATGCTAACCCTAACGCTAACCCTAACACTATCCTTGAACTGATGCTAACCCTAACCCTAACCCTAACACTATCCTAGGGTTTATGTTAACCCTAACCCTAACACTATCCTAGGGCTGATGCTAATCCTATCCCTAACCCTAACACTATCCTAGGGCGGATGCTAACCCTAACCCTAACCCTAACACTATCCTAGGGCTTATGCTAACCCTAACACTAACACTATCCTAGGGCTGATGCTAACCCTAACCCTAACCCTAACACTATCCTAGGGCTGATGCTAACCCTAACACTAACTCTAACACTATCTTAGGGCTGAGGCTAACCCTAACCCAAACACTATCCTACGGCTGATGCTAACCCTAACCCTAACCCTAACACTATCCTAAGGCTGATGCTAACCCTAACACTAACACTATCCTGGGCCTGGTGCTAACCCTAACCCTAACCCTAACACTATCCTAGGGCTGATGCTAACCCTAACCCTAACCCTAACACTATCCTAGGGCTGATGCTAACCCTAACCCTAACCCTAAAACTATCCTAGGGCTGATGCTAACACTAACCCTAACACTAGCCTAGGCCTGATGCTAACCCTAACCCTAACACTTACACTATCCTAGGGCTGAGGCTAACCCTAACCCTAACCCTAACACTATCCTAGGTCTGATGCTAACCCTAAACCTAACACTATCCTAGGGCTGATGCTAACCCTAACCCTAACCCTAACACTATCCTAGGGCTGATGTTAACCCTAACCCTAACACTATCCTAGGGCTGATGCTAACCCTAACCCTAACCCTAACACTCTCCTAGGGCTGATGCTAACCCTAACCCTAACACTAACCTAGGCCTGATGCTAACCGAAACCCTAACACGATCCTAGGGCTGATGCTAACCCTAACCCTAACACTATACTAGGCCTGATGCTAAACCTATCCGTAACCCTAACACGCTCCTAGGGCTGATGCTAACCCTAACCCTAACAGTATCCTAGGGCTGATGCTAACCCTAACCCTAACCCTAACACTATGCTAAGTCTGATGCTAACCCTAGCCCTCACACTATCCTAGGCCTGATGATAACCCTAACCCTAACCTTAATACTATCCTACGGCTGATGCTAACCCTAACGCTAACCCTAACACTATCCTTGAACTGATGCTAACCCTAACCCTAACCCTAACGCTATCCTAGGCCTGATGATAACCCTAACCCTAACATTAACACTATCCTAGGGTTTATGTTAACCCTAACCCTAACACTATCCTAGGGCTGATGCTAACCCTAACCCTAACCCTAACACTATCCTAGGGCTGATGCTAACCCTAACACTAACACTATCCTAGGGCTGATGCTAACCCTAACCCTAACCCTAACACTATCCTAGGGCTGATGCTAACCCTAACACTAACACTATCCTAGGGCTGATACTAACCCTAACCCTAACTCTAACACTATCTTTGGGCTGAGGCTAACCCTAACCCAAACACTATCCTACGGCTGATGCTAAGCCTAACAATAACCCTAACACTCTCCTAAGGCTGATGCTAACCCTAACACTAACACCATCCTAGGCCTGATGCTAAACCTATCCCTAACCCTAACACTCTCCTAGGGCTGATGCTAACCCTAACGCTAACACTATCCTAGGCCTGATGCTAAACCTATCCCTAACCCTAACACTCTCATAGGGCTGATGCTAACCCTAACCCTAACACTATCCTAGGGCTGATGCTAACCCTAACCCTAACCCTAACACTATCCTAGGCCTGATGCTAAACCTATCCCTAACCCTAACACTCTCCTAGGGCTGATGCTAACCCTAACCCTAACATTATCCTAGGGCTGATGCTAACCCTAACCCTAACCCTAACACTATCCTAAGTCTGATGCTAACCCTAGCCCTCACACTATCCTAGGCCTGATGATAACCCTAACCCTAACCTTAACACTATCCTACGGCTGATGCTAACCCTAACCATATTCCTAACACTATCCTAGAGCTGATGCTAACACTAACCCTAACACTATCCTAGGCCTGATGATAACCCTAACCCTAACCCTAACACTATCCTAGGGCTGATGCTAACCCTAACCCTAACACTATCCTAGGGCTGATTCTAACCCTAACGCTAACCCTAACACTATCCTTGAACTGATGCTAACCCTAACCCTAACCCTAACGCTATCCTAGGCCTGATGATAACCCTAACCCTAACCCTAACACTATCCTAGGGTTTATGTTAACCCTAACCCTAACACTATCCTAGGGCTGATGCTAACCCTAACCCTAACCCTAACACTATCCTAGGGCTGATGCTAACCCTAACACTAACACTATCCTAGGGCTGATGCTAACCCTAACCCTAACAGTAACACTATCCTAGGGCTGATGCTAACCCTAACCCTAACTCTAACACTATCCTTGGGCTGAGGCTAACCCTAAACCAAACACTATCCTACGGCTGATGCTAAGCCTAACCCTAACCCTAACACTATCCTAAGGCTGATGCTAACCCTAACACTAACACTATCCTAGGCCTGGTGCTAACACTAACCCTAACCCTAACACTATCCTAGGGCTGATGCTAACCCTAAACCTAATACTATCCTAGGCCTGATGCTAACCCTAACCCTAATCCTAACACTATCCTAGGGCTGATGCTAACCCTAACCCTAATACTATCCTAGGGCTGATGCTAACCCTAACCCTAACCCTAACACTCTCCTAGGGCTGATGCTAACCCTAACCCTAACCCTAACACTATCCTACGGCTGATGCTAACCCTAACCCTAACACTATCCTAGGCCTGATGCTAACCCTAACCCTAACCCTAACACTATCCTAGGCCTGATGCTAACCCTATCCCTAACCCTAACACTCTCCTAGGGCTGAGGCTAACCCTAACCCTAACACTATCCTAGGGCTGATGCTAACCCTAACCCTAACCCTAACACTATCCTAGGGTTGATGCTAACCCTAACCCTAACACTATCCTAGGGCTGATGCTAACCCTAACCCTAACCCTAACACTATCCTAGGGCTGATGCTAACCCTAACCCTAACACTCTCCTTGGGCTGATGCTAACCCTAACCCTAACCCTAACACTATCCTAGGGCTGATGCTAACCCTAACCCTAACACTATCCTAGGGCTGATGCTAACCCTAACCCTAACCCTAACACTATCCTAAGTCTGATGCTAACCCTAGACCTCACACTATCCTAGGCCTGATGATAACCCTAACCCTAACCTTAACACTATCCTAGGGCTGATGCTAACCCTAACCCTAAATCTAACACTATCCTAGAGCTGATGCTAACCCTAACCCTAACACAATCCTAGGCCTGATGGTAACCCTAACCCTAACCCTAACACTATCCTAGGGCTGATGCTAACCCTAACCCTAACACTATCCTAGGGCTGATGCTAACCATAACCCTAACCCTAACACTATCCTAGGGCTGATGCTAACCCTAACGCTAAGCCGAACACTATCCTTGAACTGATGCTAACCCTAACCCTAACCCTAACACTATCCTACGCCTGATGATAACCCTAACCCTAACCCTAACACTATCCTAGGGTTTATGTTAACCCTAACCCTAACACTATCCTAGGGCGGATGCTAACCCTAACCCTAACCCTAACACTATCCTAGGGCTGATGCTAACCCTAACACTAACACTATCCTAGGGCTGATGCTAACCCTAACCCTAACCCTAACACTATTCTAGGGCTGATGCTAACCCTAACCCTAACTCTAACACTATCTTAGGGCTGAGGCTAACGCTAACCAAAACACTATCCTACGGCTGATGCTAACCCTAACCCTAACCCTAACACTATCCTAAGGCTGATGCTAACCCTAACACTAACACTATCCTGGGCCTGGTGCTAACCCTAACGCTAACCCTAACACTATCGTAGGACTGATGCTAACCCTAGCCCTCACACTATCCTGGGCCTGATGATAACCCTAACCCTAACCTTAACACTATCCTAGGGCTGATGCTAACCCTAACCCTAACACTAACACTATCCTAGGGCTGATGCTAACCCTAACAGTAACACTCTCCTAGGGCTGATGCTAACCCAAACCCTAACACTATCCTAGGCCTGATGCTAACCCTAACCCTAACACTATCCTAAAGCTGATGCTAACCATAATCCTAACCCTAACACTATCCTAGGCCTGATGCTAACCCTATCCCTAACCCTAACACTCTCCAAGGGCTGAGGCTAACCCTAAACCTAACACTATCCTAGGGCTGATGCTAACCCTAACCCTAACCCTAACACTATCCTAGGGTTGATGCTAACCCTAACCCTAACACTATCCTAGGGCTGATGCTAACCCTAACCCTAACCCTAACACTATCCTAGGGCTGATGCTAACCCTAACACTAACACTATCCTAGGGCTGATGCTAACCATAACCCTAACCCTAACACTATCCTAGGGCTGATGCTAAACCTAACACTAACACTATCCTAGGGTTGATGCTAACCTAACCCTAACCCTAACACTATCCTAAGTCTGATGCTAACCCTAGCCCTCACACTATCCTAGGCCTGAGGATAACCCTAACCATAACCTTAACACTATCCTAGGGCTGATGCTAACCCTAACCCTAACCCTAACACTATCCTAGAGCTGATGCTAACCCTAACCCTAACACTATCCTCAGCCTGATGATAACCCTAAACCTAACCCTAACACTATCCTAGGGCTGATGCTAACCCTAAACCTAACACTATCCTAGGGCTGATGCTAACCCTAACCCTAACCCTAACACTATCCTAGGGCTGATGCTAACCCTAACGCTAAGCCTAACACTATCCTTGAACTGATGCTAACCCTAACCCTAACCCTAACACTATCCTAGGCCTGATGATAACCCTAACCCTAACCCTAACACTATCCTAGGCCTGATGATAACCCTAACCCTAACCCTAACACTATCCTAGGGTTTATGTTAACCCTAACCATAACACTATCCTAGGGCTGATGCTAATCCTATCCCTAACCCTAACACTATCCTAGGGCGGATGCTAACCCTAACCCTAACCCTAACACTATCCTAGGGCTTATGCTAACCCTAACACTAACACTATCCTAGGGCTGATGCTAACCCTAACCCTAACCCTAACACTATCCTAGGGCTGATGCTAACCCTAACCCTAACTCTAACACTATCTTAGGGCTGAGGCTAACCCTAACCCAAACACTATCCTACGGCTGATGCTAACCCTAACCCTAACCCTAACACTATCCTAAGGCTGATGCTAACCCTAACACTAACACTATCCTGGGCCTGGTGCTAACCCTAACCCTAACACTATCCTAGGGCTGATGCTAACCCTAACCCTAATACTATCCTAGGGCTGATGCTAACCCTAAACCTAACCCTAACACTATCCTAGGGCTGATGCTAACCCTAACCCTAACCCTAACACTATCCTAGGGCTGATGCTAACCCTAACCCTAACACTATCCTAGGCCTGATGCTAACCCTAACCCTAACACTTACACTATCCTAGGGCTGATGCTAACCCTAACCCTAACCCTAACACTATCCTAGGTCTGATGCTAACCCTAACCCTAACACTTACACTATCCTAGGGCTGATGCTAACACTAACCCTAACCCTAACACTATCCTAGGGCTGATGTTAACCCTAACCCTAACACTATCCTAGGGCTGATGCTAACCCTAACCCTAACGATAACACTCTCCTAGGGCTGATGCTAACCCTAACCCTAACACTAACCTAGGCCTGATGCTAACCCTAACCCTAACACTATCCTAGGGCTGATGCTAACCCTAACCCTAAAACTATCCTAGGCCTGATGCTAAACCTATCCGTAACCCTAACACTCTCCTAGGGCTGATGCTAACCCTAACCCTAACACTATCCTAGGGCTGATGCTAACCCTAACCCTAACCCTAACACTATCCTAAGTCTGATGCTAACCCTAGCCCTCACACTATCCTAGGCCTGATGATAACCCTAACCCTAACCTTAGCACTATCCTACGGCTGATGCTAACCCTAACCCTATCCCTAACACTATCCTAGAGCTGATGCTAACCCTAACCCTAACACTATCCTAGGCCTGATGATAACCCTAACCCTAACCCTAACACTATCCTAGGGCTGATGCTAACCCTAACCCTAACACTATCCTAGGGCTGATGCTAACCCTAACGCTAACCCTAACACTATCCTTGAACTGATGCTAACCCTAACCCTAACCCTAACGCTATCCTAGGCCTGATGATAACCCTAACCCTAACCCTAACACTATCCTAGGGTTTATGTTAACCCTAACCCTAACACTATCCTAGGGCTGATGCTAACCCTAACCCTAACCCTAACACTATCCTAGGGCTGAGGCTAACCCTAAACATAACACTATCCTACGGCTGATGCTAACCCTAACACTAACCCTAACACTATCCTAGGGTTGATGCTAACCCTAACCCTAACACTATCCTAGGGCTGATGCTAACCCTAACCCTAACCCTAACACTATCCTAGGGCTGATGCTAACCCTAACACTAACACTATCCTAGGGCTGATGCTAACCATAACCCTAACCCTAACACTATCCTAGGGCTGATGCTAAACCTAACATTAACAATATCCTAGGGTTGATGCTAACCTAACCCTAACCCTAACACTATCCTAAGTCTGATGCTAACCCTAGCCCTCACACTATCCTAGGCCTGATGATAACCCTAAGCCTAACCTTAACACTATCCTAGGGCTGATGCTAACCCTAACCCTAACCCTAACACTATCCTAGAGCTGATGCTAACCCTAACCCTAACACTATCCTAGGCCTGATGATAACCCTAAACCTAACCAGAACACTATCCTAGGGCTGATACTAACCCTAAACCTAACACTATCCTAGGGCTGATGCTAACCCTAACCCTAACCCTAACACTATCCTAGGGCTGATGCTAACCCTAACGCTAAGCCTAACACTATCCTTGAACTGATGCTAACCCTAACCCTAACCCTAACACTATCCTAGGGTTTATGTTAACCCTAACCCTAACACTATCCTAGGGCTGATGCTAATCCTATCCCTAACCCTAACACTATCCTAGGGCGGATGCTAACCCTAACCCTAACCCTAACACTATCCTAGGGCTTATGCTAACCCTAACACTAACACTATCCTAGGGCTGATGCTAACCCTAACCCTAACCCTAACACTATCCTAGGGCTGATGCTAACCCTAACCCTAACTCTAACACTATCTTAGGGCTGAGGCTAACCCTAACCCTAACACTATCCTAGGGCTGATGCTAACCCTAACCCTAACCCTAACACTATCCTAGGGCTGATGCTAACCCTAACACTAACACTATCCTAGGGCTGATGCTAACCATAACCCTAACCCTAACACTATCCTAGGGCTGATGCTAAACCTAACATTAACACTATCCTAGGGTTGATGCTAACCTAACCCTAACCCTAACACTATCCTAAGTCTGATGCTAACCCTAGCCCTCACACTATCCTAGGCCTGATGATAACCCTAAGCCTAACCTTAACACTATCCTAGGGCTGATGCTAACCCTAACCCTAACCCTAACACTATCCTAGAGCTGATGCTAACCCTAACCCTAACACTATCCTAGGCCTGATGATAACCCTAAACCTAACCAGAACACTATCCTAGGGCTGATACTAACCCTAAACCTAACACTATCCTAGGGCTGATGCTAACCCTAACCCTAACCCTAACACTATCCTAGGGCTGATGCTAACCCTAACGCTAAGCCTAACACTATCCTTGAACTGATGCTAACCCTAACCCTAACCCTAACACTATCCTAGGGTTTATGTTAACCCTAACCCTAACACTATCCTAGGGCTGATGCTAATCCTATCCCTAACCCTAACACTATCCTAGGGCGGATGCTAACCCTAACCCTAACCCTAACACTATCCTAGGGCTTATGCTAACCCTAACACTAACACTATCCTAGGGCTGATGCTAACCCTAACCCTAACCCTAACACTATCCTAGGGCTGATGCTAACCCTAACCCTAACTCTAACACTATCTTAGGGCTGAGGCTAACCCTAACCCAAACACTATCCTACGGCTGATGCTAACCCTAACCCTAACCCTAACACTATCCTAAGGCTGATGCTAACCCTAACACTAACACTATCCTGGGCCTGGTGCTAACCCTAACCCTAACCCTAACACTATCCTAGGGCTGATGCTAACCCTAAATTTAATACTATCCTATGGCTGATGCTAACCCTAAATTTAATACTATCCTATGGCTGATGCTAACCCTAACCCTAACCCTAACACTATCCTAGGGCTGATGCTAACCCTAACCCTAACCCTAACACTATCCTAGGGCTGATGCTAACCCTAACCCTAACACTATCCTAGGCCTGATGCTAACCCTAACCCTAACACTTACACTATCCTAGGGCTGAGGCTAACCCTAACCCTAACCCTAACACTATCCTAGGTCTGATGCTAACCCTAAACCTAACACTATCCTAGGGCTGATGCTAATCCTAACCCTAACCCTAACACTATCCTAGGGCTGATGTTAACCCTAACCCTAACACTATCCTAGGGCTGATGCTAACCCCAACCCTAACCCTAACACTCTCCTAGGGCTGATGCTAACCCTAACCCTAACACTAACCGAGGCCTGATGCTAACCCAAACCCTAACACGATCCTAGGGCTGATGCTAACCCTAACCCTAACACTATCCTAGGCCTGATGCTAAACCTATCCGTAACCCTAACACTCTCCTAGGGCTGATGCTAACCCTAACCCTAACAGTATCCTAGGGCTGATGTTAACCCTAACCCTAACCCTAACACTATCCTAAGTCTGATGCTAACCCTAGCCCTCACACTATCCTAGGCCTGATGATAACCCTAACCCTAACCTTAACACTATCCTACGGCTGATGCTAACCCTAACGCTAACCCTAACACTATCCTTGAACTGATGCTAACCCTAACCTTAACCCTAACGATATCCTAGGCCTGATGATAACCCTAACCCTAACATTAACACTATCCTAGGGTTTATGTTAACCCTAACCCTAACACTATCCTAGGGCTGATGCTAACCCTAACCCTAACCCTAACACTATCCTAGGGCGGATGCTAACCCTAACACTAACACTATCCTAGGGCTGATGCTAACACTAACCCTAACACTAACACTATCCTAGGGCTGATACTAACCCTAACCCTAACTCTAACACTATCTTTGGGCTGAGGCTAACCCTAACCCAAACACTATCCTACGGCTGATGCTAAGCCTAACAATAACCCTAACACTATCCTAAGGCTGATGCTAACCCTAACACTAACACCATCCTAGGCCTGATGCTAAACCTATCCCTAACCCTAACACTCTCCTAGGGCTGATGCTAACCCTAACCCTAACACTATCCTAGGCCTGATGCTAAACCTATCCCTAACCCTAACACTCTCATAGGGCTGATGCTAACCCTAACCCTAACACTATCCTAGGGCTGATGCTAACCCTAACCCTAACCCTAACACTATCCTAGGCCTGATGCTAAACCTATCCCTAACCCTAACACTCTCCTAGGGCTGATGCTAACCCTAACCCTAACACTATCCTAGGGCTGATGCTAACCCTAACCCTAACCCTAACACTATCCTAAGTCTGATGCTAACCCTAGCCCTCACACTATCCTAGGCCTGATGATAACCCTAACCCTAACCTTAACACTATCCTACGGCTGATGCTAACCCTAACCCTATTCCTAACACTATCCTAGAGCTGATGCTAACCCTAACCCTAACACTATCCTAGGTCTGATGATAACCCAAACCCTAACCCTAACACTATCCTAGGGCTCATGCTAACCCTAACCCTAACACTATCCTAGGGCTGATTCTAACCCTAAAGCTAACCCTAACACTATCCTTGAACTGATGCTAACCCTAACCCTAACCCTAACGCTATCCTAGGACTGATGATAACCCTAACCCTAACCCTAACACTATCCTAGGGTTTATGTTAACCCTAACCCTAACACTATCCTAGGGCTGATGCTAACCTTAACCCTAACCCTAACACTATCCTAGGGCTGATGCTAACCCTAACACTAACACTATCCTAGGGCTGATGCTAACCCTAACCCTAACAGTAACACTATCCTAGGGCTGATGCTAACCCTAACCCTAACTCTAACACTATCCTTGGGCTGAGGCTAACCCTAAACCAAACACTATCCTACGGCTGATGCTAAGCCTAACCCTAACCCTAACACTATCCTAAGGCTGATGCTAACCCTAACACTAACACTATCCTAGGCCTGGTGCTAACCCTAACCCTAACCCTAACACTATCCTAGGGCTGATGCTAACCCTAAACCTAATACTATCCTAGGGGTGATGCTAACCCTAACCCTAACCCTAACACTATCCTAGGGCTGATGCTAACCATATCCGTAACCCTAACACTATCCTAAGGCTGATGCTAACCCTAACCCTAACACTATCCTAGGCCTGATGCTAACCCTAACACTAACCCTAGCACTATCCTAGGGCTGATGCTAACCCTAACCCTAATACTATCCTAGGGCTGATGCTAACCCTAACCCTAACCCTAACACTCTCCTAGGGCTGATGCTAACCCTAACCCTAACCCTAACACTATCCTACGGCTGATGCTAACCCTAACCCTAACACTATCCTAGGCCTGATGCTAACCCTAACCCTAACCCTAACACTATCCTAGGCCTGATGCTAACCCTATCCCTAACCCTAACACTCTCCTAGGGCTGAGGCTAACCCTAACCCTAACACTATCCTAGGGCTGATGCTAACCCTAACCCTAACACTCTCCTTGGGCTGATGCTAACCCTAACCCTAACCCTAACACTATCCTAGGGCTGATGCTAACCCTAACCCTAACACTATCCTAGGGCTGATGCTAACCCTAACCCTAACCCTAACACTATCCTAAGTCTGATGCTAACCCTAGACCTCACACTATCCTAGGCCTGATGATAACCCTAACCCTAACCTTAACACTATCCTAGGGCTGATGCTAACACTAACCCTAAATCTAACACTATCCTAGAGCTGATGCTAACCCTAACCCTAACACAATCCTAGGCCTGATGGTAACCCTAACCCTAACCCTAACACTATCCTAGGGCTGATGCTAACCCTAACCCTAACACTATCCTAGGGCTGATGCTAACCATAACCCTAACCCTAACACTATCCTAGGGCTGATGCTAACCCTAACGCTAAGCCGAACACTATCCTTGAACTGATGCTAACCCTAACCCTAACCCTAACACTATCCTACGCCTGATGATAACCCTAACCCTAACCCTAACACTATCCTAGGGTTTATGTTAACCCTAACCCTAACACTATCCTAGGGCGGATGCTAACCCTAACCCTAACCCAAACACTATCCTAGGGCTGATGCTAACCCTAACACTAACACTATCCTAGGGCTGATGCTAACCCTAACCCTAACCCTAACACTATTCTAGGGCTGATGCTAACCCTAACCCTAACTCTAACACTATCTTAGGCTGAGGCTAACGCTAACCAAAACACTATCCTACGGCTGATGCTAACCCTAACCCTAACCCTAACACTATCCTAGGCCTAATGCTAACCATAACACTAACACTATCCTAGGGCTGATGCGAACCCTAACCCTAACCATAACACTATCCTAGGGCTGATGCTAACACTAACCCTAACTCTAACACTATCTTAGGGCTGAGGCTAACCCTAACCCTAACACTATCCTAGGGCTGATGCTAACCCTAACACTAACACTATCCTAGGGCTGATGCTAACCCTAACCCTAAGCCTAACACTCTCCAAGGGCTGATGCTAACCCTAACCCTAACCCTAACACTATCCTAGGGCTGATGCTAACCCTAACCCTAACACTATCCTAGGCCTGATGCTAACCCTAACCCTAATCCTAACACTATCCTAGGGCTGATGCTAACCCTAACCCTAACACTATCCTAGGGCTGATGCTCACCCTAACCCTAACCCTAACACTATCCTAGGGCTGATGCTAACCCTAACCCTAACCCTAACACTATCCTAGGGCGGATGCTAACCCTAACACTAACACTATCCTAGGGCTGATGCTAACCCTAACCCTACCCCTAACACTATCCTTCGGCTGATGCTAACCCTAACCCTAACGCTAACACTATCCTAGGGCTGAGGCTAACCCTAACCCTAACACTATCCTACGGCTGATGCTAACCCTAACCCTAACCCTAACACTATCCTAAGGCTGATGATAACCCTAACACTAACACTATCGTAAGCCTGGTGCTAACCCTAACTCTAACCCTAACACTATCCTACGCCTGATGCTAACCCTAACCCTAATAATATCCTAGGGCTGATGGTAACACTAACCCTAACCCTAACGCTATCCTAGGGCTGATGCTAACCCTAACCCTAACATTAACACTATCCTAGGGCTGATGCTAACCCTAACCCTAACACTATCCTAGGCCTGATGATAACCCTAACACTAACCCTAACACTATCCTAGGGCTGATGCTAACCCTAACCTTAACACTATCCTAGGCCTGATGCTAACCCTAACCCTAACCCTAACACTATCCTAGGGCTGATGCTAACCCTAACCCTAACACTATTCTAGGGCTGATGCTAACCCTAACCCTAACCCTAACACTATCCTAGGGCTGTTGCTAACCCTAACCCTAACACTATCCTAGGGCTGATGCTAACCCTAACGCTAACCCTAAAACTATCCTTGAACTGATGCCAACCCTAACCCTAACCCTAACACTATCCTAGGCCTGATGATAACCCTAACCCTAACTCTAACACTATCCTGGGGTTTATGTTAACTCTAACCCTAACACTATCCTAGGGCTGATGCTAACCCTAACCCTACCACTATCCTGGGCCTGATGCTAACCCTAACCCTAACACTAACACTGTCCTAGGGCTGATGCTAACCCTAACCCTAACACTATCCTAGGGCTGATGCTAACCCTAACCCTAACCCTAACACTATCCTTGAATTAATGCTAACCCTAACCCTAACCCTAACACTATTCTAGGCCTGATGATAACCCTAACCCTAATCCTAACACTATCCTAGGGTTTATGTTAACCCTAACCCTAACACTATCCTAGGGCGGATGCTAACCCTAACCGTAACCCTAACACTATCCTAGGGCTGATGCTAACCCTAACCTTAACCCTAACACTATCCTAGGGCTGATGCTAACCCTAACCCTAACACTACCCTAGGCCTGATGCTAACCCTAACCCTAACCCTAACACTATCCTAGGGCTGATGCTAACCCTAACCCTAACACTATCCTAGGGCTGATGCTAACCCTAACCCTAACCCTAACACTATCCTAGGGCTGATGCTAACCCTAACCCTAACACTATCCTTGGCCTGATGATAACCCTAACCCTAACCCTAACACTATCCTAGGGCTGATGCTAACCCTAACACTAACACTATCCTAGGGCTGATGCTAACCCTAACCGTAACCCTAACACTATCATAGGGCTGATGCTAACCCTAACCCTAACCCTAACACTATCCTAGGGCTGATGCTAAACTTAACCCTAACCCTAACACTATCCTAGGGCTGATTCTAACCGTAACCCTAACACTATCCTAGGCCTGATGCTAACCCTAACCCTTACCCTAACACTATCATAGGGCTGATGCTAAACCTAACCATAACCCTAACACTATCCTAGGGCTGATGCTAACCCTAACCCTAACCCTAACACTATCCTAGGGCTGATGCTAACCCTAACCCTCACACTATCCTAGGCCTGATGCTAACCCTAACCCTAACACTATCCTAGGGCTGATGCTAACCCTAACCCTAACCCTAACACTCTTCTACGGCTGATGCTAACCCTAACCCTAACACTATCCTAGGCCTGATGCTAACCCTAACCCTAACACTATCCTAGGGCTGATGCTAACCCTAACCCTAACCCTAACACTATCCTAGGCCTGATACTAACCCTATCCCTAACCCTAACACTCTCCTAGGGCTGAGGCTAACCCTAACCCTAACACTATCCTAGGGCTGATTCTAACCGTAACCCTAACACTATCCTAGGCCTGATGCTAACCCTAACCCTTACCCTAACACTATCATAGGGCTGATGCTAAACCTAACCATAACCCTAACACTATCCTAGGGCTGATGCTAACCCTAACCCTAACCCTAACACTATCCTAGGCCTGATGCTAACCCTATCCCTAACCCTAACACTATCCTAGGGCTGATGCTAACCCTAACCCTAACACTATCCTAGGGCTGATGCTAACCCTAACCCTAACCCTAACACTATACTAGGGCTGATGCTAACCCTAACCATAACACTATCCTAGGCCTGATGATAACCCTAACCCTAACCCTAACACTATCCTAGGGCTGATGCTAACCCTAACCCTAACACTATCCTAGGGCTGATGCTAACCCTAACCCTAACACTATCCTAGGGCTGATGCTAACCCTAACCCTAACCCTAACACTATCGTAGGGCTGATGCTAACCCTAACCCTAACCCTAACACTATCCTAGGGCTGATGCTAAACTTAACCCTAACCCTAACACTATCCTAGGGCTGATTCTAACCGTAACCCTAACACTATCCTAGGCCTGATGCTAACCCTAACCCTTACCCTAACACTATCCTAGGGCTGATGCTAAACCCAGCCTTAACCCTAACACTATCCTAGGGCTGATGCTAACCCTAACCCTAACCCTAACACTATCCTTGGGCTGATGCTAACCCTAACCCTAACACTATCCTGGGCCTGATGCTAACCCTAACCCTAACCCTAACACTATCCTAGGGCTGATGCTAACCCTAACCCTAACACTATCCTTTGGCTGATGCTAACCCTAACCCTAACCCTAACACTATCCTAGGGCAGATGCTAACCCTAACGCTAACCCTAACAATATCCTTGAACTGATGCTAACCCTAACCCTAACCCTAACACTATCCTAGGCCTGATTATAACCCTAACCCTAACCCTAACACTATCCTAGGGTTTATGTTAACCCTAACCCTAACACTATCCTAGGGCTGATGCTAACCCTAACCCTAACCCTAACACTATCCTAGGGCGGATGCTAACCCTAACCCTAACCCTAACACTATTCTAGGGCTGATGCTAACCCTAACACTAACACTATTCTAGGGCTGATGCTAACCCTAACCCTAACCCTTAACATTATCCTAGGGCTGATGCTAACCCTAACCCGAATTCTAACAGTATCCTAGGGCTGATGCTAACCCTAACCCTAACCCTAACACTATCCTAGGGCTGATGCTAACCCTAACCCTAACACTATCCTAGGCCTGATGATAACCCTAACACTAACCCTAACACTATCCTAGGGCTGATGCTAACCCTAACCCTAACACTATCCTAGGCCTGATGCTAACCCTAACCCTACCCCTAACACTATCCTAGGGCTGATGCTAACCTAACCCTAACACTATTCTAGGGCTGATGCTAACCCTAACCCTAACCCTAACACTATCCTAGGGCTGATGCTAACCCTAACCCTAACACTATCCTAGGGCTGATGCTAACCCTAACCCTAACCCTAACACTATCCTAGGGCTGATGCTAACCTTAACGCTAACCCTAAAACTATCCTTGAACTGATGCTAACCCTAACCCTAACCCTAACATTATCCTAGGCCTGATGATAACCCTAACCCTAACTCTAACACTATCCTAGGGTTTATGTTAACTCTAACCCTAACCCTATCCTAGGGCTGATGCTAACCCTAACCCTACCACTATCCTGGGCCTGATGCTAACCCTAACCCTAACACTAACACTGTCCTAGGGCCGATGCTAACCCTAACCCTAACACTATCCTACTGCTGATGCTAACCCTAACCCTAACCCTAACACTATCCTAGGGCTGATGCTAACCCTAACGCTAACCCTAACACTATCCTTGAATTAATGCTAACCCTAACCCTAACCCTAACACAATTCTAGGACAGATGATAATCCTAACCCTAATCCTAACATTATCCTAGGGTTTATGTTAACCCTAACCCTAACACTATCCTAGGGCGGATGCTAACCCTAACCTTAACCCTAACACTATCCTAGGGCTGATGCTAACCCTAACCCTAACACTATCCTAGGGCTGATGCTAACCCTAACCCTAACCCTAACACTATCCTAGGGCTGATGCTAACCCTAACCCTAACACTATCCTTGGCCTGATGATAACCCTAACCCTAACCCTAACACTATCCTAGGGCTGATGCTAACCCTAACCCGAACACTATCCTAGGGCTGATGCTAACCCTAACCCTAACCCTAACACTATCCTAGGGCTGATGCTAACCCTAACCCTAACCCTAACACTATCCTAGGGCTGATGCTAAACTTAACCCTAACCCTAACACTATCCTAGGGCTGATTCTAACCGTAACCCTAACACTATCCTAGGCCTGATGCTAACCCTAACCCTTACCCTAACACTATCATAGGGCTGATGCTAAACCTAACCCTAACCCTAACAATATCCTAGGGCTGATGCTAACCCTAACTCTAACCCTAACACTATCCTAGGGCTGATGCTAACCCTAACCCTAACCCTAACACTATCCTAGCGCTAATGCTAACCCTAACACTAACACTATCCTAGGGCTGATGCTAACCCTAACCCTACCCCTAACATTATACTAGGGCTGAGGCTAACCCTAACCCTAACACTATCCTACGGCTGATGCTAACCCTAACCCTAACCCTAACACTATCCCAAGGCTGATGGTAACCCTAACACTAACACTATCCTAAGCCTGGTGCTAACCCTAACTCTAACCCTAACACTATCCTACGGCTGATGCTAATCCTAACCCTAATAATATCCTAGGGCTGATGTTAACACTAACCCTAACCCTAACACTATCCTAGGGCTGATGCTAACCCTAACCCTAACCCTAACACTATCCTAGGGCTGATGCTAACCCTAACCCTAACACTATCCTAGGCCTGATGATAACCCTAACCCTAACCCTAACACTATCCTAGGGCTGATGCTAACCCTAACCCTAACACTATCCTAGGCCTGATGCTAACCCTAACCCTAACCCTAACACTATCCTAGGGCTGATGCTAACCCTAACCCTAACACTATCCTAGGGCTGATGCTAACCCTAACCCTAACCCTAACACTATCCTAGGGCTGATGCTAACCCTAACCCTAACATTATCATAGGCCTGATGATAACCCTAACCCTAACCCTAAAACAATCCTAGGGCTGATGCTAACCCTAACCCTAACACTATCCTAGGCCTGATGCTAACCCTAACCCTAACCCTAACACTATCCTAGGGCTGATGCTAACCCTAACCCTAACACTATCCTAGGGCTGATGCTAACCCTAACCCTAACCCTAACACTATCCTAGGGCTGATGCTAACCCTAACCCTAACACTATCCTAGGCCTGATGATAACCCTAACCCTAACCCTAACACTATCCTAGGGCTGATGCTAACCCTAACCCTAACACTATCCTAGGACTGATGCTAACCGTAACCCTAACCCTAACACTATCCTAGGGCTGATGCTAACCCTAACGCTAACCCTAAAACTATCCTTGAACTGATGCTAACCCTAACCCTAACCCTAACACTATCCTAGGCCTGATGATAACCCTAACCCTAACCCTAACACTATCCTAGGGTTTATGTAAACCCTCACCCTAACACTATCCTAGGGCTGACGCTAACCCTAACCCTATCACTATCCTGGGCCTGATGCTAACCCTAACCCTAACACTAACACTATCCTAGGGATGATGCTAACCCTAACCCTAACACTATCCTAGGGCTGATGCTAACCATAACCCTAACCCTAACACTATCCTAGGGCTGATGCTAACCCTAACGCTAACCCTAACACTATCCTTGAATTAATGCTAACCCTAACCCTTACCCTAACACTATCCTAGGCCTGATGATAACCCTAACCCTAACCCTAACACTATCCTAGGGTTTATGTTAACCCTAACCCTAACACTATCCTATTGCTGATGCTAACCCTACCTCTAACCCTAACACTATCCTAGGGCGGATGCTAACCCTAACCCTAACCCTAACACTCTCCTAGGCCTGATGCTAACCATAACACTAACACTATCCTAGGGCTGATGCGAACCCTAACCCTAACCCTAACACTATCCTAGGTCTGATGCTAACACTAACCCTAACTCTAACACTATCTTAGGGCTGAGGCTAACCCTAACCCTAACACTATCCTAGGGCTGATGCTAACCCTAACACTAACACTATCCTAGGGCTGATGCTAACCCTAACCCTAAGCCTAACACTCTCCAAGGGCTGATGCTAACCCTAACCCTAACCCTAACACTATCCTAGGGCTGATGCTAACCCTAACCCTAACACTATCCTAGGCCTGATGCTAACCCTAACCCTAATCCTAACACTATCCTAGGGCTGATGCTAACCCTAACCCTAACACTATCCTAGGGCTGATGCTAACCCTAACCCTAACCCTAACACTATCCTAGGGCTGATGCTAACCCTAACCCTAACCCTAACACTATCCTAGGGCTGATGCTAACCCTAACACTAACACTATCCTAGGGCTGATGCTAACCCTAACCCTACCCCTAACACTATCCTTCGGCTGATGCTAACCCTAACCCTAACGCTAACACTATCCTAGGGCTGAGGCTAACCCTAACCCTAACACTATCCTACGGCTGATGCTAACCCTAACCCTAACCCTAACACTATCCTAAGGCTGATGATAACCCTAACACTAACACTATCGTAAGCCTGGTGCTAACCCTAACTCTAACCCTAACACTATCCTACGCCTGATGCTAACCCTAACCCTAATAATATCCTAGGGCTGATGGTAACACTAACCCTATCCCTAACGCTATCCTAGGGCTGATGCTAACCCTAACCCTAACATTAACACTATCCTAGGGCTGATGCTAACCCTAACCCTAACACTATCCTAGGCCTGATGATAACCCTAACACTAACCCTAACACTATCCTAGGGCTGATGCTAACCCTAACCTTAACACTATCCTAGGCCTGATGCTAACCCTAACCCTAACCCTAACACTATCCTAGGGCTGATGCTAACCCTAACCCTAACACTATTCTAGGGCTGATGCTAACCCTAACCCTAACCCTAACACTATCCTAGGGCTGTTGCTAACCCTAACCCTAACACTATCCTAGGGCTGATGCTAACCCTAACCCTAACCCTAACACTATCCTAGGGCTGATGCTAACCCTAACGCTAACCCTAAAACTATCCTTGAACTGATGCCAACCCTAACCCTAACCCTAACACTATCCTAGGCCTGATGATAACCCTAACCCTAACTCTAACACTATCCTGGGGTTTATGTTAACTCTAACCCTAACACTATCCTAGGGCTGATGCTAACCCTAACCCTACCACTATCCTGGGCCTGATGCTAACCCTAACCCTAACACTAACACTGTCCTAGGGCTGATGCTAACCCTAACCCTAACACTATCCTAGGGCTGATGCTAACCCTAACCCTAACCCTAACACTATCCTTGAATTAATGCTAACCCTAACCCTAACCCTAACACTATTCTAGGCCTGATGATAACCCTAACCCTAATCCTAACACTATCCTAGGGTTTATGTTAACCCTAACCCTAACACTATCCTAGGGCGGATGCTAACCCTAACCCTAACCCTAACACTATCCTAGGGCTGATGCTAACCCTAACCCTAACACTATCCTAGGGCTGATGGTAACCCTAACCTTAACCCTAACACTATCCTAGGGCTGATGCTAACCCTAACCCTAACACTACCCTAGGCCTGATGCTAACCCTAACCCTAACCCTAACACTATCCTAGGGCTGATGCTAACCCTAACCCTAACACTATCCTAGGGCTGATGCTAACCCTAACCCTAACCCTAACACTATCCTAGGGCTGATGCTAACCCTAACCCTAACACTATCCTTGGCCTGATGATAACCCTAACCCTAACCCTAACACTATCCTAGGGCTGATGCTAACCCTAACCCTAACACTATCCTAGGGCTGATGCTAACCCTAACCCTAACCCTAACACTATCATAGGGCTGATGCTAACCCTAACCCTAACCCTAACACTATCCTAGGGCTGATGCTAAACTTAACCCTAACCCTAACACTATCCTAGGGCTGATTCTAACCGTAACCCTAACACTATCCTAGGCCTGATGCTAACCCTAACCCTTACCCTAACACTATCATAGGGCTGATGCTAAACCTAACCATAACCCTAACACTATCCTAGGACTGATGCTAACCCTAACCCTAACCCTAACACTATCCTAGGGCTGATGCTAACCCTAACCCTCACACTATCCTAGGCCTGATGCTAACCCTAACCCTAACACTATCCTAGGGCTGATGCTAACCCTAACCCTAACCCTAACACTCTTCTACGGCTGATGCTAACCCTAACCCTAACACTATCCTAGGCCTGATGCTAACCCTAACCCTAACACTATCCTAGGGCTGATGCTAACCCTAACCCTAACCCTAACACTATCCTAGGCCTGATACTAACCCTATCCCTAACCCTAACACTCTCCTAGGGCTGAGGCTAACCCTAACCCTAACACTATCCTAGGGCTGATTCTAACCGTAACCCTAACACTATCCTAGGCCTGATGCTAACCCTAACCCTTACCCTAACACTATCATAGGGCTGATGCTAAACCTAACCATAACCCTAACACTATCCTAGGGCTGATGCTAACCCTAACCCTAACCCTAACACTATCCTAGGCCTGATGCTAACCCTATCCCTAACCCTAACACTATCCTAGGGCTGATGCTAACCCTAACCCTAACACTATCCTAGGGCTGATGCTAACCCTAACCCTAACCCTAACACTATACTAGGGCTGATGCTAACCCTAACCCTAACACTATCCTAGGCCTGATGATAACCCTAACCCTAACCCTAACACTATCCTAGGGCTGATGCTAACCCTAACCCTAACACTATCCTAGGGCTGATGCTAACCCTAACCCTAACACTATCCTAGGGCTGATGCTAACCCTAACCCTAACCCTAACACTATCGTAGGGCTGATGCTAACCCTAACCCTAACCCTAACACTATCCTAGGGCTGATGCTAAACTTAACCCTAACCCTAACACTATCCTAGGGCTGATTCTAACCGTAACCCTAACACTATCCTAGGCCTGATGCTAACCCTAACCCTTACCCTAACACTATCCTAGGGCTGATGCTAAACCCAGCCTTAACCCTAACACTATCCTAGGGCTGATGCTAACCCTAACCCTAACCCTAACACTATCCTTGGGCTGATGCTAACCCTAACCCTAACACTATCCTGGGCCTGATGCTAACCCTAACCCTAACCCTAACACTATCCTAGGGCTGATGCTAACCCTAACCCTAACACTATTCTTGGGCTGATGCTAACCCTAACCCTAACCCTAACACTATCCTAGGGCAGATGCTAACCCTAACGCTAACCCTAACAATATCCTTGAACTGATGCTAACCCTAACCCTAACCCTAACACTATCCTAGGCCTGATTATAACCCTAACCCTAACCCTAACACTATCCTAGGGTTTATGTTAACCCTAACCCTAACACTATCCTAGGGCTGATGCTAACCCTAACCCTAACCCTAACACTATCCTAGGGCGGATGCTAACCCTAACCCTAACCCTAACACTATTCTAGGGCTGATGCTAACCCTAACACTAACACTATTCTAGGGCTGATGCTAACCCTAACCCTAACCCTTAACATTATCCTAGGGCTGATGCTAACCCTAACCCGAATTCTAACACTATCTTAGGGCTGAGGCTAACCCTAACCCTAACAGTATCCTAGGGCTGATGCTAACCCTAACCCTAACCCTAACACTATCCTAGGGCTGATGCTAACCCTAACCCTAACACTATCCTAGGCCTGATGATAACCCTAACACTAACCCTAACACTATCCTAGGGCTGATGCTAACCCTAACCCTAACACTATCCTAGGCCTGATGCTAACCCTAACCCTAACCCTAACACTATCCTAGGGATGATGCTAACCCTAACCCTAACACTATTCTAGGGCTGATGCTAACCCTAACCCTAACCCTAACACTATCCTAGGGCTGATGCTAACCCTAACCCTAACACTATCCTAGGGCTGATGCTAACCCTAACCCTAACCCTAACACTATCCTAGGGCTGATGCTAACCTTAACGCTAACCCTAAAACTATCCTTGAACTGATGCTAACCCTAACCCTAACCCTAACACTATCCTAGGCCTGATGATAACCCTAACCCTAACTCTAACACTATCCTAGGGTTTATGTTAACTCTAACCCTAACCCTATCCTAGGGCTGATGCTAACCCTAACCCTACCACTATCCTGGGCCTGATGCTAACCCTAACCCTAACACTAACACTGTCCTAGGGCTGATGCTAACCCTAACCCTAACACTATCCTACTGCTGATGCTAACCCTAACCCTAACCCTAACACTATCCTAGGGCTGATGCTAACCCTAACGCTAACCCTAACACTATCCTTGAATTAATGCTAACCCTAACCCTAACCCTAACACAATTCTAGGCCAGATGATAATCCTAACCCTAATCCTAACATTATCCTAGGGTTTATGTTAACCCTAACCCTAACACTATCCTAGGGCGGATGCTAACCCTAACCTTAACCCTAACACTATCCTAGGGCTGATGCTAACCCTAACCCTAACACTATCCTAGGGCTGATGCTAACCCTAACCCTAACCCTAACACTATCCTAGGGCTGATGCTAACCCTAACCCTAACACTATCCTTGGCCTGATGATAACCCTAACCCTAACCCTAACACTATCCTAGGGCTGATGCTAACCCTAACCCGAACACTATCCTAGGGCTGATGCTAACCCTAACCCTAACCCTAACACTATCCTAGGGCTGATGCTAACCCTAACCCTAACCCTAACACTATCCTAGGGCTGATGCTAAACTTAACCCTAACCCTAACACTATCCTAGGGCTGATTCTAACCGTAACCCTAACACTATCCTAGGCCTGATGCTAACCCTAACCCTTACCCTAACACTATCATAGGGCTGATGCTAAACCTAACCATAACCCTAACACTATCCTAGGGCTGATGCTAACCCTAACCCTAACCCTAACACTATCCTAGGGATGATGCTAACCCTAACCCTAACACTATCCTAGGCCTGATGCTAACCCTAACCCTAACACTATCCTAGGGCTGATGCTAACCCTAACCCTAACCCTAACACTATCCTAGGCCTGATGCTAACCCTATCCCTAACCCTAACACTATCCTAGGGCTGATGCTAACCCTAACCCTAACACTATCCTAGGGCTGATGCTAACCCTAACCCTAACCCTAACACTATCCTAGGGCTGATGATAACCCTAACCCTAACACTATCCTAGGCCTGATGATAACCCTAACCCTAACCCTAACACTATCCTAGGGCTGATGCTAACCCTAACCCTAACACTATCCTAGGGCTGATGCTAACCCTAACCCTAACACTATCCTAGGGCTGATGCTAACCCTAACCCTAACCCTAACACTATCCTAGGGCTGATGCTAACCCTAACCCTAACCCTAACAGTATCCTAGGGCTGATGCTAAACTTAACCCTAACCCTAACACTATCCTAGGGCTGATTCTAACCGTAACCCTAACACTATCCTAGGCCTGATGCTAACCCTAACCCTTACCCTAACACTATCCTAGGGCTGATGCTAAACCCAGCCTTAACCATAACACTATCCTAGGGCTGATGCTAACCCTAACCCTAACCCTAACACTATCCTTGGGCTGATGCTAACCCTAACCCTAACACTATCCTGGGCCTGATGCTAACCCTAACCCTAACCCTAACACTATCCTAGGGCTGATGCTAACCCTAACCCTAACACTATCCTTGGGCTGATGCTAACCCTAACCCTAACCCTAACACTATCCTAGGGCAGATGCTAACCCTAACGCTAACCCTAACAATATCCTTGAACTGATGCTAACCCTAACCCTAACCCTAACACTATCCTAGGCCTGATTATAACCCTAACCCTAACCCTAACACTATCCTAGGGTTTATGTTAACCCTAACCCTAACACTATCCTAGGGCTGATGCTAACCCTAACCCTAACCCTAACACTATCCTAGGGCGGATGCTAACCCTAACCCTAACCCTAACACTATTCTAGGGCTGATGCTAACCCTAACACTAACACTATTCTAGGGCTGATGCTAACCCTAACTCTAACCCTTAACATTATCCTAGGGCTGATGCTAACCCTAACCCGAACTCTAACAGTATCTTAGGGCTGAGGCTAACCCTAACCCTAACACTATCCTACGGCTGATGCTAACCCTAACCCTAACCCTAACACTATCCTAGGGCTGATGCTAACCCTAACCCTAACACTATCATAGGCCTGATGCTAACCTTAACCCTAACCCTAACACTATCCTAGGGCTGATGCTAACCCTAACCCTAACACTATCCTAGGGCTGATGCTAACCTTAACCCTAACCCTAACACTATCCTAGGGCTGATGCTAACCCTAACCCTAACACTATCCTTGGGCTGATGCTAACCCTAACCCTAACCCTGACACTATCCTACGGCTGATGCTAACCCTAACGCTAACCGTAACACTATCCTTGAACTGATGCTAACCCTAACCCTAACCATAACACTATCCTAGGCCTGATGATAACCCTAACCCTAACCCTAACACTATCCTAGGGTTTATGTTAACCCTAACCCTAACACTATCCTAGGGCTGATGCTAACCCTAACCCTAAACCTAACACTATCCTAGGGCGGATGCTAACCCTAACCCTAACCCTAACAGTATCCTAGGGCTGATGGTAACCCTAACCCTAACACTATCCTAGGCCTGATGCTAACCCTAACCCTAACACTATCCTAGGGCTAATGCTAACCCTAACCCTAACCCTAACAGTATCCTAGGCCTGATGCTAACCCTATCCCTAACCCTAACACTCTCCTAGGGCCTAGGCTAACCCTAACCCTAACACTATCCTAGGGCTGATGCTAACCCTAACCCTAACCCAAACACTATCCTAGGGTTGATGCTAACCCTAACCCTAACACTATCCTATGGCTGATGCTAACCCTAACCCTAACCCTAACACTATCCTTGGGCTGATGCTAACCCTAACCCTAACACTATCCTGGGCCTGATGCTAACCCTAACCCTAACCCTAACACTATCCTAGGGCTGATGCTAACCCTAACCCTAACACTATCCTTGGGCTGATGCTAACCCTAACCCTAACCCTAACACTATCCTAGGGCAGATGCTAACCCTAACGCTAACCCTAACACTATCCTTGAACTGATGCTAACCCTAACCCTAACCCTAACACTATCCTAGGCCTGATGATAACCCTAACCCTAACCCTAACACTATCCTAGGGTTTATGTTAACCCTAACCCTAACACTATCCTAGGCCTGATGCTAACCCTATCCCTAACCCTAACACTCTCCTAGGGCTGAGGCTAACCCTAACCCTAACACTATCCTACGGCTGATGCTAACCCTAACACTAACACTATCCTAGGGCTGATGCTAACCCTAACCCTAAGCCTAACACTCTCCAAGGGCTGATGCTAACCCTAACCCTAACCCTAACACTATCCTAGGGCTGATGCTAACCCTAACCCTAACTCTAACACTATCTTAGGGCTGAGGCTAACCCTAACCCTAACACTTTCCTACGGCTGATGCTAACTCTAACCCTAACCCTAACACTATCCTAGGGCTGATGCTAACCCTAACCCTAACACTATCCTAGGCCTGATGCTAACCCTAACCCTAATCCTAACACTATCCTAGGGCTGATGCTAACCCTAACCCTAACACTATCCTAGGGCTGATGCTAACCCTAACCCTAACCCTAACACTATCCTAGGGCTGATGCTAACCCTAACCCTAACCCTAACACTATCCTAGGGCTGATGCTAACCCTAACACTAACACTATCCTAGGGCTGATGATAACCCTAACCCTACCCCTAACACTATCCTTCGGCTGATGCTAACCCTAACCCTAACGCTAACACTATCCTAGGGCTGAGGCTAACCCTAACCCTAACACTATCCTACGGCTGATGCTAACCCTAACCCTAACCCTAACACTATCCTAAGGCTGATGATAACCCTAACACTAACACTATCGTAAGCCTGGTGCTAACCCTAACTCTAACCCTAACACTATCCTACGCCTGATGCTAACCCTAACCCTAATAATATCCTAGGGCTGATGGTAACACTAACCCTAACCCTAACGCTATCCTAGGGCTGATGCTAACCCTAACCCTAACATTAACACTATCCTAGGGCTGATGCTAACCCTAACCCTAACACTATTCTAGGGCTGATGCTAACCCTAACCCTAACCCTAACACTATCCTAGGGCTGATGCTAACCCTAACCCTAACAATATCCTAGGCCTGATGCTAACCCTAACCCTAACCCTAACACTATCCTAGGGCTGATGCTAACCCTAACGCTAACCCTAAAACTATCCTTGAACTGATGCTAACCCTAACCCTAACCCTAACACTATCCTAGGCCTGATGATAACCCTAACCCTAACTCTAACACTATCCTGGGGTTTATGTTAACTCTAACCCTAACACTATCCTAGGGCTGATGCTAACCCTAACCCTACCACTATCCTGGGCCTGATGCTAACCCTAACCCTAACACTAACACTGTCCTAGGGCTGATGCTAACCCTAACCCTAACACTATCCTAGGGCTGATGCTAACCCTAACCCTAACCCTAACACTATCCTTGAATTAATGCTAAACCTAACCCTAACCCTAACACTATTCTAGGCCTGATGATAACCCTAACCCTAATCCTAACACTATCCTAGGGTTTATGTTAACCCTAACCCTAACACTATCCTAGGGCGGATGCTAACCCTAACCCTAACCCTAACACTATCCTAGGGCTGATGCTAATCCTAACTCTAACACTATCCTAGGGCTGATGCTAACCCTAACCTTAACCCTAACACTATCCTAGGGCTGATGCTAACCCTAACCCTAACACTACCCTAGGCCTGATGCTAACCCTAACACTAACCCTAACACTATCCTAGGGCTGATGCTAACCCTAACCCTAACACTATCCTAGGGCTGATGCTAACCCTAACCCTAACCCTAACACTATCCTAGGGCTGATGCTAACCCTAACCCTAACACTATCCTTGGCCTGATGATAACCCTAACCCTAACCCTAACACTATCCTAGGGCTGATGCTAACCCTAACCCTAACACTATCCTAGGGCTGATGCTAACCCTAACCCGAACCCTAACACTATCATAGGGCTGATGCTAACCCTAATCCTAACCCTAACACTATCCTAGGGCTGATGCTAAACTTAACCCTAACCCTAACACTATCCTAGGGCTGATTCTAACCGTAACCCTAACAGTATCCTAGGCCTGATGCTAACCCTAACCCTTACCCTAACACTATCATAGGGCTGATGCTAAACCTAACCATAACCCTAACACTATCCTAGGGCTGATGCTAACCCTAACCCTAACCCTAACACTATCCTAGGGCTGATGCTAACCCTAACCCTCACACTATCCTAGGCCTGATGCTAACCCTAACACTAACACTATCCTAGGGCTGATGCTAACCCTAACCCTAACCCTAACACTCTTCTACGGCTGATGCTAACCATAACCCTAACACTATCCTAGGCCTGATGCTAACCCTAACCCTAATCCTAACACTATCCTAGGGCTGATGCTAACCCTAACCCTAACACTATCCTAGGGCTGATGCTAACCCTAACCCTAACCCTAACACTATCCTAGGGCTGATGCTAACCCTAACCCTAACCCTAACACTATCCTAGGGCTGATGCTAACCCTAACACTAACACTATCCTAGGGCTGATGCTAACCCTAACCCTACCCCTAACACTATCCTTCGGCTGATGCTAACCCTAACCCTAACGCTAACACTATCCTAGGGCTGAGGCTAACCCTAACCCTAACACTATCCTACGGCTGATGCTAACCCTAACCCTAACCCTAACACTATCCTAAGGCTGATGATAACCCTAACACTAACACTATCGTAAGCCTGGTGCTAACCCTAACTCTAACCCTAACACTATCCTACGCCTGATGCTAACCCTAACCCTAATAATATCCTAGGGCTGATGGTAACACTAACCCTAACCCTAACGCTATCCTAGGGCTGATGCTAACCCTAACCCTAACATTAACACTATCCTAGGGCTGATGCTAACCCTATCCCTAACACTATTCTAGGGCTGATGCTAACCCTAACCCTAACCCTAACACTATCCTAGGGCTGATGCTAACCCTAACCCTAACAATATCCTAGGCCTGATGCTAACCCTAACCCTAACCCTAACACTATCCTAGGGCTGATGCTAACCCTAACGCTAACCCTAAAACTATCCTTGAACTGATGCTAACCCTAACCCTAACCCTAACACTATCCTAGGCCTGATGATAACCCTAACCCTAACTCTAACACTATCCTGGGGTTTATGTTAACTCTAACCCTAACACTATCCTAGGGCTGATGCTAACCCTAACCCTACCACTATCCTGCGCCTGATGCTAACCCTAACCCTAACACTAACACTGTCCTAGGGCTGATGCTAACCCTAACCCTAACACTATCCTAGGGCTGATGCTAACCCTAACCCTAACCCTAACACTATCCTTGAATTAATGCTAAACCTAACCCTAACCCTAACACTATTCTAGGCCTGATGATAACCCTAACCCTAATCCTAACACTATCCTAGGGTTTATGTTAACCCTAACCCTAACACTATCCTAGGGCGGATGCTAACCCTAACCCTAACCCTAACACTATCCTAGGGCTGATGCTAATCCTAACTCTAACACTATCCTAGGGCTCATGCTAACCCTAACCTTAACCCTAACACTATCCTAGGGCTGATGCTAAACTTAACCCTAACCCTAACACTATCCTAGGGCTGATTCTAACCGTAACCCTAACAGTATCCTAGGCCTGATGCTAACCCTAACCCTTACCCTAACACTATCATAGGGCTGATGCTAAACCTAACCATAACCCTAACACTATCCTAGGGCTGATGCTAACCCTAACCCTAACACTACCCTAGGCCTGATGCTAACCCTAACCCTAACCCTAACACTATCCTAGGGCTGATGCTAACCCTAACCCTAACACTATCCTAGGGCTGACGCTAACCCTAACCCTAACCCTAACACTATCCTAGGGCTGATGCTAACCCTAACCCTAACACTATCCTTGGCCTGATGATAACCCTAACCCTAACCCTAACACTATCCTAGGGCTGATGCTAACCCTAACCCTAACACTATCCTAGGGCTGATGCTAACCCTAACCCGAACCCTAACACTATCATAGGGCTGATGCTAACCCTAATCCTAACCCTAACACTATCCTAGGGCTGATGCTAAACTTAACCCTAACCCTAACACTATCCTAGGGCTGATTCTAACCGTAACCCTAACAGTATCCTAGGCCTGATGCTAACCCTAACCCTTACCCTAACACTATCATAGGGCTGATGCTAAACCTAACCATAACCCTAACACTATCCTAGGGCTGATGCTAACCCTAACCCTAACCCTAACACTATCCTAGGGCTGATGCTAACCCTAACCCTCACACTATCCTAGGCCTGATGCTAACCCTAACACTAACACTATCCTAGGGCTGATGCTAACCCTAACCCTAACCCTAACACTCTTCTACGGCTGATGCTAACCCTAACCCTAACACTATCCTAGGCCTGATGCTAACCCTAACCCTAATCCTAACACTATCCTAGGGCTGATGCTAACCCTAACCCTAACACTATCCTAGGGCTGATGCTAACCCTAACCCTAACCCTAACACTATCCTAGGGCTGATGCTAACCCTAACCCTAACCCTAACACTATCCTAGGGCTGATGCTAACCCTAACACTAACACTATCCTAGGGCTGATGCTAACCCTAACCCTACCCCTAACACTATCCTTCGGCTGATGCTAACCCTAACCCTAACGCTAACACTATCCTAGGGCTGAGGCTAACCCTAACACTAACACTATCCTACGGCTGATGCTAACCCTAACCCTAACCCTAACACTATCCTAAGGCTGATGATAACCCTAACACTAACACTATCGTAAGCCTGGTGCTAACCCTAACTCTAACCCTAACACTATCCTACGCCTGATGCTAACCCTAACCCTAATAATATCCTAGGGCTGATGGTAACACTAACCCTAACCCTAAAGCTATCCTAGGGCTGATGCTAACCCTAACCCTAACATTAACACTATCCTAGGGCTGATGCTAACCCTAACCCTAACACTATTCTAGGGCTTATGCTAACCCTAACCCTAACCCTAACACTATCCTAGGGCTGATGCTAACCCTAACCCTAACAATATCCTAGGCCTGATGCTAACCCTAACCCTAACCCTAACACTATCCTAGGGCTGATGCTAACCCTAACGCTAACCCTAAAACT
The DNA here is from genome assembly GCF_020740605.2 of Lemur catta. Taxonomy (NCBI): domain Eukaryota; kingdom Metazoa; phylum Chordata; class Mammalia; order Primates; family Lemuridae; genus Lemur; species Lemur catta. Next base: position 99,219,922 of record NC_059139.1, on the reverse strand, counting down.
ATCCTTGAACTGATGCTAACCCTAACCCTAACCCTAACACTATCCTAGGCCTGATGATAACCCTAACCCTAACTCTAACACTATCCTGGGGTTTATGTTAACTCTAACCCTAACACTATCCTAGGGCTGATGCTAACCCTAACCCTACCACTATCCTGGGCCTGATGCTAACCCTAACCCTAACACTAACACTGTCCTAGGGCTGATGCTAACCCTAACCCTAACACTATCCTAGGGCTGATGCTAACCCTAACCCTAACCCTAACACTATCCTTGAATTAATGCTAAACCTAACCCTAACCCTAACACTATTCTAGGCCTGATGATAACCCTAACCCTAATCCTAACACTATCCTAGGGTTTATGTTAACCCTAACCCTAACACTATCCTAGGGCGGATGCTAACCCTAAGCCTAACCCTAACACTATCCTAGGGCTGATGCTAATCCTAACTCTAACACTATCCTAGGGCTCATGCTAACCCTAACCTTAACCCTAACACTATCCTAGGGCTGATGCTAACCCTAACCCTAACACTACCCTAGGCCTGATGCTAACCCTAACCCTAACCCTAACACTATCCTAGGGCTGATGCTAACCCTAACCCTAACACTATCCTAGGGCTGATGCTAACCCTAACCCTAACCCTAACACTATCCTAGGGCTGATGCTAACCCTAACCCTAACACTATCCTTGGCCTGATGATAACCCTAACCCTAACCCTAACACTATCCTAGGGCTGATGCTAACCCTAACCCTAACACTATCCTAGGGCTGATGCTAACCCTAACCCTAACCCTAACACTATCATAGGGCTGATGCTAACCCTAACCCTAACCCTAACACTATCCTAGGGCTGATGCTAAACTTAACCCTAACCCTAACACTATCCTAGGGCTGATTCTAACCGTAACCCTAACAGTATCCTAGGCCTGATGCTAACCCTAACCCTTACCCTAACACTATCATAGGGCTGATGCTAAACCTAACCATAACCCTAACACTATCCTAGGGCTGATGCTAACCCTAACCCTAACCCTAACACTATCCTAGGGCTGATGCTAACCCTAACCCTCACACTATCCTAGGCCTGATGCTAACCCTAACACTAACACTATCCTAGGGCTGATGCTAACCCTAACCCTAACCCTAACACTCTTCTACGGCTGATGCTAACCCTAACCCTAACACTATCCTAGGCCTGATGCTAACCCTAACCCTAACACTATCCTAGCGTGATGCTAACCCTACCCCTAACCCTAACACTATCCTAGGCCTGATACTAACCCTATCCCTAACCCTAACACTCTCCTAGGGCTGAGGCTAACCCTAACCCTAACACTATCCTAGGGCTGATTCTAACCGTAACCCTAACACTATCCTAGGCCTGATGCTAACCCTAACCGTTACCCTAACACTATCATAGGGCTGATGCTAAACCTAACCATAACCCTAACACTATCCTAGGGCTGATGCTAACCCTAACCCTAACCCTAACACTATCCTAGGCCTGATGCTAACCCTATCCCTAACCCTAACACTATCCTAGGGCTGATGCTAACCCTAACCCTAACACTATCCTAGGGCTGATGCTAACCCTAACCCTAACCCTAACACTATACTAGGGCTGATGCTAACCCTAACCCTAACACTATCCTAGGTCTGATGATAACCCTAACCCTAACCCTAACACTATCCTAGGGCTGATGCTAACCCTAACACTAACACTATCCTAGGTCTGATGCTAACCCTAACCCTAACACTATCCTAGGGCTGATGCTAACCCTAACCCTAACCCTAACACTATCGTAGGGCTGATGCTAACCCTAACCCTAACCCTAACACTATCCTAGGGCTGATGCTAAACTTAACCCTAACCCTAACACTATCCTAGGGCTGATTCTAACCGTAACCCTAACACTATCCTAGGCCTGATGCTAACCCTAACCCTTACCCTAACACTATCCTAGGGCTGATGCTAAACCCAGCCTTAACCCTAACACTATCCTAGGGCTGATGCTAACCCTAACCCTAACCCTAACACTATCCTTGGGCTGATGCTAACCCTAACCCTAACACTATCCTGGGCCTGATGCTAACCCTAACCCTAACCCTAACACTATCCTAGGGCAGATGCTAACCCTAACGCTAACCCTAACAATATCCTTGAACTGATGCTAACCCTAACCCTAACCCTAACACTATCCTAGGCCTGATTATAACCCTAACCCTAACCCTAACACTATCCTAGGGTTTATGTTAACCCTAACCCTAACACTATCCTAGGGCTGATGCTAACCCTAACCCTAACCCTAACACTATCCTAGGGCGGATGCTAACCCTAACCCTAACCCTAACACTATTCTAGGGCTGATGCTAACCCTAACACTAACACTATTCTAGGGCTGATGCTAACCCTAACCCTAACCCTTAACATTATCCTAGGGCTGATGCTAACCCTAACCCGAATTCTAACACTATCTTAGGGCTGAGGCTAACCCTAACCCTAACAATATCCTACGGCTGATGCTAACCCTAACCCTAACCCTAACACTATCCTACGGCTGATGCTAACCCTAACCCTAACCCTAACACTATCCTAGGGCTGATGCTAACCCTAACCCTAACACTATCCTAGGCCTGATGCTAACCCTAACCCTAACCCTAACACTATCCTAGGACTGATGCTAACCCTAACCCTAACACTATCCTAGGGCTGATGCTAACCCTAACCCTAACCCTAACACTATCCTAGGGCTGATGCTTACCCTAACCCTAACACTATCCTTGGGCTGATGCTAACCCTAACCCTAAACCTGACACTATCCTACGGCTGATGCTAACCCTAACGCTAACCGTAACACTATCCTTGAACTGATGCTAACCCTAACCCTAACCATAACACTATCCTAGGCCTGATGATAACCCTAACCCTAACCCTAACACTATCCTAGGGTTTATGTTAACCCTAACCCTAACACTATCCTAGGGCTGATGCTAACTCTAACCCTAAACCTAACACTATCCTAGGGCGGATGCTAACCCTCACCCTAACCCTAACACTATCCTAGGGCTGATGGTAACCCTAACCCTAACACTATCCTAGGCCTGATGCTAACCCTAACCCTAACACTATCCTAGGGCTGATGCTAACCATAACCCTAACCCTAACAGTATCCTAGGCCTGATGCTAACCCTATCCCTAACCCTAACACTCTCCTAGGGCTGAGGCTAACCCTAAACCTAACACTATCCTAGGGCTGATGCTAACCTAACCCTAACCCAAACACTATCCTAGGGTTGATGCTAACCCTAACCCTAACACTATCCTAGGGCTGATGCTAACCCCAACCCTAACCCTAACACTATCCTTGGGCTGATGCTAACCCTAACCCTAACACTATCCTGGGCCTGATGCTAACCCTAACCCTAACCCTAACACTATCAAAGGGCTGATGCTAACCCTAACCCTAACACTATCCTTGGGCTGATGCTAACCCTAACCCTAACCCTAACACTATCCTAGGGCAGATGCTAACCCTAACGCTAACCCTAACACTATCCTTGAACTGATGCTAACCCTAACCCTAACCCTAACACTATCTAGGCCTGATGATAACCCTAACCCTAACCCTAACACTATCCTAGGGTTTATGTTAACCCTAACCCTAACACTATCCTAGGCCTGATGCTAACCCTATCCCTAACCCTAACACTCTCCTAGGGCTGAGGCTAACCCTAACCCTAACACTATCCTACGGCTGATGCTAACCCTAACCCTAACCCAAAAACTATCCTAGGGTTGATGCTAACCCTCACCCTAACACTATCCTAGGGCTGATGCTAACCCTAACCCTAACCCTAACACTATCCTTGGGCTGATGCTAACACTAACCCTAACACTATCCTGGGCCTGATGCTAACCCTAACCCTAACCCTAACACTATCCTAGGGCTGATGCTAACCCTAACCCAAACACTATCCTTGGGCTGATGCTAACCCTAACCCTAACCCTAACACTATCCTAGGGCAGATGCTAACCCTAACGCTAACCCTAACAATATCCTTGAACTGATGCTAACCCTAACCCTAACCCTAACACTATCCTAGGCCTGATGATAACCCTAACCCTAACCCTAACACGATCCTAGGGTTTATGTTAACCCTAACCCTAACACTATCCTAGGGCTGATGCTAACCCTAACCCTAACTCTAACACTATCCTAGGGCGGATGCTAACCCTAACCCTAACCCTAACACTATTCTAGGGCTGATGCTAACCCTAACACTAACACTATTCTAGGGCTGATGCTAACCCTAAACCTAACCCTTAACATTATCCTAGGGCTGATGCTAACCGTAACCCCAACTCTAACACTATCTTAGGGCTGAGGCTAACCCTAACCCTAACACTATCCTACGGCTGATGCTAACCCTAACCCTAACCCTAACACTATCCTAGGGCTGATGCTAACACTAACCCTAACACTATCCTAGGCCTGATGCTAACCCTAACCCTAACCCTAACACTATCCTAGGGCTGATGCTAACCCTAACCCTAACACTATCCTAGGGCTGATGCTAACCCTAACCCTAACCCTAACACTATCCTAGGGCTGATGCTAACCCTAAACCTAACACTATCCTAGGTTTGATGATAACCCTAACCCTAACCCTGACACTATCCTAGGGCTGATGCTAACCCTAACCCTAACACTATCCTAGGGCTGATGCTAACCCTAACCCTAACCCTAACACTATCCTAGGGCTGATGCTAACCTTAATGCTAACCCTAACACTATCCTTGAACTGATACTAACCCTAACCCTAACCATAACACTATCCTAGGCCTGATGATAACCCTAACCCTAACCCCAACACTATCCTAGGGTTTATGTTAACCCTAACCCTAACACTATCCTAGGGCTGATGCTTACCCTAACCCTAAACCTAACACTATCCTAGGGCGGATGCTAACCCTAACCCTAACACTATTCTAGGGCTGATGCTAACCCTAACCCTAACCCTAACACTATCCTAGGGCTGATGCTAACCCTAACCCTAACAATATCCTAGGCCTGATGCTAACCCTAACCCTAACCCTAACACTATCCTAGGGCTGATGCTAACCCTAACGCTAACCCTAAAACTATCCTTGAACTGATGCTAACCCTAACCCTAACCCTAACACTATCCTAGGCCTGATGATAACCCTAACCCTAACTCTAACACTATCCTGGGGTTTATGTTAACTCTAACCCTAACACTATCCTAGGGCTGATGCTAACCCTAACCCTACCACTATCCTGGGCCTGATGCTAACCCTAACCCTAACACTAACACTGTCCTAGGGCTGATGCTAACCCTAACCCTAACACTATCCTAGGGCTGATGCTAACCCTAACCCTAACCCTAACACTATCCTTGAATTAATGCTAAACCTAACCCTAACCCTAACACTATTCTAGGCCTGATGATAACCCTAACCCTAATCCTAACACTATCCTAGGGTTTATGTTAACCCTAACCCTAACACTATCCTAGGGCGGATGCTAACCCTAACCCTAACCCTAACACTATCCTAGGGCTGATGCTAATCCTAACTCTAACACTATCCTAGGGCTGATGCTAACCCTAACCTTAACCCTAACACTATCCTAGGGCTGATGCTAACCCTAACCCTAACACTACCCTAGGCCTGATGCTAACCCTAACCCTAACCCTAACACTATCCTAGGGCTGATGCTAACCCTAACCCTAACACTATCCTAGGGCTGATGCTAACCCTAACCCTAACCCTAACACTATCCTAGGGCTGATGCTAACCCTAACCCTAACACTATCCTTGGCCTGATGATAACCCTAACCCTAACCCTAACACTATCCTAGGGCTGATGCTAACCCTAACCCTAACACTATCCTAGGGCTGATGCTAACCCTAACCCTAACCCTAACACTATCATAGGGCTGATGCTAACCCTAACCCTAACCCTAACACTATCCTAGGGCTGATGCTAAACTTAACCCTAACCCTAACACTATCCTAGGGCTGATTCTAACCGTAACCCTAACAGTATCCTAGGCCTGATGCTAACCCTAACCCTTACCCTAACACTATCATAGGGCTGATGCTAAACCTAACCATAACCCTAACACTATCCTAGGGCTGATGCTAACCCTAACCCTAACCCTAACACTATCCTAGGGGTGATGCTAACCCTAACCCTCACACTATCCTAGGCCTGATGCTAACCCTAACACTAACACTATCCTAGGGCTGATGCTAACCCTAACCCTAACCCTAACACTCTTCTACGGCTGATGCTAACCCTAACCCTAACACTATCCTAGGCCTGATGCTAACCCTAACCCTAACACTATCCTAGGGCTGATGCTAACCCTAACCCTAACCCTAACACTATCCTAGGCCTGATACTAACCCTATCCCTAACCCTAACACTCTCCTAGGGCTGAGGCTAACCCTAACCCTAACACTATCCTAGGGCTGATTCTAACCGTAACCCTAACACTATCCTAGGCCTGATGCTAACCCTAACCGTTACCCTAACACTATCATAGGGCTGATGCTAAACCTAACCATAACCCTAACACTATCCTAGGGCTGATGCTAACCCCAACCCTAAACCCTAACACTATCCTAGGCCTGATGCTAACCCTATCCCTAACCCTAACACTATCCTAGGGCTGATGCTAACCCTAACCCTAACACTATCCTAGGGCTGATGCTAACCCTAACCCTAACCCTAACACTATACTAGGGCTGATGCTAACCCTAACCCTAACACTATCCTAGGCCTGATGATAACCCTAACCCTAACCCTAACACTATCCTAGGGCTGATGCTAACCCTAACACTAACACTATCCTAGGTCTGATGCTAACCCTAACCCTAACACTATCCTAGGGCTGATGCTAACCCTAACCCTAACCCTAACACTATCGTAGGGCTGATGCTAACCCTAACCCTAACCCTAACACTATCCTAGGGCAGATGCTAAACTTAACCCTAACCCTAACACTATCCTAGGGCTGATTCTAACCGTAACCCTAACACTATCCTAGGCCTGATGCTAACCCTAACCCTTACCCTAACACTATCCTAGGGCTGATGCTAAACCCAGCCTTAACCCTAACACTATCCTAGGGCTGATGCTAACCCTAACCCTAACCCTAACACTATCCTTGGGCTGATGCTAACCCTAACCCTAACACTATCCTGGGCCTGATGCTAACCCTAACCCTAACCCTAACACTATCCTAGGGCAGATGCTAACCCTAACGCTAACCCTAACAATATCCTTGAACTGATGCTAACCCTAACCCTAACCCTAACACTATCCTAGGCCTGATTATAACCCTAACCCTAACCCTAACACTATCCTACGGCTGATGCTAACCCTAACCCTAACCCTAACACTATCCTAGGGCTGATGCTAACCCTAACCCTAACCCTAACACTATCCTACGGCTGATGCTAACCCTAACCCTAACCCTAACACTATCCTAGGGCTGATGCTAACCCTAACCCTAACACTATCCTAGGCCTGATGCTAACCCTAACCCTAACCCTAACACTATCCTAGGGCTGATGCTAACCCTAACCCTAACACTATCCTAGGGCTGATGCTAACCCTAACCCTAACCCTAACACTATCCTAGGGCTGATGCTTACCCTAACCCTAACACTATCCTTGGGCTGATGCTAACCCTAACCCTAAACCTGACACTATCCTACGGCTGATGCTAACCCTAACGCTAACCGTAACACTATCCTTGAACTGATGCTAACCCTAACCCTAACCATAACACTATCCTAGGCCTGATGATAACCCTAACCCTAACCCTAACACTATCCTAGGGTTTTTGTTAACCCTAACCCTAACACTATCCTAGGGCTGATGCTAACCCTAACCCTAAACCTAACACTATCCTAGGGCGGATGCTAACCCTCACCCTAACCCTAACACTATCCTAGGGCTGATGGTAACCCTAACCCTAACACTATCCTAGGCCTGATGCTAACCCTAACCCTAACACTATCCTAGGGCTGATGCTAACCATAACCCTAACCCTAACAGTATCCTAGGCCTGATGCTAACCCTATCCCTAACCCTAACACTCTCCTAGGGCTGAGGCTAACCCTAAACCTAACACTATCCTAGGGCTGATGCTAACCTAACCCTAACCCAAACACTATCCTAGGGTTGATGCTAACCCTAACCCTAACACTATCCTAGGGCTGATGCTAACCCTAACCCTAACCCTAACACTATCCTTGGGCTGATGCTAACCCTAACCCTAACACTATCCTGGGCCTGATGCTAACCCTAACCCTAACCCTAACACTATCAAAGGGCTGATGCTAACCCTAACCCTAACACTATCCTTGGGCTGATGCTAACCCTAACCCTAACCCTAACACTATCCTAGGGCAGATGCTAACCCTAACGCTAACCCTAACACTATCCTTGAACTGATGCTAACCCTAACCCTAACCCTAACACTATCCTAGGCCTGATGATAACCCTAACCCTAACCCTAACACTATCCTAGGGTTTATGTTAACCCTAACCCTAACACTATCCTAGGCCTGATGCTAACCCTATCCCTAACCCTAACACTCTCCTAGGGCTGAGGCTAACCCTAACCCTAACACTATCCTACGGCTGATGCTAACCCTAACCCTAACCCAAAAACTATCCTAGGGTTGATGCTAACCCTCACCATAACACTATCCTAGGGCTGATGCTAACCCTAACCCTAACCCTAACACTATCCTTGGGCTGATGCTAACACTAACCCTAACACTATCCTGGGCCTGATGCTAACCCTAACCCTAACCCTAACACTATCCTAGGGCTGATGCTAACCCTAACCCTAACACTATCCTTGGGCTGATGCTAACCCTAACCCTAACCCTAACACTATCCTAGGGCAGATGCTAACCCTAACGCTAACCCTAACAATATCCTTGAACTGATGCTAACCCTAACCCTAACCCTAACACTATCCTAGGCCTGATGATAACCCTAACCCTAACCCTAACACGATCCTAGGGTTTATGTTAACCCTAACCCTAACACTATCCTAGGGCTGATGCTAACCCTAACCCTAACTCTAACACTATCCTAGGGCGGATGCTAACCCTAACCCTAACCCTAACACTATTCTAGGGCTGATGCTAACCCTAACACTAACACTATTCTAGGGCTGATGCTAACCCTAAACCTAACCCTTAACATTATCCTAGGGCTGATGCTAACCCTAACCCCAACTCTAACACTATCTTAGGGCTGAGGCTAACCCTAACCCTAACACTATCCTACGGCTGATGCTAACCCTAACCCTAACCCTAACACTATCCTAGGGCTGATGCTAACACTAACCCTAACACTATCCTAGGCCTGATGCTAACCCTAACCCTAACCCTAACACTATCCTAGGGCTGATGCTAACCCTAACCCTAACACTATCCTAGGGCTGATGCTAACCCTAACCCTAACCCTAACACTATCCTAGGGCTGATGCTAACCTTAATGCTAACCCTAACACTATCCTTGAACTGATACTAACCCTAACCCTAACCATAACACTATCCTAGGCCTGATGATAACCCTAACCCTAACCCCAACACTATCCTAGGGTTTATGTTAACCCTAACCCTAACACTATCCTAGGGCTGATGCTTACCCTAACCCTAAACCTAACACTATCCTAGGGCGGATGCTAACCCTAACCCTAACACTATCCTAGGGCTGATGCTAACCCTAACACTAACACTATCCTAGGGCTGATGCTAACCCTAACCCTAAGCCTAACACTCTCCAAGGGCTGATGCTAACCCTAACCCTAACCCTAACACTATCCTAGGGCTGATGCTAACCCTAACCCTAACTCTAACACTATCTTAGGGCTGAGGCTAACCCTAACCCTAACACTATCCTACGGCTGATGCTAACCCTAACCCTAACCCTAACACTATCCTAGGGCTGATGCTAAACCTAACCCTAACACTATCCTAGGCCTGATGCTAACCCTAACCCTAACCCTAACAGTATCCTAGGGCTGATGCTAACCCTAACCCTAACCCTAACACTATCCTAGGGCTGATGCTAACCCTAACCCTAACCCTAACACTATCCTAGGGCTGATGCTAACCCTAACACTAACACTATCCTACGGCTGATGCTAACCCTAACCCTAACGCTAACACTATCCTACGGCTGAGGCTAACCCTAAACCTAACACTATCCTACGGCTGATGCTAACCCTAACCCTAACCCTTACACTATCCTACGGCTGATGCTAACCCTAACCCTAACCCTAACACTATCCTAGGGCTGATGGTAACCCTAACCCTAACACTATCCTAGGCCTGCTGCTAACCCTAACCCTAACAATAACACTATCCTAGGGCTGATGCTAACCCTAACCCTAACACTATCCTAGGGCTGATGCTAACCCTAACCCTAACCCTAACACTATCCTAGGGCTGATGCTAACCCTAACCCTAACCCTAACACTATCCTAGGGCTGATGCTAACCCTAACACTAACACTATCCTAGGGCTGATGCTAACCCTAACCCTAACGCTAACACTATCCTAGGGCTGAGGCTAACCCTAACCCTAACACTATCCTGCGGCTGATGCTAACCCTAACCCTAACCCTAATACTATCCTAAGGCTGATGATAACCCTAACACTAACACTATCGTAAGCCTGGTGCTAACCCTAACTCTAACCCTAACACTATCCTACGTATGATGCTAACCCTAACCCTAATAATATCCTAGGGCTGATGGTAACACTAACCCTAACCCTATCACTATCCTAGGGCTGATGCTAACCCTAACCCTAACCCTAACACTATCCTAGGGCTGATGCTAACCCTAACCCTAACACTATCCTAGGCCTGATGATAACCCTAACACTAACCCTAACACTATCCTAGGGCTGATGCTAACCCTAACCCTAACACTATCCTAGGCCTGATGCTAACCCTAACCCTAACCCTAACACTATCCTAGGGCTGATGCTAACCCTAACCCTAACACTATTCTAGGGCTGATGCTAACCCTAACCCTAACCCTAACACTATCCTAGGGCTGATGCTAACCCTAACCCTAACACTATCCTAGGGCTGATGCTAACCCTAACCCTAACCCTAACACTATCCTAGGGCTGATGCTAACCTTAACGCTAACCCTAAAACTATCCTTGAACTGATGCTAACCCTAACCCTCACCCTAACACTATCCTAGGCCTGATGATAACCCTAACCCTAACTCTAACACTATCCTAGGGTTTATGTTAACTCTAACCCTAACACTATCCTAGGGCTGATGCTAACCCTAACCCTACCACTATCCTGGGCCTGATGCTAACCCTAACCCTAACACTAACACTGTCCTAGGGCTGATGCTAACCCTAACCCTAACACTATCCTAGGGCTGATGCTAACCCTAACCCCAATCCTAACACTATCCTAGGGCTGATGCTAACCCTAACGCTAACCCTAACACTATCCTTGAATTAATGCTAACCCTAACCCTAACCCTAACACAATTCTAGGCCTGATGATAATCCTAACCCTAATCCTAACACTATCCTAGGGTTTATGTTAACCCTAACCCTAACACTATCCTAGGGCGGATGCTAACCCTAACCCTAACCCTAACACTATCCTAGGGCTGATGCTAACGCTAACCCTAACACTATCCTAGGGCTGATGCTAACCCTAACCCTAAACCTAACACTATCCTAGGGCTGATGCTAACCCTAACCCTAACACTATCCTTGGCCTGATGATAACCCTAACCCTAACCCTAACACTATCCTAGGGCTGATGCTAACCCTAACCCTAACACTATCCTAGGGCTGATGCTAACCCTAACCCTAACCCTAACACTATCCTAGGGCTGATGCTAACCCTAACCCTAACCCTAACACTATCCTAGGGCTGATGCTAAACTTAACCCTAACCCTAACACTATCCTAGGGCTGATTCTAACCGTAACCCTAACACTATCCTAGGCCTGATGCTAACCCTAACCCTTACCCTAACACTATCATAGGGCTGATGCTAAACCTAACCATAACCCTAACACTATCCTAGGGCTGATGCTAACCCTAACCCTAACCCTAACACTATCCTAGGGATGATGCTAACCCTAACCCTAACACTATCCTAGGCCTGATGCTAACCCTAACCCTAACACTATCCTAGGGCTGATGCTAACCCTAACCCTAACCCTAACACTATCCTAGGCCTGATGCTAACCCTATCCCTAACCCTAACACTATCCTAGGGCTGATGCTAACCCTAACCCTAACACTATCCTACGGCTGATGCTAACCCTAACCCTAACCCTAACACTATCCTAGGGCTGATGCTAACCCTAACCCTAACACTATCCTAGGCCTGATGATAACCCTAACACTAACCCTAACACTCTCCTAGGGCTGATGCTAACCCTAACCCTAACACTATCCTAGGGCTGATGCTAACCCAAACCCTAACACTATCCTAGGGCTGATGCTAACCCTAACCCTAACCCTAACACTATCCTAGGGCTGATGCTAACCCTAACCCTAACCCTAACAGTATCCTAGGGCTGATGCTAAACTTAACCCTAACCCTAACACTATCCTAGGGCTGATTCTAACCGTAACCCTAACACTATCCTAGGCCTGATGCTAACACTAACCCTTACCCTAACACTATCCTAGGGCTGATGCTAAACCCAGCCTTAACCATAACACTATCCTAGGGCTGATGCTAACCCTAACCCTAACCCTAACACTATCCTTGGGCTGATGCTAACCCTAACCCTAACACTATCCTGGGCCTGATGCTAACCCTAACCCTAACCCTAACACTATCCTAGGGCTGATGCTAACCCTAACCCTAACACTATCCTTGGGCTGATGCTAACCCTAACCCTAACCCTAACACTATCCTAGGGCAGATGCTAACCCTAACGCTAACCCTAACAATATCCTTGAACTGATGCTAACCCTAACCCTAAACCTAACACTATCCTAGGCCTGATTATAACCCTAACCCTAACCCTAACACTATCCTAGGGTTTATGTTAACCCTAACCCTAACACTATCCTAGGGCTGATGCTAACCCTAACCCAAACCCTAACACTATCCTAGGGCGGATGCTAACCCTAACCCTAACCCTAACACTATTCTAGGGCTGATGCTAACCCTAACACTAACACTATTCTAGGGCTGATGCTAACCCTAACACTAACCCTTAACATTATCCTAGGGCTGATGCTAACCCTAACCCGAACTCTAACAGTATCTTAGGGCTGAGGCTTACCCTAACCCTAACACTATCCTACGGCTGATGCTAACCCTAACCCTAACCCTAACACTATCCTAGGGCTGATGCTAACCCTAACCCTAACACTATCCTAGGCCTGATGCTAACCTTAACCCTAACCCTAACACTATCCTAGGGCTGATGCTAACCCTAACCCTAACACTATCCTAGGGCTGATGGTAACCCTAACCCTAACCCTAACACTATCCTAGGGCTGATGCTAACCCTAACCCTAACACTATCCTTGGGCTGATTCTAACCCTAACCCTAACCCTGACACTATCCTACGGCTGATGCTAACCCTAACGCTAACCGTAACACTATCCTTGAACTGATGCTAACCCTAACCCTAACCATAACACTATCCTAGGCCTGATGATAACCCTAACCCTAAGCCTAACACTATCCTAGGGTTTATGTTAACCCTAACCCTAACACTATCCTAGGGCTGATGCTAACCCTAACCCTAAACCTAACACTATCCTAGGGCGGATGCTAACCCTAACCCTAACCCTAACACTATCCTAGGGCTGATGGTAACCCTAACCCTAACACTATCCTAGGCCTGATGCTAACCCTAACCCTAACACTATCCTAGGGCTGATGCTAACCCTAACCCTAACCCTAACAGTATCCTAGGCCTGATGCTAACCCTATCCCTAACCCTAACACTCTCCTAGGGCTGAGGATAACCCTAACCCTAACACTATCCTAGGGCTGATGCTAACCCTAACCCTAACCCAAACACTATCCTAGGGTTGATGCTAACCCTAACCCTAACACTATCCTAGGGCTGATGCTAACCCTAACCCTAACCCTAACACTATCCTTGGGCTGATGCTAACCCTAACCCTAACACTATCCTGGGCCTGATGCTAACCCTAACCCTAACCCTAACACTATCCTAGGGCTGATGCTAACCCTAACCCTAACACTATCCTTGGGCTGATGCTAACCCTAACCCTAACCCTAACACTATCCTAGGGCAGATGCTAACCCTAACGCTAACCCTAACACTATCCTTGAACTGATGCTAACCCTAACCCTAACCCTAACACTATCCTAGGCCTGATGATAACCCTAACCCTAACCCTAACACTATCCTAGGGTTTATGTTAACCCTAACCCTAACACTATCCTAGGCCTCATGCTAACCCTATCCCTAACCCTAACACTCTCCTAGGGCTGAGGCTAACCCTAACCCTAACACTATCCTACGGCTGATGCTAACCCTAACCCTAACCCAAAAACTATCCTAGGGTGATGCTAACCCTAACCCTAACACTATCCTAGGGCTGATGCTAACCCTAACCCTAACCCTAACACTATCCTAGGGCTGATGCTAACCCTAACCCTAACACTATCCTAGGCCTGATGATAACCCTAACCCTAACCCTAACACTATCCTAGGGCTGATGCTAACCCTAACCCAAAAACTACCCTAGGGCTGATGCTAACCCTAACCCTAACACTATCCTAGGGCTGATGCTAACCCTAACCCTAACCCTAGCACTATCCTAGGGCTGATGCTAACCCTAACCCTAACACTATCCTAGGCCTGATGATAACCCTAACCCTAACCCTAACACTATCCTAGGGCTGATGCTAACCCTAACCCTAACACTATCCTAGGGCTGATGCTAACCCTACCCCAAACACTATCCTAGGGCTGATTCTAACCGTAACCCTAACACTATCCTAGGCCTGATGCTAACCCTAACCCTTACCCTAACACTATCCTAGGGCTGATGCTAAACCCAGCCTTAACCCTAACACTATCATAGGGCTGATGCTAACCCTAACCCTAACCCTAACACTATCCTTGGGCTGATGCTAACCCTAACCCTAACACTATCCTGGGCCTGATGCTAACCCTAACCCTAACCCTAACACTATCCTAGGGCTGATGCTAACCCTAACCCTAACACTATCCTTGGGCTGATGCTAACCCTAACCCTAACCCTAACACTATCCTAGGGCAGATGCTAACCCTAACGCTAACCCTAACAATATCCTTGAACTGATGCTAACCCTAACCCTAGCCCTAACACTATCCTAGGCCTGATTATAACCCTAACCCTAACCCTAACACTATCCTAGGGTTTATGTTAACCCTAACCCTAACACTATCCTAGGGCTGATGCTAACCCTAACCCTAACACTAACACTATCCTAGGGCGGATGCTAACCCTAACCCTAACCCTAACACTATTCTAGGGCTGATGCTAATCCTAACACAAACACTATTCTAGGGCTGATGCTAACCCTAACCCTAACCCTTAACATTATCCTAGGGCTGATGCTAACCCTAACCCGAACTCTAACACTATCTTAGGGCTGAGGCTAACCCTAACCCTAACACTATCCTACGGCTGATGCTAACCCTAACCCTAACCCTAACACTATCCTAGGGCTGATGCTAACCCTAACCCTAACATTATCCTAGGCCTGATGCTAACCCTAACCCTAACCATAACACTATCCTACGGCTGATGCTAACCCTAACCCTAACCCTAACACTATCCTAAGGCTGATGCTAACCCTAACACTAACACTATCCTGGGCCTGGTGGTAACCCTAACCCTAACACTATCCTAGGGCTGATGCTAACCCTAACCCTAATACTATCCTAGGGCTGATGCTAACCCTAAACCTAACCCTAACACTATCCTAGGGCTGATGCTAACCCTAACCCTAACCCTAACACTATCCTAGGGCTGATGCTAACCCTAACCCTAACACTATCCTAGGGCTGATGCTAACCCTAACCCTAACCCTAACACTATCCTAGGGCTGATGCTAACCCTAACCCTAACCCTAACACTATCCTAGGTCTGATGCTAACCCTAACCCTAACACTTACACTATCCTAGGGCTGATGCTAACACTAACCCTAACCCTAACACTATCCTAGGGCTGATGTTAACCCTAACCCTAACACTATCCTAGGGCTGATGCTAACCCTAACCCTAACCCTAACACTCTCCTAGGGCTGATGCTAACCCTAACCCTAACACTAACCTAGGCCTGATGCTAACCCTAACCCTAACACTATCCTAGGGCTGATGCTAACCCTAACCCTAAAACTATCCTAGGCCTGATGCTAAACCTATCCGTAACCCTAACACTCTCCTAGGGCTGATGCTAACCCTAACCCTAACACTATCCTAGGGCTGATGCTAACCCTAACCCTAACCCTAACACTATCCTAAGTCTGATGCTAACCCTAGCCCTCACACTATCCTAGGCCTGATGATAACCCTAACCCTAACCTTAACACTATCCTACGGCTGATGCTAACCCTAACCCTATCCCTAACACTATCCTAGAGCTGATGCTAACCCTAACCCTAACACTATCCTAGGCCTGATGATAACCCTAACCCTAACCCTAACACTATCCTAGGGCTGATGCTAACCCTAACCCTAACACTATCCTAGGGCTGATGCTAACCCTAACGCTAACCCTAACACTATCCTTGAACTGATGCTAACCCTAACCCTAACCCTAACGCTATCCTAGGCCTGATGATAACCCTAACCCTAACCCTAACACTATCCTAGGGTTTATGTTAACCCTAACCCTAACACTATCCTAGGGCTGATGCTAACCCTAACCCTAACCCTAACACTATCCTAGGGCTGAGGCTAACCCTAAACATAACACTATCCTACGGCTGATGCTAACCCTAACACTAACCCTAACACTATCCTAGGGTTGATGCTAACCCTAACCCTAACACTATCCTAGGGCTGATGCTAACCCTAACCCTAACCCTAACACTATCCTAGGGCTGATGCTAACCATAACCCTAACCCTAACACTATCCTAGGGCTGATGCTAAACCTAACATTAACACTATCCTAGGGTTGATGCTAACCTAACCCTAACCCTAACACTATCCTAAGTCTGATGCTAACCCTAGCCCTCACACTATCCTAGGCCTGATGATAACCCTAAGCCTAACCTTAACACTATCCTAGGGCTGATGCTAACCCTAACCCTAACCCTAACACTATCCTAGAGCTGATGCTAACCCTAACCCTAACACTATCCTAGGCCTGATGATAACCATAAACCTAACCAGAACACTATCCTAGGGCTGATACTAACCCTAAACCTAACACTATCCTAGGGCTGATGCTAACCCTAACCCTAACCCTAACACTATCCTAGGGCTGATGCTAACCCTAACGCTAAGCCTAACACTATCCTTGAACTGATGCTAACCCTAACCCTAACCCTAACACTATCCTAGGGTTTATGTTAACCCTAAGCCTAACACTATCCTAGGGCTGATGCTAATACTATCCCTAACCCTAACACTATCCTAGGGCGGATGCTAACCCTATCCCTAACCCTAACACTATCCTAGGGCTTATGCTAACCCTAACACTAACACTATCCTAGGGCTGATGCTAACCCTAACCCTAACCCTAACACTATCCTAGGGCTGATGCTAACCCTAACCCTAACTCTAACACTATCTTAGGGCTGAGGCTAACCCTAACCCAAACACTATCCTACGGCTGATGCTAACCCTATCCCTAACCCTAACACTCTCCAAGGGCTGAGGCTAACCCTAAACCTAACACTATCCTAGGGCTGATGCTAACCCTAACCCTAACCCTAACACTATCCTAGGGTTGATGCTAACCCTAACCCTAACACTATCCTAGGGCTGATGCTAACCCTAACCCTAACCCTAACACTATACTAGGGCTGATGCTAACCCTAACACTAACACTATCCTAGGGCTGATGCTAACCATAACCCTAACCCTAACACTATCCTAGGGCTGATGCTAAACCTAACACTAACACTATCCTAGGGTTGATGCTAACCTAACCCTAACCCTAACACTATCCTAAGTCTGATGCTAACCCTAGCCCTCACACTATCCTAGGCCTGATGATAACCCTAACCCTAACCTTAACACTATCCTAGGGCTGATGCTAACCCTAACCCTAACCCTAACACTATCCTAGAGCTGATGCTAACCCTAACCCTAACACTATCCTCAGCCTGATGATAACCCTAAACCTAACCATAACACTATCCTAGGGCTGATGCTAACCCTAAACCTAACACTATCCTAGGGCTGATGCTAACCCTAACCCTAACCCTAACACTATCCTAGGGCTGATGCTAACCCTAACGCTAAGCCTAACACTATCCTTGAACTGATGCTAACCCTAACCCTAACCCTAACACTATCCTAGGCCTGATGATAACCCTAACCCTAACCCTAACACTATCCTAGGGTTTATGTTAACCCTAACCCTAACACTATCCTAGGGCTGATGCTAATCCTATCCCTAACCCTAACACTATCCTAGGGCTGATGCTAACCCTAACCCTAACCCTAACACTCTCCTAGGGCTGATGCTAACCCTAACCCTAACACTAACCTAGGCCTGATGCTAACCCAAACCCTAACACGATCCCAGGGCTGATGCTAACCCTAACCCTAACACTATCCTAGGCCTGATGCTAAACCTATCCGTAACCCTAACACTCTCCTAGGGCTGATGCTAACCCTAACCCTAACAGTATCCTAGGGCTGATGCTAACCCTAACCCTAACCCTAACACTATCCTAAGTCTGATGCTAACCCTAGCCCTCACACTATCCTAGGCCTGATGATAACCCTAACCCTAACCTTAACACTATCCTACGGCTGATGCTAACCCTAACCCTATCCCTAACACTATCCTAGAGCTGATGCTAACCCTAACCCTAACACTATCCTAGGCCTGATGCTAACCCTAACGCTAACCCTAACGCTATCCTAGGCCTGATGATAACCCTAACCCTCACCCTAACACTATCCTAGGGTTTATGTTAACCCTAACCCTAACACTATCCTATTGCTGATGCTAACCCTAACCCTAACCCTAACACTATCCTAGGGCTGATGCTAACCCTAACACTAACACTATCCTAGGGCTGATGCTAACCCTAACCCTAACACTAACACTATCCTAGGGCTGATACAAACCCTAACCCTAACTGTAACACTATCTTTGGGCTGAGGCTAACCCTAACCCAAACACTATCCTACGGCTGATGCTAAGCCTAACCCTAACCCTAACACTACCCTAAGGCTGATGCTAACCCTAACACTAACACTATCCTAGGCCTGGTGCTAACCCTAACCCTAACCCTAACACTATCCTAGGGCTGATGCTAACCCTAAACCTAATACTATCCTAGGGGTGATGCTAACCCTAACCCTAACCCTAACACTATCCTAGGGCTGATGCTAACCCTATCCCTAACCCTAACACTATCCTAAGGCTGATGCTAACCCTAACCCAGCACTATCCTAGGCCTGATGCTAAGCCTAACCCTAACACTTACACTATCCTCTGGCTGATGCTAACCCTAACCCTAACCCTAACACAATCCTAGGTCTGATGCTAACCCTAAAGCTAACACTATCCTAGGGCTGATGCTAACCCTAACCCTAACCCTAACACTATCCTAGGGCTGATGTTAACAGTAACTCTAACACTATGCTAGGGCTGATGGTAACCCTAACCCTAACCCTAACACTCTCCTAGGGCTGATGCTAACCGTAACCCTAACACTATCCTAGGCCTGATGCTAACCCTAACCCTAACACTATCATAGGGCTGATGCTAACCCTAACCCTAACCCTAACACTATCCTAGGCCTGATGCTAACCCTATCCCTAACCCTAACACTCTCCTAGGGCTGAGGCTAACCCTAACCCTAACACTATCCTAGGACTGATGCTAACCCTAACCCTAACACTATCCTAGGGCTGATGCTAACACTAACCCTAACCCTAACACTATCCTAGGGCTGATGCTAACCCTAACGCTAAGCCTAACACTACCCTTGAACTGATGCTAACCCTAAACCTAACCCTAACACTATCCTAGGCCTGATGATAACCCTAACCCTAACCCTAACACTATCCTAGGGCGGATGCTAACCCTAACCCTAACCCTAACACTATCCTAGGGCTGATGCTAACCCTAACACTAACACTATCCTAAGACTGATTCTAATACTAACCCTAACCCTAACACTATCCTGGGGCTGATGCTAACACTAACCCTAACCCTAACACTATCCTAGGGCTCATGCTAACCCTAACCCTAACTCTAACACTATCTTAGGGCTGAGGCTAACCCTAACCCAAACACTATCCTACGGCTGATGCTAACCCTAACCCTAACCCTAACACTATCCTAAGGCTGATGCTAACCCTAACCCTAACCCTAACACTATCCTAGGTCTGATGCTAACCCTAAACCTAACACTATCCTAGGGCTGATGCTAACCCTAACCCTAACCCTAACACTGTCCTAGGGCTGATGTTAACCCTAACCCTAACACTATCCTAGGGCTGATGCTAACCATAACTCTAACCCTAACACTCTCCTAGGGCTGATGCTAACCCTAACCCTAACACTATCCTAGGCCTGATGCTAACCCTAACCCTAACACTATCCTAGGGCTGATGCTAACCCTAACCCTAACACTAACACTATCCTAGGCCTGATGCTAACCCTATCCCTAACCCTAACACTCTCCTAGGGCTGAGGCTAACCCTAACCCTAACACTATCCTAGGGCTGATGCGAACCCTAACCCTAACCCTAAAACTATCCTACGGTTCATGCTAACCCTAACCCTAACACTATCCTAGGGCTGATGCTAACCCTAACCCTAACCCTAACACTATCCTAGGGCTGATGCTAACCCTAACCCTAACACTATCCTAGGTCTGATGCTAACCCTAACCCTAACCCTAACACTATCCTAGGCCTGATGCTAACCCTAACCCTAACACTTACACTATCCTAGGGCTGATGCTAACCCTAACCCTAACCCTAACACTATCCTAGGTCTGATGCTAACCCTAAACCTCACACTATCCTAGGGCTGATGCTAACCCTAACCCTAACCCTAACACTATCCTAGGGATGATGTTAACCCTAACCCTAACACTATCCTAGGGCTGATGCTAACCCTAACCCCAACCCTAACACTCTCGTAGGGCTGATGCTAACCATAACCCTAACACTATCCTAGGCCTGATGCTAACCCTAACCCTAACACTATCCTAGGGCTGATGCTAACCCTAACCCTAACCCTAACACTATCCTAGGCCTGATGCTAAACCTATCCCTAACCATAACACTCTCCTAGGGCTGATGCTAACCCTAACCCTAACACTATCCTAGGGCTGATGCTAACCCTAACCCTAACCCTAACACTATCCTAAGTCTGATGCTAACCCTAGCCCTCACACTATCCTAGGCCTGATGATAACCCTAACCCTAACCTTAACACTATACTAAGGCTGATGCTAACCCTAACCCTATCCCTAACACTATCCTAGAGCTGATGCTAACCCTAACCCTAACACTATCCTAGGCCTGATGATACCCCTAACCCTAACCCTAACACTATCCTAGGGCTGATGCTAACCCTAACCCTAACACTATCCTAGGGCTGATGCTAACCCTAACGCTAAGCCTAACACTATCCTTGAACTGATGCTAACCCTAACCCTAACCCTAACACTATCCTAGGCCTGATGATAACCCTAACCCTAACCCTAACACTATCCTAGGGTTTATGTTAACCCTAACCCTAACACTATCCTAGGGCTGATGATAATCCTATCCCTAACCCTAACACTGTCCTAGGGCGGATGCTAACCCTAACCCTAACCCTAACACTATCCTAGGGCTTATGCTAACCCTAACACTAACACTATCCTAGGGCTGATGCTAACCCTAACCCTAACCCTAACACTATCCTAGGGCTGATGCTAACCCTAACCCTAACTCTAACACTATCTTAGGGCTGAGGCTAACCCTAACCCAAACACTATCCTACGGCTGATGCTAACCCTAACCCTAACCCTAACACTATCCTAAGGCTGATGCTAACCCTAACACTAACACTATCCTGGGCCTGGTGCTAACCCTAACCCTAACCCTAACACTATCCTAGGGCTGATGCTAACCCTAACCCTAATACTATCCTAGGGCTGATGCTAACCCTAACCCTAACCCTAACACTATCCTAGGGCTGATGCTAACCCTAACCCTAACCCTAACACTATCCTAGGGCTGATGGTAACCCTAACCCTAACACTATCCTAGGCCTGATGCTAACCCTAACCCTAACACTTACACTATCCTAGGGCTGATGCTAACCCTAACCCTAACCCTAACACTATCCTAGGTCTGATGCTAACCCTAAACCTAACACTATCCTAGGGCTGATGCTAACCCTAACCCTAACCCTAACACTATCCTAGGGCTGATGTTAACCCTAACCCTAACACTATCCTAGGGCTGATGCTAACCCTAACCCTAACCCTAACACTCTCCTAGGGCTGATGCTAACCCTAACCCTAACACTAACCTAGGCCTGATGCTAACCCAAACCCTAACACGATCCTAGGGCTGATGCTAACCCTAACCCTAACACTATCCTAGGCCTGATGATAAACCTATCCGTAACCCTAACACTCTCCTAGGGCTGATGCTAACCCTAACCCTAACAGTATCCTAGGGCTGATGCTAAGCCTAACCCTAACCCTAACACTATCCTAAGTCTGATGCTAACCCTAGCCCTCACACTATCCTAGGCCTGATGATAACCCTAACCCTAACCTTAACACTATCCTACGGCTGATGCTAACCCTAACCCTATCCCTAACACTATCCTAGAGCTGATGCTAACCCTAACCCTAACAGTATCCTAGGCCTGATGATAACCCTAACCCTAACCCTAACACTATCCTAGGGCTAATGCTAACCCTAACCCTAACACTATCCTAGGGCTGATGCTAACCCTAACGCTAACCCTAACACTATCCTTGAACTGATGCTAACCCTAACCCTAACCCTAACGCTATCCTAGGCCTGATGATAACCCTAACCCTAACCCTAACTCTATCCTAGGGTTTATGTTAACCCTAACCCTAACACTATCCTAGTGCTGATGCTAACCCTAACCCTAACCCTAACACTATCCTAGGGCTGATGCTAACCCTAACACTAACACTATCCTAGGGCTGATGCTAACCCTAACCCTAACACTAACACTATCCTAGGGCTGATACTAACCCTAACCCTAACTCTAACACTATCTTTGGGCTGAGGCTAACCCTAACCCAAACACTATCCTACGGCTGATGCTAAGCCTAACCCTAACCCTAACACTACCCTAAGGCTGATGCTAACCCTAACACTAACACTATCCTAGGCCTGGTGCTAACCCTAACCCTAACCCTAACACTATCCTACGGCTGATGCTAACCCTATCCCTAACCCTAACACTATCCTAAGGCTGATGCTAACCCTAACCCTAACACTATCCTAGGCCTGATGCTAAGCCTAACCCTAACAATTACACTATCCTCTGGCTGATGCTAACCCTAACCCTAACCCTAACACTATCCTAGGTCTGACGCTAACCCTAAAGCTAACACTATCCTAGGGCTGATGCTAACCCTAACCCTAACCCTACCACTATCCTAGGGCTGATGTTAACAGTAACCCTAACACTATGCTAGGGCTGATGGTAACCCTAACCCTAACCCTAACACTCTCCTAGGGCTGATGCTAACCGTAACCCTAACACTATCCTAGGCCTGATGCTAACCCTAACCCTAACACTATCATAGGGCTGATGCTAACCCTAACCCTAACCCTAACACTATCCTAGGCCTGATGCTAACCCTATCCCTAACCCTAACACTCTCCTAGGGCTGAGGCTAACCCTAACCCTAACACTATCCTAGGACTGATGCTAACCCTAACCCTAACACTATCCTAGGGCTGATGCTAACACTAACCCTAACCCTAACACTATCCTAGGGCTGATGCTAACCCTAACGCTAAGCCTAACACTACCCTTGAACTGATGCTAACCCTAACCCTAACCCTAACACTATCCTAGGCCTGATGATAACCCTAACCCTAACCCTAACACTATCCTAGGGCGGATGCTAACCCTAACCCTAACCCTAACACTATCCTAGGGCTGATGCTAACCCTAACCCTAACACTAACACTATCCTAGGCCTGATGCTAACCCTATCCCTAACCCTAACACTCTCCTAGGGCTGAGGCTAACCCTAACCCTAACACTATCCTAGGGCTGATGCGAACCCTAACCCTAACCCTAAAACTATCCTACGGTTCCTGCTAACCCTAACCCTAACACTATCCTAGGGCTGATGCTAACCCTAACCCTAACCCTAACACTATCCTAGGGCTGATGCTAACCCTAACCCAAACACTATCCTAGGTCTGATGCTAACCCTAACCCTAACCCTAACACTATCCTAGGGCTGATGCTAACCCTAACCCTAACCCTAACACTATCCTAGGCCTGATGCTAACCCTAACCCTAACACTTACACTATCCTAGGGCTGATGCTAACCCTAACCCTAACCCTAACACTATCCTAGGTCTGATGCTAACCCTAAACCTCACACAATCCTAAGGCTGATGCTAACCCTAACCCTAACCCTAACACTATCCTAGGGATGATGTTAACCCTAACCCTAACACTATCCTAGGCCTGATGCTAACCCTAACCCTAACACTATCCTAGGCCTGATGATACCCCTAACCCTAACCCTAACACTATCCTAGGGCTGATGCTAACCCTAACCCTAACACTATCCTAGGGCTGATGCTAACCCTAACGCTAAGCCTAACACTATCCTTGAACTGATGCTAACCCTAACCCTAACCCTAACACTATCCTAGGCCTGATGATAACCCTAACCCTAACCCTAACACTATCCTAGGGTTTATGTTAACCCTAACCCTAACACTATCCTAGGGCTGATGCTGACCCTAACCCTAACCCTAACACTATCCTAGGGCTGATGCTAACCCTAACACTAACACTATCCTAGGGCTGATGCTAACCCTAACCCTAACACTAACACTATCCTAGGGCTGATACTAACCCTAACCCTAACTCTAACACTATCTTTGGGCTGAGGCTAACCCTAACCCAAACACTATCCTACGGCTGATGCTAAGCCTAACCCTAACCCTAACACTATCCTAAGGCTGATGCTAACCCTAACACTAACACTATCCTAGGCCTGGTGCTAACCCTAACCCTAACCCTAACACTATCCTAGGGCTGATGCTAACCCTAAACCTAATACTATCCTAGGGGTGATGCTAACCCTAACCCTAACCCTAACACTATCCTAGGGCTGATGCTAACCCTATCCCTAACCCTAACACTATCCTAAGGCTGATGGTAACCCTAACCCTAACACTATCCTAGGCCTGATGCTAAGCCTAACCCTAACACTTACACTATCCTCTGGCTGATGCTAACCCTAACCCTAACCCTAACACTATCCTAGGTCTGATGCTAACCCTAAAGCTAACACTATCCTAGGGCTGATGCTAACCCTAACCCTAACCCTAACACTATGCTAGGGCTGATGGTAACCCTAACCCTAACCCTAACACTCTCCTAGGGCTGATGCTAACCGTAACCCTAACACTATCCTAGGCCTGATGCTAACCCTAACCCTAACACTATCATAGGGCTGATGCTAACCCTAACCCTAACCCTAACACTATCCTAGGCCTGATGCTAACCCTATCCCTAACCCTAACACTCTCCTAGGGCTGAGGCTAACCCTAACCCTAACACTATCCTAGGGCTGATGCGAACCCTAACCCTAACCCTAACACTATCCTAGGGTTGATGCTAACCCTAACCCTAACACTATCCTAGGGCTGATGCTAACCCTAACCCTAACCCTAACACTATCCTAGGGCTGATGATAACCCTAACCCTAACACTATCCTAGGGCTGATGCTAACCCTAACCCTAGCCCTAACAGTATCCTAAGTCTGATGCTAACCCTAGCCCTCACACTATCCTAGGCCTGATGATAACCCTAACCCTAACCTTAACACTATCCTAGGGCTGATGCTAACCCTAACCCTAACCCTAACACTATCCTAGAGCTGATGATAACCCTAACCCTAACACTATCCTAGGCCTGATGATAACCCTAACCCTAACACTATCCTAGGGCTGATGCTAACACTAACCCTAACCCTAACACTATCCTAGGGCTGATGCTAACCCTAACGCTAAGCCTAACACTACCCTTGAACTGATGCTAACCCTAACCCTAACCCTAACACTATCCTAGGCCTGATGATAACCCTAACCCTAACCCTAACACTATCCTAGGGCGGATGCTAACCCTAACCCTAACCCTAACACTATCCTAGGGCTGATGCTTACCCTAACACTAACACTATCCTAGGGCTGATTCTAACCCTAACCCTAACCCTAACACTATCCTGGGGCTGATGCTAACACTAACCCTAACCCTAACACTATCCTAGGTCTCATGCTAACCCTAACCCTAACTCTAACACTATCTTAGGGCTGAGTCTAACCCTAACCCAAACACTATCCTACGGCTGATGCTAACCCTAACCCTAACCCTAACACTATCCTAAGGCTGATGCTAACCCTAACACTAACACTATCCTAGGCCTGGTGCTAACCCTAACCCTAACCCTAACACTATCCCAGGGCTGATGCTAACCCTAACCCTAATACTATCCTAGGGCTGATGCTAACCCTAACCCTAACCCTAACACTATCCTAGGGCTGATGCTAACCCTAACCCTAACACTATCCTAGGCCTGATGCTAACCCTAACCCTAACACTTACACTATCCTAGGGCTGATGCTAACCCTAACCCTAACCCTAACCCTAACACTATCCTAGGTCTTATGCTAACCCTAAACCTAACACTATCCTAGGGCTGATGCTAACCCTAACCCTAACCCTAACACTGTCCTAGGGCTGATGTTAACCCTAACCCTAACACTATCCTAGGGCTGATGCTAACCCTAACCCTAACCCTAACACTCTCCTAGGGCTGATGCTAACCCTAACCCTAACACAATCCTAGGCCTGATGCTAACCCTAACCCTAACACTATCCTAGGGCTGATGCTAACCCTAACCCTAACACTAACACTATCCTAGGCCTGATGCTAACCCTATCCCTAACCCTAACACTCTCCTAGGGCTGAGGCTAACCCTAACCCTAACACTATCCTAGGGCTGATGCGAACCCTAACCCTAACCCTAAAACTATCCTACGGTTCATGCTAACCCTAACCCTAACACTATCCTAGGGCTGATGCTAACCCTAACCCTAACCCTAACACTATCCTAGGGCTGAAGCTAACCCTAACCCTAACACTATCCTAGGGCTGATGCTAACCCTAACTCTAACCCTAACACTATCCTAGGCCTGATGCTAACCCTAACCCTAACACTTACACTATCCTAGGGCTGATGCTAACCCTAACCCTAACCCTAACACTATCCTAGGTCTGATGCTAACCCTAAACCTCACACTATCCTAGGGCTGATGCTAACCCTAACCCTAACCCTAACACTATCCTAGGGATGATGTTAACCCTAACCCTAACACTATCCTAGGGCTGATGCTAACCCTAACCCCAAACCTAACACTCTCCTAGGGCTGATGCTAAACCTATCCCTAACCATAACACTCTCCTAGGGCTGATGCTAACCCTAACCCTAACACTGTCCTAGGGCTGATGCTAACCCTAACCCTAACACTAATACTATCCTAGGCCTGATGCTAAACCTATCCCTAACCATAACACTCTCCTAGGGCTGATGCTAACCCTAACCCTAACACTATCCTAGGGCTGATGCTAACCCTAACCCTAACCCTAACACTATCCTAAGTCTGATGCTAACCCTAGCCCTCACACTATCCTAGGCCTGATGATAACCCTAACCCTAACCTTAACACTATACTAGGGCTGATGCCAACCCTAACCCTATCCCTAACACTATCCTAGAGCTGATGCTAACCCTAACCCTAACACTATCCTAGGCCTGATGATACCCCTAACCCTAACCCTAACACTATCCTAGGGCTGATGCTAACCCTAACCCTAACACTATCCTAGGGCTGATGCTAACCCTAACGCTAACCCTAACACTATCCTTGAACTGATGCTAACCCTAACCCTAACCCTAACACTCTCCTAGGCCTGATGATAACCCTAACCCTAACCCTAACACTATCCTAGGGCTGATGCTAACCCTAACCCTAACTCTAACACTATCTTATGGCTGAGGCTAACCCTAACCGAAACACTATCCTACGGCTGATGCTAACCCTAACCCTAACCCTAATACTATCCTAAGGTTGATGCTAACCCTAACACTAACACTATCCTCGGCCTGGTGCTAACCCTAACCCTAACCCTAACACTATCCTAGGGCTGATGCTAACCCTAACCCTAATAATATCCTAGGGCTGATGCTAACCCTAACCCTAACCCTAACACTATCCTAGGGCTGATGCTAACCCTATCCCTAACCCTAACACTATCCTAGGGCTGATGCTAACCCTAAACCTAACACTATCCTAGGCCTGATGCTAACCCTAACCCTAACAGTTACACTATCCTAGGGCTGATGCTAAACCTAACCCTAACCCTAACACTATCCTAGGTCTGATGCTAACCCTAAACCTAACACTATCCTAGGGCTGATGCTAACCCTAACCCTAACCCTAACACTATTCTAGGGCTGTTGTTAACCCTAACCCTAACACTATCCTAGGGCTGATGCTAACCCGAACACTAACCCTAACACTCTCCTAGGGCTGATGCTAACCGTAACCCTAACACTATCCTAGGCCTAACCCTAACACTATCATAGGGCTGATGCTAACCCTAACCCTAACCCTAACACTATCCTAGGCCTGAGGCTAACCCTATCCCTAACCCTAACGCTCTCCTAGGGCTGAGGCTAACCCTAACCCTAATACTATCCTAGGGCTGACGCTAACCCTAACCCTAACCCTAATACTATCCTAGGGCTGATGCTAACCCTAACCCTAACCCTAACACTATCCTAGGGCTGATGGTAACCCTAACCCTAACACTATCCTAGGCCTGATGCTAACCCTAACCCTAACACTTACACTATCCTAGGGCTGATGCTAACCCTAACCCTAACCCTAACACTATCCTAGGTCTGATGCTAACCCTAAACCTAACACTATCCTAGGGCTGATGCTAACCCTAACCCTAACCCTAACACTATCCTAGGGCTGATGTTAACCCTAACCCTAACACTATCCTAGGGCTGATGCTAACCCTAACCCTAACCCTAACACTCTCCTAGGGCTGATGCTAACCCTAACCCTAACACTAACCTAGGCCTGATGCTAACCCAAACCCTAACACGATCCTAGGGCTGATGCTAACCCTAACCCTAACACTATCCTAGGCCTGATGATAAACCTATCCGTAACCCTAACACTCTCCTAGGGCTGATGCTAACCCTAACCCTAACAGTATCCTAGGGCTGATGCTAACCCTAACCCTAACCCTAACACTATCCTAAGTCTGATGCTAACCCTAGCCCTCACACTATCCTAGGCCTGATGATAACCCTAACCCTAACCTTAACACTATCCTACGGCTGATGCTAACCCTAACCCTATCCCTAACACTATCCTAGAGCTGATGCTAACCCTAACCCTAACAGTATCCTAGGCCTGATGATAACCCTAACCCTAACCCTAACACTATCCTAGGGCTAATGCTAACCCTAACCCTAACACTATCCTAGGGCTGATGCTAACCCTAACGCTAACCCTAACACTATCCTTGAACTGATGCTAACCCTAACCCTAACCCTAACGCTATCCTAGGCCTGATGATAACCCTAACCCTAACCCTAACTCTATCCTAGGGTTTATGTTAACCCTAACCCTAACACTATCCTAGTGCTGATGCTAACCCTAACCCTAACCCTAACACTATCCTAGGGCTGATGCTAACCCTAACACTAACACTATCCTAGGGCTGATGCTAACCCTAACCCTAACACTAACACTATCCTAGGGCTGATACTAACCCTAACCCTAACTCTAACACTATCTTTGGGCTGAGGCTAACCCTAACCCAAACACTATCCTACGGCTGATGCTAAGCCTAACCCTAACCCTAACACTACCCTAAGGCTGATGCTAACCCTAACACTAACACTATCCTAGGCCTGGTGCTAACCCTAACCCTAACCCTAACACTATCCTACGGCTGATGCTAACCCTATCCCTAACCCTAACACTATCCTAAGGCTGATGCTAACCCTAACCCTAACACTATCCTAGGCCTGATGCTAAGCCTAACCCTAACAATTACACTATCCTCTGGCTGATGCTAACCCTAACCCTAACCCTAACACTATCCTAGGTCTGACGCTAACCCTAAAGCTAACACTATCCTAGGGCTGATGCTAACCCTAACCCTAACCCTACCACTATCCTAGGGCTGATGTTAACAGTAACCCTAACACTATGCTAGGGCTGATGGTAACCCTAACCCTAACCCTAACACTCTCCTAGGGCTGATGCTAACCGTAACCCTAACACTATCCTAGGCCTGATGCTAACCCTAACCCTAACACTATCATAGGGCTGATGCTAACCCTAACCCTAACCCTAACACTATCCTAGGCCTGATGCTAACCCTATCCCTAACCCTAACACTCTCCTAGGGCTGAGGCTAACCCTAACCCTAACACTATCCTAGGACTGATGCTAACCCTAACCCTAACACTATCCTAGGGCTGATGCTAACACTAACCCTAACCCTAACACTATCCTAGGGCTGATGCTAACCCTAACGCTAAGCCTAACACTACCCTTGAACTGATGCTAACCCTAACCCTAACCCTAACACTATCCTAGGCCTGATGATAACCCTAACCCTAACCCTAACACTATCCTAGGGCGGATGCTAACCCTAACCCTAACCCTAACACTATCCTAGGGCTGATGCTAACCCTAACCCTAACACTAACACTATCCTAGGCCTGATGCTAACCCTATCCCTAACCCTAACACTCTCCTAGGGCTGAGGCTAACCCTAACCCTAACACTATCCTAGGGCTGATGCGAACCCTAACCCTAACCCTAAAACTATCCTACGGTTCATGCTAACCCTAACCCTAACACTATCCTAGGGCTGATGCTAACCCTAACCCTAACCCTAACACTATCCTAGGGCTGATGCTAACCCTAACCCAAACACTATCCTAGGTCTGATGCTAACCCTAACCCTAACCCTAACACTATCCTAGGGCTGATGCTAACCCTAACCCTAACCCTAACACTATCCTAGGCCTGATGCTAACCCTAACCCTAACACTTACACTATCCTAGGGCTGATGCTAACCCTAACCCTAACCCTAACACTATCCTAGGTCTGATGCTAACCCTAAACCTCACACTATCCTAGGGCTGATGCTAACCCTAACCCTAACCCTAACACTATCCTAGGGATGATGTTAACCCTAACCCTAACACTATCCTAGGCCTGATGCTAACCCTAACCCTAACACTATCCTAGGCCTGATGATACCCCTAACCCTAACCCTAACACTATCCTAGGGCTGATGCTAACCCTAACCCTAACACTATCCTAGGGCTGATGCTAACCCTAACGCTAAGCCTAACACTATCCTTGAACTGATGCTAACCCTAACCCTAACCCTAACACTATCCTAGGCCTGATGATAACCCTAACCCTAACCCTAACACTATCCTAGGGTTTATGTTAACCCTAACCCTAACACTATCCTAGGGCTGATGCTGACCCTAACCCTAACCCTAACACTATCCTAGGGCTGATGCTAACCCTAACACTAACACTATCCTAGGGCTGATGCTAACCCTAACCCTAACACTAACACTATCCTAGGGCTGATACTAACCCTAACCCTAACTCTAACACTATCTTTGGGCTGAGGCTAACCCTAACCCAAACACTATCCTACGGCTGATGCTAAGCCTAACCCTAACCCTAACACTATCCTAAGGCTGATGCTAACCCTAACACTAACACTATCCTAGGCCTGGTGCTAACCCTAACCCTAACCCTAACACTATCCTAGGGCTGATGCTAACCCTAAACCTAATACTATCCTAGGGGTGATGCTAACCCTAACCCTAACCCTAACACTATCCTAGGGCTGATGCTAACCCTATCCCTAACCCTAACACTATCCTAAGGCTGATGCTAACCCTAACCCTAACACTATCCTAGGCCTGATGCTAAGCCTAACCCTAACACTTACACTATCCTCTGGCTGATGCTAACCCTAACCCTAACCCTAACACTATCCTAGGTCTGATGCTAACCCTAAAGCTAACACTATCCTAGGGCTGATGCTAACCCTAACCCTAACCCTAACACTATGCTAGGGCTGATGGTAACCCTAACCCTAACCCTAACACTCTCCTAGGGCTGATGCTAACCGTAACCCTAACACTATCCTAGGCCTGATGCTAACCCTAACCCTAACACTATCATAGGGCTGATGCTAACCCTAACCCTAACCCTAACACTATCCTAGGGATGATGTTAACCCTAACCCTAACACTATCCTAGGGCTGATGCTAACCCTAACCCCAACCCTAACACTCTCCTAGGGCTGATGCTAAACCTATCCCTAACCATAACACTCTCCTAGGGCTGATGCTAACCCTAACCCTAACACTGTCCTAGGGCTGATGCTAACCCTAACCCTAACACTAATACTATCCTAGGCCTGATGCTAAACCTATCCCTAACCATAACACTCTCCTAGGGCTGATGCTAACCCTAACCCTAACACTATCCTAGGGCTGATGCTAACCCTAACCCTAACCCTAACACTATCCTAGGGCTGATGCTAACCCTAGCCCTCACACTATCCTAGGCCTGATGATAACCCTAACCCTAACCTTAACACTATACTAGGGCTGATGCCAACCCTAACCCTATCCCTAACACTATCCTAGAGCTGATGCTAACCCTAACCCTAACACTATCGTAGGCCTGATGATACCCCTAACCCTAACCCTAACACTATCCTAGGGCTGATGCTAACCCTAACCCTAACACTATCCTAGGGCTGATGCTAACCCTAACGCTAACCCTAACACTATCCTTGAACTGATGCTAACCCTAACCCTAACCCTAACACTCTCCTAGGCCTGATGATAACCCTAACCCTAACCCTAACACTATCCTAGGGCTGATGCTAACCCTAACCCTAACTCTAACACTATCTTATGGCTGAGGCTAACCCTAACCGAAACACTATCCTACGGCTGATGCTAACCCTAACCCTAACCCTAATACTATCCTAAGGTTGATGCTAACCCTAACACTAACACTATCCTCGGCCTGGTGCTAACCCTAACCCTAACCCTAACACTATCCTAGGGCTGATGCTAACCCTAACCCTAATAATATCCTAGGGCTGATGCTAACCCTAACCCTAACCCTAACACTATCCTAGGGCTGATGCTAACCCTATCCCTAACCCTAACACTATCCTAGGGCTGATGCTAACCCTAAACCTAACACTATCCTAGGCCTGATGCTAACCCTAACCCTAACAGTTACACTATCCTAGGGCTGATGCTAAACCTAACCCTAACCCTAACACTATCCTAGGTCTGATGCTAACCCTAAACCTAACACTATCCTAGGGCTGATGCTAACCCTAACCCTAACCCTAACACTATTCTAGGGCTGTTGTTAACCCTAACCCTAACACTATCCTAGGGCTGATGCTAACCCGAACACTAACCCTAACACTCTCCTAGGGCTGATGCTAACCGTAACCCTAACACTATCCTAGGCCTAACCCTAACACTATCATAGGGCTGATGCTAACCCTAACCCTAACCCTAACACTATCCTAGGCCTGAGGCTAACCCTATCCCTAACCCTAACACTCTCCTAGGGCTGAGGCTAACCCTAACCCTAATACTATCCTAGGGCTGACGCTAACCCTAACCCTAACCCTAACACTATCCTAGGGCTGATGCTAACCCTATCCCTAACCCTAACACTATCCTAGGGCTGATGCTAACCCTAAACCTAACACTATCCTAGGCCTGATGCTAACCCTAACCCTAACAGTTACACTATCCTAGGGCTGATGCTAAACCTAACCCTAACCCTAACACTATCCTAGGTCTGATGCTAACCTTAAACCTAACACTATCCTAGGGCTGATGCTAACCCTAACCCTAACCCTAACACTATCCTAGGGCTGTTGTTAACCCTAACCCTAACACTATCCTAGGGCTGATGCTAACCCTAACCCTAACCCTAACACTCTCCTAGGGCTGATGCTAACCGTAACCCTAACACTATCCTAGGCCTAACCCTAACACTATCCTAGGGCTGATGCTAACCCTAACCCTAACCCTAACACTATCCTAGGGTTGATGCTAACCCTAACCCTAACACTATCCTAGGGCTGATGCTAACCCTAACCCTAACCCTAACACTATCCTAGGGCTGATGCTAACCCTAACCCTAACACTATCCTAGGGCTGACGCTAACCCTAACCCTAAACCTAACACTATCCTAGGGCTGATGCTCACCCTAACCCTAACACTATCCTAGGGCTGATGCTAACCCTAACCCTAACCCTAACACTATGCTAAGTCTGATGCTAACCCTAGCCCTCACACTATCCTAGGCCTGATGATAACCCTAACCCTAACCTTAACACTATCCTAGGGCTGATGCTAACCCTAACCCTAACCCTAACACTATCCTAGAGCTGATGCTAACCCTAACCCTAACACTATCCTAGGCCTGATGATAACCCTAACCCTAACCCTAACACTAACCTAGGGCTGATGCTAACCCTAACCCTAACACTATCCTAGGGCTGATGCTAACCCTAACGCTAAGCCTAAGACTATCCTTGAACTGATGCTAACCCTAACCTTAACCCTAACACTATCCTAGGGCTGATGCTAACCCTAACCCTAACACTATCCTAGGCCTGATGCTAACCCTAACCCTAACATTTACACTATCCTAGGGCTGATGCTAACCCTAACCCTAACCCTAACACTATCCTAGGTCTGATGCTAACCCTAAACCTAACAGTATCCTAGGGCTGATGCTAACCCTAACCCTAACCCTAACACTATCCTAGGGCTGATGTTAACAATAACCCTAACACTATCCTAGGGCTGATGCTAACCCTAACCCTAACCCTAACACTATCCTAGAGCTGATGCTAACCCTAACCCTAACACTATCCTCGGCCTGATGATAACCCTAACCCTAACCCTAACACTATCCTAGGGCAGATGCTAACCCTAACCCTAACACTATCCTAGGGCTGATGCTAACCCTAACCCTAACCCTAACACTCTCCTAGGGCTGATGCTAACCCTAACCCTAACACTATCCTAGGCCTGATGCTAAACCTATCCCTAACCATAACACTCTCCTAGGGCTGATGCTAACCCTAACCCTAACACTATCCTAGGGCTGATGCTAACCCTAACCCTAAGCCTAACACTATCCTAAGTCTGATGCTAACCCTAGCCCTCACACTATCCTAGGCCTGATGATAACCCTAACTCTAACCTTAACACTATCCTAGGGCTGATGCTAACCGTAACCCTATCCCTAACACTATCCTAGAGCTGATGCTAACCCTAACCCTAACACTATCCTAGGCCTGATTATAACCCTAACCCTAACCCTAACACTATCCTAGGGCTGATGCTAACCCTAACCCTAACACTATCCTAGGGCTGATGCTAACCCTAACGCTAACCCTAACACTATCCTTGAACTGATGCTAACCCTAACCCTAACCCGAACCCTAACACTATCCTAGGCCTGATGATAACCCTAACCCTAACCCTAACACTATCCTAGGGTTTATGTTAACCCTAACCCTAACACTATCCTAGGGCTGATGCTAATCCTATCCCTAACCCTAACACTATCCTAGGGCTGATGCTAACCCTAACCCTAACCCTAACACTCTCCTAGGGCTGATGCTAACCCTAACCCTAACACTAACCTAGGCCTGATGCTAACCCAAACCCTAACACGATCCTAGGGCTGATGCTAACCCTAACCCTAACACTATCCTAGGCCTGATGCTAAACCTATCCGTAACCCTAACACTCTCCTAGGGCTGATGCTAACCCTAACCCTAACAGTATCCTAGGGCTGATGCTAACCCTAACCCTAACCCTAACACTATCCTAAGTCTGATGCTAACCCTAGCCCTCACACTATCCTAGGCCTGATGATAACCCTAACCCTAACCTTAACACTATCCTACGGCTGATGCTAACCCTAACCCTATCCCTAACACTATCCTAGAGCTGATGCTAACCCTAACCCTAACACTATCCTAGGCCTGATGATAACCCTAACCCTAACCCTAACACTATCCTAGGGCTAATGCTAACCCTAACCCTAACAATATCCTAGGGCTGATGCTAACCCTAACGCTAACCCTAACACTATCCTTGAACTGATGCTATCCCTAACCCTAACCCTAACGCTATCCTAGGCCTGATGATAACCCTAACCCTAACCCTAACACTATCCTAGGGTTTATGTTAACCCTAACCCTAACACTATCCTAGGGCTGATGCTGACCCTAACCCTAACCCTAACACTATCCTAGGGCTGATGCTAACCCTAACACTAACACTATCCTAGGGCTGATGCTAACCCTAACCCTAACACTAACACTATCCTAGGGCTGATACTAACCCTAACCCTAACTCTAACACTATCTTTGGGCTGAGGCTAACCCTAACCCAAACACTATCCTACGGCTGATGCTAAGCCTAACCCTAACCCTAACACTATCCTAAGGCTGATGCTAACCCTAACACTAACACTATCCTAGGCCTGGTGCTAACCCTAACCCTAACCCTAACACTATCCTAGGGCTGATGCTAACCCTAAACCTAATACTATCCTAGGGGTGATGCTAACCCTAACCCTAACCCTAACACTATCCTAGGGCTGATGCTAACCCTATCCCTAACCCTAACACTATCCTAAGGCTGATGCTAACCCTAACCCTAACACTATCCTAGGCCTGATGCTAAGCCTAACCCTAACACTTACACTATCCTCTGGCTGATGCTAACCCTAACCCTAACCCTAACACTATCCTAGGTCTGATGCTAACCCTAAAGCTAACACTATCCTAGGGCTGATGCTAACCCTAACCCTAACCCTAACACTATCCTAGGGCTGATGTTAACCCTAACCCTAACACTATGCTAGGGCTGATGGTAACCCTAACCCTAACCCTAACACTCTCCTAGGGCTGATGCTAACCGTAACCCTAACACTATCCTAGGCCTGATGCTAACCCTAACCCTAACACTATCATAGGGCTGATGCTAACCCTAACCCTAACACTATCCTAGGGCTGATGCTAACCCTAACCCTAACCCTAACACTATCCTAGGGCTGATGCTAACCCTAACCCTAACCCTAACACTATCCTAAGGCTGATGCTAACCCTAACACTAACACTATCCTAGGCCTGGTGCTAACCCTAACCCTAACCCTAACACTATCCCAGGGCTGATGCTAACCCTAACCCTAATACTATCCTAGGGCTGATGCTAACCCTAACCCTAACCCTAACACTATCCTAGGGCTGATGCTAACCCTAACCCTAACACTATCCTAGGCCTGATGCTAACCCTAACCCTAACACTTACACTATCCTAGGGCTGATGCTAACCCTAACCCTAACCCTAACACTATCCTAGGTCTGATGCTAACCCTAAACCTAACACTATCCTAGGGCTGATGCTAACCCTAACCCTAACCCTAACACTGTCCTAGGGCTGATGTTAACCCTAACCCTAACACTATCCTAGGGCTGATGCTAACCCTAACCCTAACCCTAACACTCTCCTAGGGCTGATGCTAACCCTAACCCTAACACAATCCTAGGGCTGATGCTAACCCTAACCCTAACACTATCCTAGGGCTGATGCTAACCCTAACGCTAACCCTAACACTATCCTTGAACTGATGCTAACCCTAACCCTAACCCTAACACTCTCCTAGGCCTGATGATAACCCTAACCCTAACCCTAACACTATCCTAGGGTTTATGTTAACCCTAACCCTAACACTATCCTAGGGCTGATGCTAACCCTAACCCTAACCCTAACACTATCCTAGGGCGGATGCTAACCCTAACCCTAACCCTAACACTATCCTAGGGCTAATGCTAACCTAACACTAACACTATCCTAGGGCTGATGCTAACCCTAACCCTAACCCGAACACTATCCTAGGGCTGATGCTAACCCTAACCCTAACTCTAACACTATCTTATGGCTCAGGCTAACCCTAACCGGAACACTATCCTACGGCTGATGCTAACCCTAACCCTAAACCTAATACTATCCTAAGGTTGATGCTAACCCTAACACTAACACTATCCTAGGCCTGGTGCTAACCCTAACCCTAACCCTAACACTATCCCAGGGCTGATGCTAACCCTAACCCTAATACTATCCTAGGGCTGATGCTAACCCTAACCCTAACCCTAACACTATCTTAGGGCTGATGCTAACCCTAACCCTAACACTATCCTAGGCCTGATGCTAACCCTAACCCTAACACTTACACTATCCTAGGGCTGATGCTAACCCTAACCCTAACCCTAACACTATCCTAGGTCTGATGCTAACCCTAAACCTAACACTATCCTAGGGCTGATGCTAACCCTAACCCTAACCCTAACACTGTCCTAGGGCTGATGTTAACCCTAACCCTAACACTATCCTAGGGCTGATGCTAACCCTAACCCTAACCCTAACACTCTCCTAGGGCTGATGCTAACCCTAACCCTAACACAATCCTAGGCCTGATGCTAACCCTAACCCTAACACTATCCTAGGGCTGATGCTAACCCTAACCCTAACACTAACACTATCCTAGGCCTGATGCTAACCCTATCCCTAACCCTAACACTCTCCTATGGCTGAGGCTAACCCTAACCCTAACACTATCCTAGGGCTGATGCGAACCCTAAACCTAACCCTAAAACTATCCTACGGTTCATGCTAACCCTAACCCTAACACTATCCTAGGGCCGATGCTAACCCTAACCCTAACCCTAACACTATCCTAGGGCTGATGCTAACCCTAACCCTAACACTATCCTAGGTCTGATGCTAACCCTAACCCTAACCCTAACCCTATCCTAGGGCTGATGCTAACCCTAACCCTAACCCTAACACTATCCTAGGCCTGATGCTAACCCTAACCCTAACACTTACACTATCCTAGGGCTGATGCTAACCCTAACCCTAACCCTAACACTATCCTAGGTCTGATGCTAACCCTAAACCTCACACTATCCTAGGGCTGATGCTAACCCTAACCCTAACCCTAACACTATCCTAGGGATGATGTTAACCCTAACCCTAACACTATCCTAGGGCTGATGCTAACCCTAACCCCAACCCTAACACTCTCCTAGGGCTGATGCTAACCATAACCCTAACACTATCCTAGGCCTGATGCTAACCCTAAACCTAACACTATTCTAGGGCTGATGCTAACCCTAACCCTAACCCTAATACTATCCTAGGCCTGATGCTAAACCTATCCCTAACCATAACACTCTCCTAGGGCTGATGCTAACCCTAACCCTAACACTATCCTAGGGCTGATGCTAACCCTAACCCTAACCCTAACACTATCCTAAGTCTGATGCTAACCCTAGCCCTCACACTATCCTAGGCCTGATGATAACCCTAACCCTAACCCTAACACTATCCTAGGGCTGATGCTAACCCTAACCCTAACACTATCCTAGGGCTGATGCTAACCCTAACGCTAACCCTAACACTATCCTTGAACTGATGCTAACCCTAACCCTAACCCTAACACTCTCCTAGGCCTGATGATAACCCTAACCCTAACCCTAACACTATCCTAGGGTTTATGTTAACCCTAACCCTAACACTATCCTAGGGCTGATGCTAACCCTAACCCTAACCCTAACACTATCCTAGGGCGGATGCTAACCCTAACCCTAACCCTAACACTATCCTAGGGCTAATGCTAACCTAACACTAACACTATCCTAGGGCTGATGCTAACCCTAACCCTAACCCTAACACTATCCTAGGGCTGATGCTAACCCTAACCCTAACTCTAACACTATCTTATGGCTGAGGCTAACCCTATCCGAAACACTATCCTACGGCTGATGCTAACCCTAACCCTAACCCTAATACTATCCTAAGGTTGATGCTAACCCTAACACTAACACTATCCTAGGCCTGGTGCTAACCGTAACCCTAACCCTAACACTATCCTAGGGCTGATGCTAACCCTAAACCTAATACTATCCTAGGGGTGATGCTAACCCTAACCCTAACCCTAACACTATCCTAGGGCTGATGCTAACCCTATCCCTAACCCTAACACTATCCTAAGGCTGATGCTAACCCTAACCCTAACACTATCCTAGGCCTGATGCTAAGCCTAACCCTAACACTTACACTATCCTCTGGCTGATGCTAACCCTAACCCTAACCCTAACACTATCCTAGGTCTGATGCTAACCCTAAAGCTAACACTATCCTAGGGCTGATGCTAACCCTAACCCTAACCCTAACACTATCCTAGGGCTGATGTTAACCCTAACCCTAACACTATGCTAGGGCTGATGGTAACCCTAACCCTAACCCTAACACTCTCCTAGGGCTGATGCTAACCGTAACCCTAACACTATCCTAGGCCTGATGCTAACCCTAACCCTAACACTATCATAGGGCTGATGCTAACCCTAACCCTAACACTATCCTAGGGCTGATGCTAACCCTAACCCTAACCCTAACACTATCCTAGGGCTGATGCTAACCCTAACCCTAACCCTAACACTATCCTAAGGCTGATGCTAACCCTAACACTAACACTATCCTAGGCCTGGTGCTAACCCTAACCCTAACCCTAACACTATCCCAGGGCTGATGCTAACCCTAACCCTAATACTATCCTAGGGCTGATGCTAACCCTAACCCTAACCCTAACACTATCCTAGGGCTGATGCTAACCCTAACCCTAACACTATCCTAGGCCTGATGCTAACCCTAACCCTAACACTTACACTATCCTAGGGCTGATGCTAACCCTAACCCTAACCCTAACACTATCCTAGGTCTGATGCTAACCCTAAACCTAACACTATCCTAGGGCTGATGCTAACCCTAACCCTAACCCTAACACTGTCCTAGGGCTGATGTTAACCCTAACCCTAACACTATCCTAGGGCTGATGCTAACCCTAACCCTAACCCTAACACTCTCCTAGGGCTGATG
Source organism: Lemur catta (assembly GCF_020740605.2). NCBI lineage: Eukaryota > Metazoa > Chordata > Mammalia > Primates > Lemuridae > Lemur > Lemur catta. The sequence goes on along the minus strand of NC_059139.1, from coordinate 99,178,282 downwards.
CTAACCCTAACCCTAACACAATCCTAGGGCTGATGCTAACCCTAACCCTAACACTATCCTAGGGCTGATGCTAACCCTAACGCTAACCCTAACACTATCCTTGAACTGATGCTAACCCTAACCCTAACCCTAACACTCTCCTAGGCCTGATGATAACCCTAACCCTAACCCTAACACTATCCTAGGGTTTATGTTAACCCTAACCCTAACACTATCCTAGGGCTGATGCTAACCCTAACCCTAACCCTAACACTATCCTAGGGCGGATGCTAACCCTAACCCTAACCCTAACACTATCCTAGGGCTAATGCTAACCTAACACTAACACTATCCTAGGGCTGATGCTAACCCTAACCCTAACCCGAACACTATCCTAGGGCTGATGCTAACCCTAACCCTAACTCTAACACTATCTTATGGCTCAGGCTAACCCTAACCGGAACACTATCCTACGGCTGATGCTAACCCTAACCCTAAACCTAATACTATCCTAAGGTTGATGCTAACCCTAACACTAACACTATCCTAGGCCTGGTGCTAACCCTAACCCTAACCCTAACACTATCCCAGGGCTGATGCTAACCCTAACCCTAATACTATCCTAGGGCTGATGCTAACCCTAACCCTAACCCTAACACTATCTTAGGGCTGATGCTAACCCTAACCCTAACACTATCCTAGGCCTGATGCTAACCCTAACCCTAACACTTACACTATCCTAGGGCTGATGCTAACCCTAACCCTAACCCTAACACTATCCTAGGTCTGATGCTAACCCTAAACCTAACACTATCCTAGGGCTGATGCTAACCCTAACCCTAACCCTAACACTGTCCTAGGGCTGATGTTAACCCTAACCCTAACACTATCCTAGGGCTGATGCTAACCCTAACCCTAACCCTAACACTCTCCTAGGGCTGATGCTAACCCTAACCCTAACACAATCCTAGGCCTGATGCTAACCCTAACCCTAACACTATCCTAGGGCTGATGCTAACCCTAACCCTAACACTAACACTATCCTAGGCCTGATGCTAACCCTATCCCTAACCCAAACACTCTCCTATGGCTGAGGCTAACCCTAACCCTAACACTATCCTAGGGCTGATGCGAACCCTAAACCTAACCCTAAAACTATCCTACGGTTCATGCTAACCCTAACCCTAACACTATCCTAGGGCCGATGCTAACCCTAACCCTAACCCTAACACTATCCTAGGGCTGATGCTAACCCTAACCCTAACACTATCCTAGGTCTGATGCTAACCCTAACCCTAACCCTAACCCTATCCTAGGGCTGATGCTAACCCTAACCCTAACCCTAACACTATCCTAGGCCTGATGCTAACCCTAACCCTAACACTTACACTATCCTAGGGCTGATGCTAACCCTAACCCTAACCCTAACACTATCCTAGGTCTGATGCTAACCCTAAACCTCACACTATCCTAGGGCTGATGCTAACCCTAACCCTAACCCTAACACTATCCTAGGGATGATGTTAACCCTAACCCTAACACTATCCTAGGGCTGATGCTAACCCTAACCCCAACCCTAACACTCTCCTAGGGCTGATGCTAACCATAACCCTAACACTATCCTAGGCCTGATGCTAACCCTAAACCTAACACTATTCTAGGGCTGATGCTAACCCTAACCCTAACCCTAATACTATCCTAGGCCTGATGCTAAACCTATCCCTAACCATAACACTCTCCTAGGGCTGATGCTAACCCTAACCCTAACACTATCCTAGGGCTGATGCTAACCCTAACCCTAACCCTAACACTATCCTAAGTCTGATGCTAACCCTAGCCCTCACACTATCCTAGGCCTGATGATAACCCTAACCCTAACCCTAACACTATCCTAGGGCTGATGCTAACCCTAACCCTAACACTATCCTAGGGCTGATGCTAACCCTAACGCTAACCCTAACACTATCCTTGAACTGATGCTAACCCTAACCCTAACCCTAACACTCTCCTAGGCCTGATGATAACCCTAACCCTAACCCTAACACTATCCTAGGGTTTATGTTAACCCTAACCCTAACACTATCCTAGGGCTGATGCTAACCCTAACCCTAACCCTAACACTATCCTAGGGCGGATGCTAACCCTAACCCTAACCCTAACACTATCCTAGGGCTAATGCTAACCTAACACTAACACTATCCTAGGGCTGATGCTAACCCTAACCCTAACCCTAACACTATCCTAGGGCTGATGCTAACCCTAACCCTAACTCTAACACTATCTTATGGCTGAGGCTAACCCTATCCGAAACACTATCCTACGGCTGATGCTAACCCTAACCCTAACCCTAATACTATCCTAAGGTTGATGCTAACCCTAACACTAACACTATCCTAGGCCTGGTGCTAACCGTAACCCTAACCCTAACACTATCCTAGGGCTGATGCTAACCCTAACCCTAATAATATCCTAGGGCTGATGCTAACCCTAACCCTAAACCTAACACTATCCTAGGGCTGATGCTAACCCTATCCCTAACCCTAACACTATCCTAGGGCTGATGCTAACCCTAAACCTAACACTATCCTAGGCCTGATTCTAACCCTAACCCTAACAGTTACACTATCCTAGGGCTGATGCTAAACCTAACCCTAACCGTAACACTATCCTAGGTCTGATGCTAACCCTAAACCTAACACTATCCTAGGGCTGATGCTAACCCTAACCCTAACCCTAACACTATTCTAGGGCTGTTGTTAACCCTAACCCTAACACTATCCTAGGGCTGATGCTAACCCGAACACTAACCCTAACACTCTCCTAGGGCTGATGCTAACCGTAACCCTAACACTATCCTAGGCCTAACCCTAACACTATCATAGGGCTGATGCTAACCCTAACCCTAACCCTAACACTATCCTAGGCCTGAGGCTAACCCTATCCCTAACCCTAACACTCTCCTAGGGCTGAGGCTAACCCTAACCCTAATACTATCCTAGGGCTGACGCTAACCCTAACCCTAACCCTAACACTGTCCTAGGGCTGATGCTAACCCTATCCCTAACCCTAACACTATCCTAGGGCTGATGCTAACCCTAAACCTAACACTATCCTAGGCCTGATGCTAACCCTAACCCTAACAGTTACACTATCCTAGGGCTGATGCTAAACCTAACCCTAACCCTAACACTATCCTAGGTCTGATGCTAACCCTAAACCTAACACTATCCTAGGGCTGATGCTAACCCTAACCCTAACCCTAACACTATCCTAGGGCTGTTGTTAACCCTAACCCTAACACTATCCTAGGGCTGATGCTAACCCTAACCCTAACCCTAACACTCTCCTAGGGCTGATGCTAACCGTAACCCTAACACTATCCTAGGCCTAACCCTAACACTATCCTAGGGCTGATGCTAACCCTAACCCTAACCCTAACACTATCCTAGGGATGATGCTAACCCTAACCCTAACACTATCCTAGGGCTGATGCTAACCCTAACCCTAACCCTAACACTATCCTAGGGCTGATGCTAACCCTAACCCTAACACTATCCTAGGCCTGATGATAACCCTAACTCTAACCTTAACACTATCCTAGGGCTGATGCTAACCCTAACCCTATCCCTAACACTATCCTAGAGCTGATGCTAACCCTAACCCTAACACTATCCTAGGCCTGATGATAACCCTAACCCTAACCCTAACACTATCCTAGGGCTGATGCTAACCCTAACCCTAACACTATCCTAGGGCTGATGCTAACCCTAACGCTAACCCTAACACTATCCTTGAACTGATGCTAACCCTAACCCTAACCCGAACCCTAACACTATCCTAGGCCTGATGATAACCCTAACCCTAACCCTAACACTATCCTAGGGTTTATGTTAACCCTAACCCTAACACTATCCTAGGGCTGATGCTAATCTTAACCCTAACCCTAACACTATCCTGGGGCGGATGCTAACCCTAACCCTAACCCTAACACTATCCTAGGGCTGAAGCTAACCCTAACCCAAACACTATCCTACGGCTGATGCTAACCCTAACCCTAACCATAACACTATCCTAAGGCTGATGCTAACCCTAACACTAACACTATCCTAGGCCTGGTGCTAACCCTAACCCTAACCCTAACACTATCCTAGGGCTGATGCTAACCCTAACCCTAATACTATCCTAGGGCTGATGCTAACCCAAACCCTAACCCTAACACTATCCTAGGGCTGATGCTAACCCTATCCCTAACCCTAACACTATCCTAGGGCTGATGCTAACCCTAAGCCTAACACTATCCTAGGCCTGATGCTAACCCTAACCCTAACACTTACACTATCCTAGGGCTGATGCTAACCCTAACCCTAACCCTAACACTATCCTAGGTCTGATGATAACCCTAAACCTAACACTATCCTAGGGCTGATGCTAACCCTAACCTTAACCCTAACACTATCCTAGGGCTGATGTTAACCCTAACCCTAACACTATCCTAGGGCTGATGCTAACCCTAACCCTAACACTATCCTAGGGCTGATGCTAACCCTAACCCTAACCCTAACACTATCCTAAGTCTGATGCTAACCCTAGCCCTCACACTATCCTAGGCCTGATGATAACCCTAACTCTAACCTTAACACTATCCTAGGGCTGATGCTAACCCTAACCCTATCCCTAACACTATCCTAGAGCTGATGCTAACCCTAACCCTAACACTATCCTAGTCCTGATCATAACCCTAACCCTAACCCTAACACTATCCTAGGGCTGATGCTAACCCTAACCCTAACACTATCCTAGGGCTGATGCTAACCCTAACCCTAACCCTAACACTATCCTAAGTCTGATGCTTACCCTAGCCCTCACACTATCCTAGGCCTGATGATAACCCTAACTCTAACCTTAACACTATCCTAGGGCTGATGCTAACCCTAACCCTATCCCTAACACTATCCTAGAGCTGATGCTAACCCTAACCCTAACACTATCCTAGGCCTGATGATAACCCTAACCCTAACCCTAACACTATCCTAGGGCTGATGCTAACCCTAACCCTAACACTATCCTAGGGGTGATGCTAACCTTAACGCTAACCCTAACACTATCCTTGAACTGATGCTAACCCTAACCCTAACCCTAACCCTAACACTATCCTAGGCCTGATGATAACCCTAACCCTATCCCTAACACTATTCTATGTTTTATGTTAACCCTAACCCTAACACTATCCTAGGGCTGATGCTAATCTTAACCCTAACCCTAACACTATCCTAGGGCGGATGCTAACCCTAACCCTAACACTAACACTATCCTAGGGCTGAAGCTAACCCTAACACTAACACTATCCTAGGGCTGATGCTAACCCTAACCCTAAACCTAAAACTATCCTAGGGCTGATGCTAACCCTAACCCTAACTCTAACACTATCTTAGGGCTGAGGCTAACCCTAACCCAAACACTATCCTACGGCTGATGCTAACCCTAACGCTAACCCTAACACTATCCTAAGGCTGATGCTAACCCTAACACTAACACTATCCTAGGCCTGGTGCTAACCCTAACCCTAACCCTAACACTATCCTAGGGCTGATGCTAACCCTAACCCTAATACTATCCTAGGGCTGATGCTAACCCTAACCATAACCCTAACACTATCCTAGGGCTGATGCTAACCCTATCCCTAACCCTAACACTATCCTAGGGCTGATGCTAACCCTAACCCTAACACTATCCTAGGCCTGATGCTAACCCTAACCCTAACACTTACACTATCCTAGGGCTGATGCTAACCCTAACCCTAACCCTAACACTATCCTAGGTCTGATGATAACCCTAAACCTAACACTATCCTAGGGCTGATGCTAACCCTAACCCTAACCCTAACACTATCCTAGGGCTGATGTTAACCCTAACCCTAACACTATCGTAGGGCTGATGCTAACCCTAACCCTAACCCTAACACTCTCCTAGGGCTGATGCTAACCGTAACCCTAACACTCTCCTAGGGCTGAGGCTAACCCTAACCCTAACACTATCCTAGGGCTGATGCTAACCCTAACCCTAACCCTAACACTATCCTAGGGTTGATGCTAACCCTAAACCTAACACTATCCTAGGGCTGATGCTAACCCTAACCCTAACCCTAACACTATCCTAGGGCTGATGCTAACCCTAACCCTAACACTAATACTATCCTAGGCCTGATGCTAAACCTATCCCTAACCATAACACTCTCCTAGGGCTGATGCTAACCCTAACCCTAACACTATCCTAGGGCTGATGCTAACCCTAACCCTAACCCTAACACTATCCTAAGTCTGATGCTAACCCTAGCCCTCACACTATCCTAGGCCTGATGATAACCCTAACCCTAACCTTAACACTATACTAGGGCTGATGCTAACCCTAACCCTATCCCTAACGCTATCCTAGGGCTGATGCTAACCCTAACCCTAACACTATCCTAGGGCTGATGCTAACCCTAACGCTAACCCTAACACTATCCTTGAACTGATGCTAACCCTAACCCTAACCCTAACACTCTCCTAGGCCTGATGATAACCCTAACCCTAACCCTAACACTATCCTAGGGTTTATGTTAACCCTAACCCTAACACTATCCTAGGGCTGATGCTAACCCTAACCCTAACCCTAACACTATCCTAGGGCGGATGCTAACCCTAACCCTAACCCTAACACTATCCTAGGGCTAATGCTAACCTAACACTAACACTATCCTAGGGCTGATGCTAACCCTAACCCTAACCCTAACACTATCCTAGGGCTGATGCTAACCCTAACCCTAACTCTAACACTATCTTATGGCTGAGGCTAACCCTAACCGGAACACTATCCTACGGCTGATGCTAACCCTAACCCTAAACCTAATACTATCCTAAGGTTGATGCTAACCCTAACACTAACACTATCCTAGGCCTGGTGCTAACCCTAACCCTAACCCTAACACTATCCCAGGGCTGATGCTAACCCTAACCCTAATACTATCCTAGGGCTGATGCTAACCCTAACCCTAACCCTAACACTATCTTAGGGCTGATGCTAACCCTAACCCTAACACTATCCTAGGCCTGATGCTAACCCTAACCCTAACACTTACACTATCCTAGGGCTGATGCTAACCCTAACCCTAACCCTAACACTATCCTAGGTCTGATGCTAACCCTAAACCTAACACTATCCTAGGGCTGATGCTAACCCTAACCCTAACCCTAACACTGTCCTAGGGCTGATGTTAACCCTAACCCTAACACTATCCTAGGGCTGATGCTAACCCTAACCCTAACCCTAACACTCTCCTAGGGCTGATGCTAACCCTAACCCTAACACAATCCTAGGCCTGATGCTAACCCTAACCCTAACACTATCCTAGGGCTGATGCTAACCCTAACCCTAACACTAACACTATCCTAGGCCTGATGCTAACCCTATCCCTAACCCTAACACTCTCCTATGGCTGAGGCTAACCCTAACCCTAACACTATCCTAGGGCTGATGCGAACCCTAACCCTAACCCTAAAACTATCCTACGGTTCATGCTAACCCTAACCCTAACACTATCCTAGGGCCGATGCTAACCCTAACCCTAACCCTAACACTATCCTAGGGCTGATGCTAACCCTAACCCTAACCCTAACACTATCCTAGGGCTGATGCTAACCCTAACCCTAACCCTAACACTATCCTATGCCTGATGCTAACCCTAACCCTAACACTTACACTATCCTAGGGCTGATGCTAACCCTAACCCTAACCCTAACACTATCCTAGGTCTGATGCTAACCCTAAACCTCACACTATCCTAGGGCTGATGCTAACCCTAACCCTAACCCTAACACTATCCTAGGGATGATGTTAACCCTAACCATAACACTATCCTAGGGCTGATGCTAACCCTAACCCCAACCCTAACACTCTCCTAGGGCTGATGCTAACCATAACCCTAACACTATCCTAGGCCTGATGCTAACCCTAAACCTAACACTATCCTAGGGCTGATGCTAACCCTAACCCTAACCCTAATACTATCCTAGGCCTGATGCTAAACCTATCCCTAACCATAACACTCTCCTAGGGCTGATGCTAACCCTAACCCTAACACTATCCTAAGTCTGATGCTAACCCTAGCCCTCACACTATCCTAGGCCTGATGATAACCCTAACCCTAACCCTAACACTATCCTAGGGCTGATGCTAACCCTAACCCTAACACTATCCTAGGGCTGATGCTAACCCTAACGCTAACCCTAACACTATCCTTGAACTGATGCTAACCCTAACCCTAACCCTAACACTCTCCTAGGCCTGATGCTAACCCTAACCCTAACCCTAACACTATCCTAGGGTTTATGTTAACCCTAACCCTAACACTATCCTAGGGCTGATGCTAACCCTAACCCTAACCCTAACACTATCCTAGGGCGGATGCTAACCCTAACCCTAACCCTAACACTATCCTAGGGCTAATGCTAACCTAACACTAACACTATCCTAGGGCTGATGCTAACCCTAACCCTAACCCTAACACTATCCTAAGTCTGATGCTAACCCTAGCCCTCACACTATCCTAGGCCTGATGATAACCCTAACCCTAACCTTAACACTATCCTAGGGCTGATGCTAACCCTAACCCTAACCCTAACACTATCCTAGAGCTGATGCTAACCCTAACCCTAACACTATCCTAGGCCTGATGATAACCCTAACCCTAACCCTAACACTAACCTAGGGCTGATGCTAACCCTAACCCTAACACTATCCTAGGGCTGATGCTAACCCTAACGCTAAGCCTAAGACTATCCTTGAACTGATGCTAACCCTAACTTTAACCCTAACACTATCCTAGGGCTGATGCTAACCCTAACCCTAACACTATCCTAGGCCTGATGCTAACCCTAACCCTAACACTTACACTATCCTAGGGCTGATGCTAACCCTAACCCTAACCCTAACACTATCCTAGGTCTGATGCTAACCCTAAACCTAACAGTATCCTAGGGCTGATGCTAACCCTAACCCTAACCCTAACACTATCCTAGGGCTGATGTTAACCCTAACCCTAACACTATCCTAGGGCTGATGCTAACCCTAACCCTAACCCTAACACTATCCTAGAGCTGATGCTAACCCTAACCCTAACACTATCCTAGGCCTGATGATAACCCTAACCCTAACCCTAACACTATCCTAGGGCTGATGCTAACCCTAACCCTAACACTATCCTAGGGCTGATGCTAACCCTAACCCTAACCCTAACACTCTCCTAGGGCTGATGCTAACCCTAACCCTAACACTATCCTAGGCCTGATGCTAAACCTATCCCTAACCATAACACTCTCCTAGGGCTGATGCTAACCCTAACCCTAACACTATCCTAGGGCTGATGCTAACCCTAACCCTAACCCTAACACTATCCTAAGTCTGATGCTAACCCTAGCCCTCACACTATCCTAGGCCTGATGATAACCCTAACTCTAACCTTAACACTATCCTAGGGCTGATGCTAACCCTAACCCTATCCCTAACACTATCCTAGAGCTGATGCTAACCCTAACCCTAACACTATCCTAGGCCTGATGATAACCCTAACCCTAACCCTAACACTATCCTAGGGCTGATGCTAACCCTAACCCTAACACTATCCTAGGGCTGATGCTAACCCTAACGCTAACCCTAACACTATCCTTGAACTGATGCTAACCCTAACCCTAACCCGAACCCTAACACTATCCTAGGCCTGATGATAACCCTAACCCTAACCCTAACACTATCCTAGGGTTTATGTTAACCCTAACCCTAACACTATCCTAGGGCTGATGCTAATCTTAACCCTAACCCTAACACTATCCTAGGGCGGATGCTAACCCTAACCCTAACCCTAACACTATCCTAGGGCTGAAGCTAACCCTAACCCAAACACTATCCTACGGCTGATGCTAACCCTAACCCTAACCATAACACTATCCTAAGGCTGATGCTAACCCTAACACTAACACTATCCTAGGCCTGGTGCTAACCCTAACCCTAACCCTAACACTATCCTAGGGCTGATGCTAACCCTAACCCTAATACTATCCTAGGGCTGATGCTAACCCAAACCCTAACCCTAACACTATCCTAGGGCTGATGCTAACCCTATCCCTAACCCTAACACTATCCTAGGGCTGATGCTAACCCTAACCCTAACACTATCCTAGGCCTGATGCTAACCCTAACCCTAACACTTACACTATCCTAGGGCTGATGCTAACCCTAACCCTAACCCTAACACTATCCTAGGTCTGATGATAACCCTAAACCTAACACTATCCTAGGGCTGATGCTAACCCTAACCCTAACCCTAACACTATCCTAGGGCTGATGTTAACCCTAACCCTAACACTATCCTAGGGCTGATGCTAACCCTAACCCTAACACTATCCTAGGGCTGATGCTAACCCTAACCCTAACCCTAACACTATCCTAAGTCTGATGCTAACCCTAGCCCTCACACTATCCTAGGCCTGATGATAACCCTAACTCTAACCTTAACACTATCCTAGGGCTGATGCTAACCCTAACCCTATCCCTAACACTATCCTAGAGCTGATGCTAACCCTAACCCTAACACTATCCTAGTCCTGATCATAACCCTAACCCTAACCCTAACACTATCCTAGGGCTGATGCTAACCCTAACCCTAACACTATCCTAGGGCTGATGCTAACCCTAACCCTAACCCTAACACTATCCTAAGTCTGATGCTTACCCTAGCCCTCACACTATCCTAGGCCTGATGATAACCCTAACTCTAACCTTAACACTATCCTAGGGCTGATGCTAACCCTAACCCTATCCCTAACACTATCCTAGAGCTGATGCTAACCCTAACCCTAACACTATCCTAGGCCTGATGATAACCCTAACCCTAACCCTAACACTATCCTAGGGCTGATGCTAACCCTAACCCTAACACTATCCTAGGGGTGATGCTAACCTTAACGCTAACCCTAACACTATCCTTGAACTGATGCTAACCCTAACCCTAACCCTAACCCTAACACTATCCTAGGCCTGATGATAACCCTAACCCTATCCCTAACACTATTCTATGTTTTATGTTAACCCTAACCCTAACACTATCCTAGGGCTGATGCTAATCTTAACCCTAACCCTAACACTATCCTAGGGCGGATGCTAACCCTAACCCTAACACTAACACTATCCTAGGGCTGAAGCTAACCCTAACACTAACACTATCCTAGGGCTGATGCTAACCCTAACCCTAAACCTAAAACTATCCTAGGGCTGATGCTAACCCTAACCCTAACTCTAACACTATCTTAGGGCTGAGGCTAACCCTAACCCAAACACTATCCTACGGCTGATGCTAACCCTAACGCTAACCCTAACACTATCCTAAGGCTGATGCTAACCCTAACACTAACACTATCCTAGGCCTGGTGCTAACCCTAACCCTAACCCTAACACTATCCTAGGGCTGATGCTAACCCTAACCCTAATACTATCCTAGGGCTGATGCTAACCCTAACCATAACCCTAACACTATCCTAGGGCTGATGCTAACCCTATCCCTAACCCTAACACTATCCTAGGGCTGATGCTAACCCTAACCCTAACACTATCCTAGGCCTGATGCTAACCGTAACCCTAACACTTACACTATCCTAGGGCTGATGCTAACCCTAACCCTAACCCTAACACTATCCTAGGTCTGATGATAACCCTAAACCTAACACTATCCTAGGGCTGATGCTAACCCTAACCCTAACCCTGACACTATCCTAGGGCTGATGTTAACCCTAACCCTAACACTATCCTAGGGCTGATGCTAACCCTAACCCTAACCCTAACACTCTCCTAGGGCTGATGCTAACCGTAACCCTAACACTCTCCTAGGGCTGAGGCTAACCCTAACCCTAACACTATCCTAGGGCTGATGCTAACCCTAACCCTAACCCTAACACTATCCTAGGGTTGATGCTAACCCTAAACCTAACACTATCCTAGGGCTGATGCTAACCCTAACCCTAACCCTAACACTATCCTAGGGCTGATGCTAACCCTAACCCTAACACTATCCTAGGGCTGATGCTAACCCTAACCCTAACCCAAACACTATCCTAGGGCTGATGCTAACCCTAACACTATCCTAGGGCTGATGCTAACCCTAACCCTAACCCTAACACTATCCTAAGTCTGATGCTAACCCTAGCCCTCACACTACCCTAGGCCTGATGATAACCCTAACCCTAACCTTAACACTATCCTAGGGCTGATGCTAACCCTAACCCTAACCCTAACACTATCCTAGAGCTGATGCTAACCCTAACCCTAGCACTATCCTAGGCCTGATGATAACCCTAACCCTAACCCTAACACTATCCTAGGGCTGATGCTAACGCTAACCCTAACCCTAACACTATCCTAGGGCTGATGCTAACCCTAACGTTAAGCCTAACACTATCCTTGAACTGATGCTAACCCTAACCCTAACCCTAACACTATCCTAGGCCTGATGATAACCCTAACCTAACCCTAACACTATCCTAGGGTTTATGTTAACCCTAACCCTAACACTATTCTAGGGCAGATGCTAACCCTAACCCTAACCCTAACACTATCCTAGGGCGGATGCTAACCCTAACCCTAACCCTAACACTATCCTAGGGCTGATGCTAACCCTAACACTAACACTATCCTAGGGCTGATGCTAACCATAACCCTAACCCTAACACTTACCTAGGGCTGATGCTAACCCTAACCCTAACTCTAACACTATCTTAGGGCTGAGGCTAACCCTAACCCAAACACTATCCTACGGCTGATGCTAACCCTAACCCTAACCCTAACACTATCCTAAGGCTTATGCTAACCCTAACACTAACACTATCCTGGGCCTGGTGCTAACCCTAACCCTAACCCTAACACTATCCTAGGGCTGATGCTAACCCTAACCCTAATACTATCCTAGGGCTGATGCTAACCCTAACGCTAAACCTAACACTATCCTAGGGCTGATGCTAACCCTAACCCTAACCCTAACACTATCCTAGGGCTGATGCTAACCCTAAACCTAACACTATCCTAGGCCTGATGCTAACCCTAACCCTAACACTTACACTATCCTAGGGCTGATGCTAACCCTAACCCTAACCCTAACACTCTCCTAGGGCTGATGCTAACCCTAACCCTAACACTGTCCTAGGCCTGATGCTAACCCTAACCCTAACAGTATCCTAGGGCTCATGCTAACCCTAACCCTAACCCTAACACTATCCTAGGCCTGATGCTAACCCTATCCCTAACCTTAACACTCTCCTAGGGCTGAGGCTATCCCTAACCCTAACACTATCCTAGGGCTGATGCTAACCCTAACCCTAACACTAACACTATCCTAGGGCTGATACTAACCCTAACCCTAACTCTAACACTATCTTTGGGCTGAGGCTAACCCTAACCCAAACACTATCCTACGGCTGATGCTAAGCCTAACCCTATCCCTAACACTATCCTAAGGCTGATGCTAACCCTAACACTAACACTATCCTAGGCCTGGTGCTAACCCTAACCCTAACCCTAACACTATCCTAGGGCTGATGCTAACCCTAAACCTAATACTATCCTAGGGGTGATGCTAACCCTAACCCTAACCCTAACACTATGCTAAGGCTGATGCTAACCCTAACCCTAACACTATCCTAGGCCTGATGCTAAGCCTAACCCTAACACTTACACTATCCTCTGGCTGATGCTAACCCTAACCCTAACCCTAACACTATCCTAGGTCTGATGCTAACCCTAAAGCTAACACTATCCTAGGGCTGATGCTAACCCTAACCCTAACCCTAACACTATCCTAGGGGTGATGTTAACCCTAACCCTAACACTATGCTAGGGCTGATGGTAACCCTAACCCTAACCCTAACACTCTCCTAGGGCTGATGCTAACCGTAACCCTAACACTATCCTAGGCCTGATGCTAACCCTAACCCTAACACTATCATAGGGCTGATGCTAACCCTAACCCTAACCCTAACACTATCCTAGGCCTGATGCTAACCCTATCCCTAACCCTAACACTCTCCTAGGGCTGAGGCTAACCCTAACCCTAACACTATCCTAGGGCTGATGCGAACCCTAACCCTAACCCTAACACTATCCTAGGGTTGATGCTAACCCTAACCCTAACACTATCCTAGGGCTGATGCTAACCCTAACCCTAACCCTAACACTATCCTAGGGCTGATGATAACCCTAACCCTAACACTATCCTAGGGCTGATGCTAACCCTAACCCTAACCCTAACAGTATCCTAAGTCTGATGCTAACCCTAGCCCTCACACTATCCTAGGCATGATGATAACCCTAACCCTAACCTTAACACTATCCTAGGGCTGATGCTAACCCTAACCCTAACCCTAACACTATCCTAGAGCTGATGATAACCCTAACCCTAACACTATCCTAGGCCTGATGATAACCCTAACCCTAACCCTAACACTATCCTAGGGCTGATGCTAACCCTAACCCTAACACTATCCTAGGGCTGATGCTAACACTAACCCTAACCCTAACACTATCCTAGGGCTGATGCTAACCCTAACGCTAAGCCTAACACTACCCTTGAACTGATGCTAACCCTAACCCTAACCCTAACACTATCCTAGGCCTGATGATAACCCTAACCCTAACCCTAACACTATCCTAGGGCGGATGCTAACCCTAACCCTAACCCTAACACTATCCTAGGGCTGATGCTAACCCTAACCCTAATACTATCCTAGGGCTGATGCTAACCCAAACCCTAACCCTAACACTATCCTAGGGCTGATGCTAACCCTATCCCTAACCCTAACACTATCCTAGGGCTGATGCTAACCCTAACCCTAACACTATCCTAGGCCTGATGCTAACCCTAACCCTAACACTTACACTATCCTAGGGCTGATGCTAACCCTAACCCTAACCCTAACACTATCCTAGGTCTGATGATAACCCTAAACCTAACACTATCCTAGGGCTGATGCTAACCCTAACCCTAACCCTAACACTATCCTAGGGCTGATGTTAACCCTAACCCTAACACTATCCTAGGGCTGATGCTAACCCTAACCCTAACACTATCCTAGGGCTGATGCTAACCCTAACCCTAACCCTAACACTATCCTAAGTCTGATGCTAACCCTAGCCCTCACACTATCCTAGGCCTGATGATAACCCTAACTCTAACCTTAACACTATCCTAGGGCTGATGCTAACCCTAACCCTATCCCTAACACTATCCTAGAGCTGATGCTAACCCTAACCCTAACACTATCCTAGTCCTGATCATAACCCTAACCCTAACCCTAACACTATCCTAGGGCTGATGCTAACCCTAACCCTAACACTATCCTAGGGCTGATGCTAACCCTAACCCTAACCCTAACACTATCCTAAGTCTGATGCTTACCCTAGCCCTCACACTATCCTAGGCCTGATGATAACCCTAACTCTAACCTTAACACTATCCTAGGGCTGATGCTAACCCTAACCCTATCCCTAACACTATCCTAGAGCTGATGCTAACCCTAACCCTAACACTATCCTAGGCCTGATGATAACCCTAACCCTAACCCTAACACTATCCTAGGGCTGATGCTAACCCTAACCCTAACACTATCCTAGGGGTGATGCTAACCTTAACGCTAACCCTAACACTATCCTTGAACTGATGCTAACCCTAACCCTAACCCTAACCCTAACACTATCCTAGGCCTGATGATAACCCTAACCCTATCCCTAACACTATTCTATGTTTTATGTTAACCCTAACCCTAACACTATCCTAGGGCTGATGCTAATCTTAACCCTAACCCTAACACTATCCTAGGGCGGATGCTAACCCTAACCCTAACACTAACACTATCCTAGGGCTGAAGCTAACCCTAACACTAACACTATCCTAGGGCTGATGCTAACCCTAACCCTAAACCTAAAACTATCCTAGGGCTGATGCTAACCCTAACCCTAACTCTAACACTATCTTAGGGCTGAGGCTAACCCTAACCCAAACACTATCCTACGGCTGATGCTAACCCTAACGCTAACCCTAACACTATCCTAAGGCTGATGCTAACCCTAACACTAACACTATCCTAGGCCTGGTGCTAACCCTAACCCTAACCCTAACACTATCCTAGGGCTGATGCTAACCCTAACCCTAATACTATCCTAGGGCTGATGCTAACCCTAACCATAACCCTAACACTATCCTAGGGCTGATGCTAACCCTATCCCTAACCCTAACACTATCCTAGGGCTGATGCTAACCCTAACCCTAACACTATCCTAGGCCTGATGCTAACCCTAACCCTAACACTTACACTATCCTAGGGCTGATGCTAACCCTAACCCTAACCCTAACACTATCCTAGGTCTGATGATAACCCTAAACCTAACACTATCCTAGGGCTGATGCTAACCCTAACCCTAACCCTAACACTATCCTAGGGCTGATGTTAACCCTAACCCTAACACTATCCTAGGGCTGATGCTAACCCTAACCCTAACCCTAACACTCTCCTAGGGCTGATGCTAACCGTAACCCTAACACTCTCCTAGGGCTGAGGCTAACCCTAACCCTAACACTATCCTAGGGCTGATGCTAACCCTAACCCTAACCCTAACACTATCCTAGGGTTGATGCTAACCCTAAACCTAACACTATCCTAGGGCTGATGCTAACCCTAACCCTAACCCTAACACTATCCTAGGGCTGATGCTAACCCTAACCCTAACACTATCCTAGGGCTGATGCTAACCCTAACCCTAACCCAAACACTATCCTAGGGCTGATGCTAACCCTAACACTATCCTAGGGCTGATGCTAACCCTAACCCTAACCCTAACACTATCCTAAGTCTGATGCTAACCCTAGCCCTCACACTACCCTAGGCCTGATGATAACCCTAACCCTAACCTTAACACTATCCTAGGGCTGATGCTAACCCTAACCCTAACCCTAACACTATCCTAGAGCTGATGCTAACCCTAACCCTAGCACTATCCTAGGCCTGATGATAACCCTAACCCTAACCCTAACACTATCCTAGGGCTGATGCTAACGCTAACCCTAACCCTAACACTATCCTAGGGCTGATGCTAACCCTAACGTTAAGCCTAACACTATCCTTGAACTGATGCTAACCCTAACCCTAACCCTAACACTATCCTAGGCCTGATGATAACCCTAACCTAACCCTAACACTATCCTAGGGTTTATGTTAACCCTAACCCTAACACTATTCTAGGGCAGATGCTAACCCTAACCCTAACCCTAACACTATCCTAGGGCGGATGCTAACCCTAACCCTAACCCTAACACTATCCTAGGGCTGATGCTAACCCTAACACTAACACTATCCTAGGGCTGATGCTAACCATAACCCTAACCCTAACACTTACCTAGGGCTGATGCTAACCCTAACCCTAACTCTAACACTATCTTAGGGCTGAGGCTAACCCTAACCCAAACACTATCCTACGGCTGATGCTAACCCTAACCCTAACCCTAACACTATCCTAAGGCTTATGCTAACCCTAACACTAACACTATCCTGGGCCTGGTGCTAACCCTAACCCTAACCCTAACACTATCCTAGGGCTGATGCTAACCCTAACCCTAATACTATCCTAGGGCTGATGCTAACCCTAACGCTAACCCTAACACTATCCTAGGGCTGATGCTAACCCTAACCCTAACCCTAACACTATCCTAGGGCTGATGCTAACCCTAAACCTAACACTATCCTAGGCCTGATGCTAACCCTAACCCTAACACTTACACTATCCTAGGGCTGATGCTAACCCTAACCCTAACCCTAACACTCTCCTAGGGCTGATGCTAACCCTAACCCTAACACTGTCCTAGGCCTGATGCTAACCCTAACCCTAACAGTATCCTAGGGCTCATGCTAACCCTAACCCTAACCCTAACACTATCCTAGGCCTGATGCTAACCCTATCCCTAACCTTAACACTCTCCTAGGGCTGAGGCTATCCCTAACCCTAACACTATCCTAGGGCTGATGCTAACCCTAACCCTAACACTAACACTATCCTAGGGCTGATACTAACCCTAACCCTAACTCTAACACTATCTTTGGGCTGAGGCTAACCCTAACCCAAACACTATCCTACGGCTGATGCTAAGCCTAACCCTATCCCTAACACTATCCTAAGGCTGATGCTAACCCTAACACTAACACTATCCTAGGCCTGGTGCTAACCCTAACCCTAACCCTAACACTATCCTAGGGCTGATGCTAACCCTAAACCTAATACTATCCTAGGGGTGATGCTAACCCTAACCCTAACCCTAACACTATCCTAAGGCTGATGCTAACCCTAACCCTAACACTATCCTAGGCCTGATGCTAAGCCTAACCCTAACACTTACACTATCCTCTGGCTGATGCTAACCCTAACCCTAACCCTAACACTATCCTAGGTCTGATGCTAACCCTAAAGCTAACACTATCCTAGGGCTGATGCTAACCCTAACCCTAACCCTAACACTATCCTAGGGGTGATGTTAACCCTAACCCTAACACTATGCTAGGGCTGATGGTAACCCTAACCCTAACCCTAACACTCTCCTAGGGCTGATGCTAACCGTAACCCTAACACTATCCTAGGCCTGATGCTAACCCTAACCCTAACACTATCATAGGGCTGATGCTAACCCTAACCCTAACCCTAACACTATCCTAGGCCTGATGCTAACCCTATCCCTAACCCTAACACTCTCCTAGGGCTGAGGCTAACCCTAACCCTAACACTATCCTAGGGCTGATGCGAACCCTAACCCTAACCCTAACACTATCCTAGGGTTGATGCTAACCCTAACCCTAACACTATCCTAGGGCTGATGCTAACCCTAACCCTAACCCTAACACTATCCTAGGGCTGATGATAACCCTAACCCTAACACTATCCTAGGGCTGATGCTAACCCTAACCCTAACCCTAACAGTATCCTAAGTCTGATGCTAACCCTAGCCCTCACACTATCCTAGGCATGATGATAACCCTAACCCTAACCTTAACACTATCCTAGGGCTGATGCTAACCCTAACCCTAACCCTAACACTATCCTAGAGCTGATGATAACCCTAACCCTAACACTATCCTAGGCCTGATGATAACCCTAACCCTAACCCTAACACTATCCTAGGGCTGATGCTAACCCTAACCCTAACACTATCCTAGGGCTGATGCTAACACTAACCCTAACCCTAACACTATCCTAGGGCTGATGCTAACCCTAACGCTAAGCCTAACACTACCCTTGAACTGATGCTAACCCTAACCCTAACCCTAACACTATCCTAGGCCTGATGATAACCCTAACCCTAACCCTAACACTATCCTAGGGCGGATGCTAACCCTAACCCTAACCCTAACACTATCCTAGGGCTGATGCTAACCCTAACACTAACACTATCCTAGGGCTGATTCTAACCCTAACCCTAACAATAACACTATCCTGGGGCTGATGCTAACACTAACCCTAACCCTAACACTATCCTAGGGCTCATGCTAACCCTAACCCTAACTCTAACACTATCCTAGGGCTGAGGCTAACCCTAACCCAAACACTATCCTACGGCTGATGCTAACCCTAACCCTAACCCTAACACTATCCTAAGGCTGATGCTAACCCTAACACTAACACTATCCTGGGCCTGGTGCTAACCCTATCCCTAACCCTAACACTATCCTAGGGCTGATGCTAACCCTAACCCTAACCCTAACACTATCCTAGGGCTGATGCTAACCCTAACCCTAACACTATCCTAGGCCTGATGCTAACCCTAACCCTAACACTTACACTATCCTAGGGCTGATGCTAACCCTAACCCTAACCCTAACACTATCCTAGGTCTGATGCTAACCCTAAACCTAACACTATCCTAGGGCTGATGCTAACCCTAACCCTAACCCTAACACTGTCCTAGGGCTGATGCTAACCCTAACCCTAACCCTAACACTCTCCTAGGGCTGATGCTAACCCTAACCCTAACACTATCCTAGGCCTGATGTTAACCCTAACCCTAACACTATCCTAGGGCTGATGCTAACCCTAACCCTAACACTAACACTATCCTAGGCCTGATGCTAACCCTATCCCTAACCCTAACACTCTCCTAGGGCTGAGGCTAACCCTAACCCTAACACTATCCTAGGGCTGATGCGAACCCTAACCATAACCCTAAAACTATCCTACGGTTCATGCTAACCCTAACCCTAACACTATCCTAGGGCTGATGCTAACCCTAACCCTAACCCTAACACTATCCTAGGGCTGATGCTAACCCTAACCCTAACACTATCCTAGTTCTGATGCTAACCCTAACCCTAACCCTAACACTATCCTAGGCCTGATGCTAACCCTAACCCTAACACTTACAATATCCTAGGGCTGATGCTAACCCTAACCCTAACCCTAACACTATCCTAGGTCTGATGCTAACCCTAAACCTCACACTATCCTAGGGCTGATGCTAACCCTAACCCTAACCCTAACACTATCCTAGGGGTGATGTTAACCCTAACCCTAACACTATCCTAGGGCTGATGCTAACCCTAACCCCAACCCTAACACTCTCCTAGGGCTGATGCTAACCATAACCCTAACACTATCCTAGGCCTGATGCTAACTCTAACCCTAACACTATCCTAGGGCTGATGCTAACCCTAACCCTAACCCTAACACTATCCTAGGCCTGATGCTAAACCTATCCCTAACCATAACACTCTCCTAGGGCTGATGCTAACCCTAACCCTAAAACTATCCTAGGGCTGATGCTAACCCTAACCCTAACCCTAACACTATCCTAAGTCTGATGCTAACCCTAGCCCTCACACTATCCTAGGCCTGATGATAACCCTAACCCTAACCTTAACACTATACTAGGGCTGATGCTAACCCTAACCCTATCCCTAACACTATCCTAGAGCTGATGCTAACCCTAACCCTAACACTATCCTAGGCCTGATGATACCCCTAACCCTAACCCTAACACTATCCTAGGGCTGATGCTAACCCTAACCCTAACACTATCCTAGGGCTGATGCTAACCCTAACGCTAACCCTAACACTATCCTTGAACTGATGCTAACCCTAACCCTAACCCTAACACTCTCCTAGGCCTGATGATAACCCTAACCCTAACCCTAACACTATCCTAGGGTTTATGTTAACCCTAACCCTAACACTATCCTAGGGCTGATGCTAACCCTAACCCTAACCCTAACACTATCCTAGGGCGGATGCTAACCCTAATCCTAACCCTAACACTATCCTAGGGCTAATTCTAACCTAACACTAACACTATCCTAGGGCTGATGCTAACCCTAACCCTAAACCTAACACTATCCTAGGGCTGATGCTAACCCTAACCCTAACTCTAACACTATCTTATGGCTGAGGCTAACCCTAACCGAAACACTATCCTACGGCTGATGCTAACCCTAACCCTAACCCTAATACTATCCTAAGGTTTATGCTAACCCTAACACTAACACTATCCTAGGCCTGGTGCTAACCCTAACCCTAACCCTAACACTATCCTAGGGCTGATGCTAACCCTAACCGTAATAATATCCTAGGGCTGATGCTAACCCTAACCCTAACCCTAACACTGTCCTAGGGCTGATGCTAACCCTATCCCTAACCCTAACACTATCCTAGGGCTGATGCTAACCCTAAACCTAACACTATCCTAGGCCTGATGCTAATCCTAACCCTAACAGTTACACTATCCTAGGGCTGATGCTAAACCTAACCCTAACCCTAACACTATCCTAGGTCTGATGCTAACCCTAAACCTAACACTATCCTAGGGCTGATGCTAACCCTAACCCTAACCCTAACACTATCCTAGGGCTGTTGTTAACCCTAACCCTAACACTATCCTAGGGCTGATGCTAACCCGAACACTAACCCTAACACTCTCCTAGGGCTGATGCTAACCGTAACCCTAACACTATCCTAGGCCTAACCCTAACACTATCATAGGGCTGATGCTAACCCTAACCCTAACCCTAACACTATCCTAGGCCTGAGGCTAACCCTATCCCTAACCCTAACACTCTCCTAGGGCTGAGGCTAACCCTAACCCTAATACTATCCTAGGGCTGACGCTAACCCTAACCCTAACCCTAACACTATCCTAGGGCTGATGCTAACCCTATCCCTAACCCTAACACTATCCTAGGGCTGATGCTAACCCTAAACCTAACACTATCCTAGGCCTGATGCTAACCCTAACCCTAACAGTTACACTATCCTAGGGCTGATGCTAAACCTAACCCTAACCCTAACACTATCCTAGGTCTGATGCTAACCCTAAACCTAACACTATCCTAGGGCTGATGCTAACCCTAACCCTAACCCTAACACTATCCTAGGGCTGTTGTTAACCCTAACCCTAACACTATCCTAGCGCTGATGCTAACCCTAACCCTAACCCTAACACTCTCCTAGGGCTGATGCTAACCGTAACCCTAACACTATCCTAGGCCTAACCCTAACACTATCCTAGGGCTGATGCTAACCCTAACCCTAACCCTAACACTATCCTAGGGCTGATGATAACCCTAACCCTAACACTATCCTAGGGCTGATGCTAACCCTAACCCTAACCCTAACAGTATCCTAAGTCTGATGCTAACCCTAGCCCTCACACTATCCTAGGCATGATGATAACCCTAACCCTAACCTTAACACTATCCTAGGGCTGATGCTAACCCTAACCCTAACCCTAACACTATCCTAGAGCTGATGATAACCCTAACCCTAACACTATCCTAGGCCTGATGATAACCCTAACCCTAACCCTAACACTATCCTAGGGCTGATGCTAACCCTAACCCTAACACTATCCTAGGGCTGATGCTAACACTAACCCTAACCCTAACACTATCCTAGGGCTGATGCTAACCCTAACGCTAAGCCTAACGCTACCCTTGAACTGATGCTAACCCTAACCCTAACCCTAACACTATCCTAGGCCTGATGATAACCCTAACCCTAACCCTAACACTATCCTAGGGCGGATGCTAACCCTAACCCTAACCCTAACACTATCCTAGGGCTGATGCTAACCCTAACACTAACACTATCCTAGGGCTGATTCTAACCCTAACCCTAACCCTAACACTATCCTGGGGCTGATGCTAACACTAACCCTAACCCTAACACTATCCTAGGGCTCATGCTAACCCTAACCCTAACTCTAACACTATCCTAGGGCTGAGGCTAACCCTAACCCAAACACTATCCTACGGCTGATGCTAACCCTAACCCTAACCCTAACACTATCCTAAGGCTGATGATAACCCTAACACTAACACTATCCTGGGCCTGGTGCTAACCCTATCCCTAACCCTAACACTATCCTAGGGCTGATGCTAACCCTAACCCTAACCCTAACACTATCCTAGGGCTGATGCTAACCCTAACCCTAACACTATCCTAGGCCTGATGCTAACCCTAACCATAACACTTACACTATCCTAGGGCTGATGCTAACCCTAACCCTAACCCTAACACTATCCTAGGTCTGATGCTAACCCTAAACCTAACACTATCCTAGGGCTGATGCTAACCCTAACCCTAACCCTAACACTGTCCTAGGGCTGATGCTAACCCTAACCCTAACCCTAACACTCTCCTAGGGCTGATGCTAACCCTAACCCTAACACTATCCTAGGCCTGATGCTAACCCTAACCCTAACACTATCCTAGGGCTGATGCTAACCCTAACCCTAACACTAACACTATCCTAGGCCTGATGCTAACCCTATCCCTAACCCTAACACTCTCCTAGGGCTGAGGCTAACCCTAACCCTAACACTATCCTAGGGCTGATGCGAACCCTAACCATAACCCTAAAACTATCCTACGGTTCATGCTAACCCTAACCCTAACACTATCCTAGGGCTGATGCTAACCCTAACCCTAACCCTAACACTATCCTAGGGCTGATGCTAACCCTAACCCTAACCCTAACACTATCCTAGGGTTGATGCTAACCCTAAACCTAACACTATCCTAGGGCTGATGCTAACCCTAACCCTAACCCTAACACTATCCTAGGGCTGATGCTAACCCTAACCCTAACACTATCCTAGGGCTGATGCTAACCCTAACCCTAACCCAAACACTATCCTAGGGCTGATGCTAACCCTAACACTATCCTAGGGCTGATGCTAACCCTAACCCTAACCCTAACACTATCCTAAGTCTGATGCTAACCCTAGCCCTCACACTACCCTAGGCCTGATGATAACCCTAACCCTAACCTTAACACTATCCTAGGGCTGATGCTAACCCTAACCCTAACCCTAACACTATCCTAGAGCTGATGCTAACCCTAACCCTAGCACTATCCTAGGCCTGATGATAACCCTAACCCTAACCCTAACACTATCCTAGGGCTGATGCTAACGCTAACCCTAACCCTAACACTATCCTAGGGCTGATGCTAACCCTAACGTTAAGCCTAACACTATCCTTGAACTGATGCTAACCCTAACCCTAACCCTAACACTATCCTAGGCCTGATGATAACCCTAACCTAACCCTAACACTATCCTAGGGTTTATGTTAACCCTAACCCTAACACTATTCTAGGGCAGATGCTAACCCTAACCCTAACCCTAACACTATCCTAGGGCGGATGCTAACCCTAACCCTAACCCTAACACTTACCTAGGGCTGATGCTAACCCTAACCCTAACTCTAACACTATCTTAGGGCTGAGGCTAACCCTAACCCAAACACTATCCTACGGCTGATGCTAACCCTAACCCTAACCCTAACACTATCCTAAGGCTTATGCTAACCCTAACACTAACACTATCCTGGGCCTGGTGCTAACCCTAACCCTAACCCTAACACTATCCTAGGGCTGATGCTAACCCTAACCCTAATACTATCCTAGGGCTGATGCTAACCCTAACGCTAACCCTAACACTATCCTAGGGCTGATGCTAACCCTAACCCTAACCCTAACACTATCCTAGGGCTGATGCTAACCCTAAACCTAACACTATCCTAGGCCTGATGCTAACCCTAACCCTAACACTTACACTATCCTAGGGCTGATGCTAACCCTAACCCTAACCCTAACACTCTCCTAGGGCTGATGCTAACCCTAACCCTAACACTGTCCTAGGCCTGATGCTAACCCTAACCCTAACAGTATCCTAGGGCTCATGCTAACCCTAACCCTAACCCTAACACTATCCTAGGCCTGATGCTAACCCTATCCCTAACCTTAACACTATCCTAGGGCTGAGGCTATCCCTAACCCTAACACTATCCTAGGGCTGATGCTAACCCTAACCCTAACACTAACACTATCCTAGGGCTGATACTAACCCTAACCCTAACTCTAACACTATCTTTGGGCTGAGGCTAACCCTAACCCAAACACTATCCTACGGCTGATGCTAAGCCTAACCCTATCCCTAACACTATCCTAAGGCTGATGCTAACCCTAACACTAACACTATCCTAGGCCTGGTGCTAACCCTAACCCTAACCCTAACACTATCCTAGGGCTGATGCTAACCCTAAACCTAATACTATCCTAGGGGTGATGCTAACCCTAACCCTAACCCTAACACTATCCTAAGGCTGATGCTAACCCTAACCCTAACACTATCCTAGGCCTGATGCTAAGCCTAACCCTAACACTTACACTATCCTCTGGCTGATGCTAACCCTAACCCTAACCCTAACACTATCCTAGGTCTGATGCTAACCCTAAAGCTAACACTATCCTAGGGCTGATGCTAACCCTAACCCTAACCCTAACACTATCCTAGGGGTGATGTTAACCCTAACCCTAACACTATGCTAGGGCTGATGGTAACCCTAACCCTAACCCTAACACTCTCCTAGGGCTGATGCTAA
This sequence comes from Lemur catta, assembly GCF_020740605.2. NCBI lineage: Eukaryota > Metazoa > Chordata > Mammalia > Primates > Lemuridae > Lemur > Lemur catta. The sequence goes on along the minus strand of NC_059139.1, from coordinate 99,152,314 downwards.
CCGTAACCCTAACACTATCCTAGGCCTGATGCTAACCCTAACCCTAACACTATCATAGGGCTGATGCTAACCCTAACCCTAACCCTAACACTATCCTAGGCCTGATGCTAACCCTATCCCTAACCCTAACACTCTCCTAGGGCTGAGGCTAACCCTAACCCTAACACTATCCTAGGGCTGATGCGAACCCTAACCCTAACCCTAACACTATCCTAGGGTTGATGCTAACCCTAACCCTAACACTATCCTAGGGCTGATGCTAACCCTAACCCTAACCCTAACACTATCCTAGGGCTGATGATAACCCTAACCCTAACACTATCCTAGGGCTGATGCTAACCCTAACCCTAACCCTAACAGTATCCTAAGTCTGATGCTAACCCTAGCCCTCACACTATCCTAGGCATGATGATAACCCTAACCCTAACCTTAACACTATCCTAGGGCTGATGCTAACCCTAACCCTAACCCTAACACTATCCTAGAGCTGATGATAACCCTAACCCTAACACTATCCTAGGCCTGATGATAACCCTAACCCTAACCCTAACACTATCCTAGGGCTGATGCTAACCCTAACCCTAACACTATCCTAGGGCTGATGCTAACACTAACCCTAACCCTAACACTATCCTAGGGCTGATGCTAACCCTAACGCTAAGCCTAACACTACCCTTGAACTGATGCTAACCCTAACCCTAACCCTAACACTATCCTAGGCCTGATGATAACCCTAACCCTAACCTTAACACTATCCTAGGGCGGATGCTAACCCTAACCCTAACCCTAACACTATCCTAGGGCTGATGCTAACCCTAACACTAACACTATCCTAGGGCTGATTCTAACCCTAACCCTAACCCTAACACTATCCTGGGGCTGATGCTAACACTAACCCTAACCCTAACACTATCCTAGGGCTCATGCTAACCCTAACCCTAACTCTAACACTATCCTAGGGCTGAGGCTAACCCTAACCCAAACACTATCCTACGGCTGATGCTAACCCTAACCCTAACCATAACACTATCCTAAGGCTGATGCTAACCCTAACACTAACACTATCCTGGGCCTGGTGCTAACCCTATCCCTAACCCTAACACTATCCTAGGGCTGATGCTAACCCTAACCCTAACCCTAACACTATCCTAGGGCTGATGCTAACCCTAACCCTAACACTATCCTAGGCCTGATGCTAACCCTAACCCTAACACTTACACTATCCTAGGGCTGATGCTAACCCTAACCCTAACCCTAACACTATCCTAGGTCTGATGCTAACCCTAAACCTAACACTATCCTAGGGCTGATGCTAACCCTAACCCTAACCCTAACACTGTCCTAGGGCTGATGATAACCCTAACCCTAACCCTAACACTCTCCTAGGGCTGATGCTAACCCTAACCCTAACACTATCCTAGGCCTGATGCTAACCCTAACCCTAACACTATCCTAGGGCTGATGCTAACCCTAACCCTAACACTAACACTATCCTAGGCCTGATGCTAACCCTATCCCTAACCCTAACACTCTCCTAGGGCTGAGGCTAACCCTAACCCTAACACTATCCTAGGGCTGATGCGAACCCTAACCATAACCCTAAAACTATCCTACGGTTCATGCTAACCCTAACCCTAACACTATCCTAGGGCTGATGCTAACCCTAACCCTAACCCTAACACTATCCTAGGGCTGATGCTAACCCTAACCCTAACACTATCCTAGTTCTGATGCTAACCCTAACCCTAACCCTAACACTATCCTAGGCCTGATGCTAACCCTAACCCTAACACTTACAATATCCTAGGGCTGATGCTAACCCTAACCCTAACCCTAACACTATCCTAGGTCTGATGCTAACCCTAAACCTCACACTATCCTAGGGCTGATGCTAACCCTAACCCTAACCCTAACACTATCCTAGGGATGATGTTAACCCTAACCCTAACACTATCCTAGGGCTGATGCTAACCCTAACCCCAACCCTAACACTCTCCTAGGGCTGATGCTAACCATAACCCTAACACTATCCTAGGCCTGATGCTAACCCTAACCCTAACACTATCCTAGGGCTGATGCTAACCCTAACCCTAACCCTAACACTATCCTAGGCCTGATGCTAAACCTATCCCTAACCATAACACTCTCCTAGGGCTGATGCTAACCCTAACCCTAACACTATCCTAGGGCTGATGCTAACCCTAACCCTAACCCTAACACTATCCTAAGTCTGATGCTAACCCTAGCCCTCACACTATCCTAGGCCTGATGATAACCCTAACCCTAACCTTAACACTATACTAGGGCTGATGCTAACCCTAACCCTATCCCTAACACTATCCTAGAGCTGATGCTAACCCTAACCCTAACACTATCCTAGGCCTGATGATACCCCTAACCCTAACCCTAACACTATCCTAGGGCTGATGCTAACCCTAACCCTAACACTATCCTAGGGCTGATGCTAACCCTAACGCTAACCCTAATACTATCCTTGAACTGATGCTAACCCTAACCCTAACACTAACACTCTCCTAGGCCTGATGATAACCCTAACCCTAACCCTAACACTATCCTAGGGTTTATGTTAACCCTAACCCTAACACTATCCTAGGGCTGATGCTAACCCTAACCCTAACCCTAACACTATCCTAGGGCGGATGCTAACCCTAACCCTAACCCTAACACTATCCTAGGGCTAATGCTAACCTAACACTAACACTATCCTAGGGCTGATGCTAACCCTAACCCTAACCCTAACACTATCCTAGGGCTGATGCTAACCCTAACCCTAACTCTAACACTATCTTATGGCTGAGGCTAACCCTAACCGAAACACTATCCTACGGCTGATGCTAACCCTAACCCTAACCCTAATACTATCCTAAGGTTTATGCTAACCCTAACACTAACACTATCCTAGGCCTGGTGCTAACCCTAACCCTAACCCTAACACTATCCTAGGGCTGATGCTAACCCTAACCGTAATAATATCCTAGGGCTGATGCTAACCCTAACCCTAACCCTAACACTATCCTAGGGCTGATGCTAACCCTATCCCTAACCCTAACACTATCCTAGGGCTGATGCTAACCCTAAACCTAACACTATCCTAGGCCTGATGCTAATCCTAACCCTAACAGTTACACTATCCTAGGGCTGATGCTAAACCTAACCCTAACCCTAACACTATCCTAGGTCTGATGCTAACCCTAAACCTAACACTATCCTAGCGCTGATGCTAACCCTAACCCTAACCCTAACACTATCCTAGGGCTGTTGTTAACCCTAACCCTAACACTATCCTAGGGCTGATGCTAACCCGAACACTAACCCTAACACTCTCCTAGGGCTGATGCTAACCGTAACCCTAACACTATCCTAGGCCTAACCCTAACACTATCATAGGGCTGATGCTAACCCTAACCCTAACCCTAACACTATCCTAGGCCTGAGGCTAACCCTATCCCTAACCCTAACACTCTCCTAGGGCTGAGGCTAACCCTAACCCTAATACTATCCTAGGGCTGACGCTAACCCTAACCCTAACCCTAACACTATCCTAGGGCTGATGCTAACCCTATCCCTAACCCTAACACTATCCTAGGGCTGATGCTAACCCTAAACCTAACACTATCCTAGGCCTGATGCTAACCCTAACCCTAACAGTTACACTATCCTAGGGCTGATGCTAAACCTAACCCTAACCCTAACACTATCCTAGGTCTGATGCTAACCCTAAACCTAACAGTATCCTAGGGCTGATGCTAACCCTAACCCTAACCCTAACACTATCCTAGGGCTGTTGTTAACCCTAACCCTAACACTATCCTAGCGCTGATGCTAACCCTAACCCTAACCCTAACACTCTCCTAGGGCTGATGCTAACCGTAACCCTAACACTATCCTAGGCCTAACCCTAACACTATCCTAGGGCTGATGCTAACCCTAACCCTAACCCTAACACTATCCTAGGGTTGATGCTAACCCTAACCCTAACACTATCCTAGGGCTGATGCTAACCCTAACACTAACCCTAACACTATCCTAGGGCTGATGCTAACCCTAACCCTAACACTATCCTAGGGCTGACGCTAACCCTAACCCTAAACCTAACACTATCCTAGGGCTGATGCTCACCCTAACCCTAACACTATCCTAGGGCTGATGCTAACCCTAACCCTAACCCTAACACTATCCTAAGTCTGATGCTAACCCTAGCCCTCACACTATCCTAGGCCTGATGATAACACTAACCCTAACCTTAACACTATCCTAGGGCTGATGCTAACCCTAACCCTAACCCTAACACTATCCTAGAGCTGATGCTAACCCTAATCCTAACACTATCCTAGGCCTGATGATAACCCTAACCCTAACCGTAACACTAACCTAGGGCTGATGCTAACCCTAACCCTAACACTATCCTAGGGCTGATGCTAACCCTAACGCTAAGCCTAAGACTACCCTTGAACTGATGCTAACCCTAACCTTAACCCTAACACTATCCTACGGCTGATGCTAACCCTAACCCTAACACTATCCTAGGCCTGATGCTAACCCTAACCCTAACACTTACACTATCCTAGGGCTGATGCTAACCCTAACCCTAACCCTAACACTATCCTAGGTCTGATGCTAACCCTAAACCTAACAGTATCCTAGGGCTGATGCTAACCCTAACCCTAACCCTAACACTATCCTAGGGCTGATGTTAACCCTAACCCTAACACTATCCTAGGGCTGATGCTAACCCTAACCCTAACCCTAACACTATCCTAGAGCTGATGCTAACCCTAACCCTAACACTATCCTAGGCCTGATGATAACCCTAACCCTAACCCTAACACTATCCTAGGGCTGATGCTAACCCTAACCCTAACACTATCCTAGGGCTGATGCTAACCCTAACCCTAACCCTAACACTCTCCTAGGGCTGATGCTAACCCTAACCCTAACACTATCCTAGGCCTGATGCTAACCCTAACCTTAACACTATCCTAGGCCTGATGCTAAACCTATCCCTAACCATAACACTCTCCTAGGGCTGATGCTAACCCTAACCCTAACACTATCCTAGGGCTGATGCTAACCCTAACCCTAACCCTAACACTATCCTAAGTCTGATGCTAACCCGAGCCCTCACACTATCCTAGGCCTGATGATAACCCTAACTCTAACCTTAACACTATCCTAGGGCTGATGCTAACCCTAACCCTATCCCTAACACTATCCTAGAGCTGATGCTAACCCTAACCCTAACACTATCCTAGGCCTGATGATAACCCTAACCCTAACCCTAACACTATCCTAGGGCTGATGCTAACCCTAACCCTAACACTATCCTAGGGCTGATGCTAACCCTAACGCTAACCCTAACACTATCCTTGAACTGATGCTAACCCTAACCCTAACCCGAACACTAACACTCTCCTAGGCCTGATGATAACCCTAACCCTAACCCTAACACTATCCTAGGGTTTATGTTAACCCTAACCCTAACACTATCCTAGGGCTGATGCTAATCTTAACCCTAACCCTAACACTATCCTAGGGCGGATGCTAACCCTAACCCTAACCCTAACACTATCCTAGGGCTGAAGCTAACCCTAACCCAAACACTATCCTACGGCTGATGCTAACCCTAACCCTAACCCTAACACTATCCTAAGGCTGATGCTAACCCTAACACTAACACTATCCTAGGCCTGGTGCTAACCCTAACCCTAACCCTAACACTATCCTAGGGCTGATGCTAACCCTAACCCTAATACTATCCTAGGGCTGATGCTAACCCTAACCCTAACCCTAACACTATCCTAGGGCTGATGCTAACCCTATACCTAACCCTAACACTATACTAGGGCTGATGCTAACCCTAACCCTAACACTATCCTAGGCCTGATGCTAACCCTAACCCTAACACTTACACTATCCTAGGGCTGATGCTAACCCTAACCCTAACCCTAACACTATCCTAGGTCTGATGATAACCCTAAACCTAACACTATCCTATGGCTGATGCTAACCCTAACCATAACCCTAACACTATCCTAGGGCTGATGTTAACCCTAACCCTAACACTATCCTAGGGCTGATGCTAACCCTAACCCTAACACTATCCTAGGGCTGATGCTAACCCTAACCCTAACCCTAACACTATCCTAAGTCTGATGCTAACCCTAGACCTCACACTATCCTAGGCCTGATGATAACCCTAACTCTAACCTTAACACTATCCTAGGGCTGATGCTAACCCTAACCCTATCCCTAACACTATCCTAGAGCTGATGCTAACCCTAACCCTAACACTATCCTAGGGCTGATGCTAACCCTAACGCTAACCCTAACACTATCCTTGAACTGATGCTAACCCTAACCCTAACCCTAACCCTAACACTATCCTAGGCCTGATGATAACCCTAACCCTAACCCTAACACTATCCTATGGTTTATGTTAACCCTAACCCTAACACTATCCTAGGGCTGATGCTAATCTTAACCCTAACCCTAACACTATCCTAGGGCGGATGCTAACCCTAACCCTAACACTAACACTATCCTAGGGCTGAAGCTAACCATAACACTAACACTATCCTAGGGCTGATGCTAACCCTAACCCTAAACCTAAAACTATCCTAGGGCTGATGCTAACCCTAACCCTAACTCTAACACTATCTTAGGGCTGAGGCTAACCCTAACCCAAACACTATCCTACGGCTGATGCTAACCCTAACGCTAACCTTAACACTATCCTAAGGCTGATGCTAACCCTAACACTAACACTATCCTAGGCATGGTGCTAACCCTAACCCTAACCCTAACACTATCCTAGGGCTGATGCTAACCCTAACCCTAATACTATCCTAGGGCTGATGCTAACCCTAACCCTAACCCTAACACTATCCTAGGGCTGATGCTAACCCTATCCCTAACCCTAACACTATCCTAGGGCTGATGCTAACCCTAACCCTAACACTATCCTAGGCCTGATGCTAACCCTAACCCTAACACTTACACTATCCTAGGGCTGATGCTAACCCTAACCCTAACCCTAACACTATCCTAGGTCTGATGATAACCCTAAACCTAACACTATCCTAGGGCTGATGCTAACCCTAACCCTAACCCTAACACTATCCTAGGGCTGATGTTAACCCTAAACCTAACACTATCCTAGGGCTGATGCTAACCCTAACCCTAACCCTAACACTCTCCTAGGGCTGATGTTAACCGTAACCCTAACACTCTCCTAGGGCTGAGGCTAACCCTAACCCTAACACTATCCTAGGGCTGATGCTAACCCTAACCCTAACCCTAACACTATCCTAGGGTTGATGCTAACCATAAACCTAACACTATCCTAAGGCTGATGCTAACCCTAACCCTAACCCTAACACTATCCTAGGGCTGATGCTAACCCTAACCCTATCACTATCCTAGGGCTGATGCTAACCCTAACCCTAACCCTAACACTATCCTAGGGCTGATGCTAACCCTAACCCTAACACTATCCTAGGGCTGATGCTAACCCTAACCCTAACCCTAACACTATCCTAAGTCTGATGCTAACGTTAGCCCTCACACTACCCTACGCCTGTTGATAACCCTAACCCTAACCGTAACACTATCCTAGGGCTGATGCTAACCCTAACCCTAACCCTAACACTATCCTAGAGCTGATGCTAACCCTAACCCTAGCACTATCCTAGGCCTGATGATAACCCTAACCCTAACCCTAACACTATCCTAGGGCTGATGCTAACGCTAACCCTAACCCTAACACTATCCTAGGGCTGATGCTAACCCTAACGCTAAGCCTAACACTATCCTTGAACTGATGCTAACCCTAACCCTAACCCTAACACTATCCTAGGCCTGATGATAACCCTAACCTAACCCTAACACTATCCTAGGGTTTATGTTAACCCTAACCCTAACACTATCCTAGGGCTGATGCTAACCCTAACCCTAACCCTAACACTATCCTAGGGCGGATGCTAACCCTAACCCTAACCCTAACACTATCCTAGGCCTGATGCTAACCCTAACACTAACACTATCCTAGGGCTGATGCTAACCATAACCCTAACCCTAACACTTACCTAGGGCTGATGCTAACCCTAACCCTAACTCTAACACTATCTTAGGGCTGAGGCTAACCCTAACCCAAACACTATCCTACGGCTGATGCTAACCCTAACCCTAACCCTAACACTATCCTAAGGCTGATGCTAACCCTAACACTAACACTATCCTGGGCCTGGTGCTATCCCTAACCCTAACCCTAACACTATCCTAGGGCTGATGCTAACCCTAACCCTAATACTATCCTAGGGCTGATGCTAACCCTAACGCTAACCCTAACACTATCCTAGGGCTGATGCTAACCCTAACCCTAACCCTAACACTATCCTAGGGCTGATGCTAACCCTAACCCTAACACTATCCTAGGCCTGATGCTAACCCTAACCCTAAGACTTACACTATCCTAGGGCTGATGCTAACCCTAACCCTAACCCTAACACTCTCCTAGGGCTGATGCTAACCCTAACCCTAACACTGTCCTAGGCCTGATGCTAACCATAACCCTAACAGTATCCTAGGGCTGATGCTAACCCTAACCCTAACCCTAACACTATCCTAGGCCTGATGCTAACCCTATCCCTAACCTTAACACTCTCCTAGGGCTGAGGCTAACCCTAACCCTAACACTATCCTAGGGCTGATGCTAACCCTAACCCTAACCCTAACCCTAACAGTATCCTAAGTCTGATGCTAACCCTAGCCCTCACACTATCCTAGGCCTGATGATAACCCTAACCCTAACCTTAACACTATCCTAGGGCTGATGCTAACCCTAACCCTAACCCTAACACTATCCTAGAGCTGATGCTAACCCTAACACTAACACTATCCTGGCCTGATGATAACCCTAACCCTAACCCTAACGCTATCCTAGGGCTGATGCTAACCCTAACCCTAATGCTATCCTAGGGCTGATGCTAACCCGAACACTAACCCTAACACTCTCCTAGGGCTGATGCTAACCGTAACCCTAACACTATCCTAGGCCTAACCCTAACACTATCATAGGGCTGATGCTAACCCTAACCCTAACCCTAACACTATCCTAGGCCTGAGGCTAACCCTATCCCTAACCCTAACACTCTCCTAGGGCTGAGGCTAACCCTAACCCTAATACTATCCTAGGGCTGACGCTAACCCTAACCCTAACCCTAACACTATCCTAGGGCTGATGCTAACCCTATCCCTAACCCTAACACTATCCTAGGGCTGATGCTAACCCTAAACCTAACACTATCCTAGGCCTGATGCTAACCCTAACCCTAACAGTTACACTATCCTAGGGCTGATGCTAAACCTAACCCTAACCCTAACACTATCCTAGGTCTGATGCTAACCCTAAACCTAACAGTATCCTAGGGCTGATGCTAACCCTAACCCTAACCCTAACACTATCCTAGGGCTGTTGTTAACCCTAACCCTAACACTATCCTAGCGCTGATGCTAACCCTAACCCTAACCCTAACACTCTCCTAGGGCTGATGCTAACCGTAACCCTAACACTATCCTAGGCCTAACCCTAACACTATCCTAGGGCTGATGCTAACCCTAACCCTAACCCTAACACTATCCTAGGGTTGATGCTAACCCTAACCCTAACACTATCCTAGGGCTGATGCTAACCCTAACCCTAACCCTAACACTATCCTAGGGCTGATGCTAACCCTAACCCTAACACTATCCTAGGGCTGACGCTAACCCTAACCCTAAACCTAACACTATCCTAGGGCTGATGCTCACCCTAACCCTAACACTATCCTAGGGCTGATGCTAACCCTAACCCTAACCCTAACACTATCCTAAGTCTGATGCTAACCCTAGCCCTCACACTATCCTAGGCCTGATGATAACACTAACCCTAACCTTAACACTATCCTAGGGCTGATGCTAACCCTAACCCTAACCCTAACACTATCCTAGAGCTGATGCTAACCCTAATCCTAACACTATCCTAGGCCTGATGATAACCCTAACCCTAACCCTAACACTAACCTAGGGCTGATGCTAACCCTAACCCTAACACTATCCTAGGGCTGATGCTAACCCTAACGCTAAGCCTAAGACTACCCTTGAACTGATGCTAACCCTAACCTTAACCCTAACACTATCCTACGGCTGATGCTAACCCTAACCCTAACACTATCCTAGGCCTGATGCTAACCCTAACCCTAACACTTACACTATCCTAGGGCTGATGCTAACCCTAACCCTAACCCTAACACTATCCTAGGTCTGATGCTAACCCTAAACCTAACAGTATCCTAGGGCTGATGCTAACCCTAACCCTAACCCTAACACTATCCTAGGGCTGATGTTAACCCTAACCCTAACACTATCCTAGGGCTGATGCTAACCCTAACCCTAACCCTAACACTATCCTAGAGCTGATGCTAACCCTAACCCTAACACTATCCTAGGCCTGATGATAACCCTAACCCTAACCCTAACACTATCCTAGGGCTGATGCTAACCCTAACCCTAACACTATCCTAGGGCTGATGCTAACCCTAACCCTAACCCTAACACTCTCCTAGGGCTGATGCTAACCCTAACCCTAACACTATCCTAGGCCTGATGCTAACCCTAACCTTAACACTATCCTAGGCCTGATGCTAAACCTATCCCTAACCATAACACTCTCCTAGGGCTGATGCTAACCCTAACCCTAACAGTATCCTAGGGCTGATGCTAACCCTAACCCTAACCCTAACACTATCCTAAGTCTGATGCTAACCCGAGCCCTCACACTATCCTAGGCCTGATGATAACCCTAACTCTAACCTTAACACTATCCTAGGGCTGATGCTAACCCTAACCCTATCCCTAACACTATCCTAGAGCTGATGCTAACCCTAACCCTAACACTATCCTAGGCCTGATGATAACCCTAACCCTAACCCTAACACTATCCTAGGGCTGATGCTAACCCTAACCCTAACACTATCCTAGGGCTGATGCTAACCCTAACGCTAACCCTAACACTATCCTTGAACTGATGCTAACCCTAACCCTAACCCGAACACTAACACTCTCCTAGGCCTGATGATAACCCTAACCCTAACCCTAACACTATCCTAGGGTTTATGTTAACCCTAACCCTAACACTATCCTAGGGCTGATGCTAATCTTAACCCTAACCCTAACACTATCCTAGGGCGGATGCTAACCCTAACCCTAACCCTAACACTATCCTAGGGCTGAAGCTAACCCTAACCCAAACACTATCCTACGGCTGATGCTAACCCTAACCCTAACCCTAACACTATCCTAAGGCTGATGCTAACCCTAACACTAACACTATCCTAGGCCTGGTGCTAACCCTAACCCTAACCCTAACACTATCCTAGGGCTGATGCTAACCCTAACCCTAATACTATCCTAGGGCTGATGCTAACCCTAACCCTAACCCTAACACTATCCTAGGGCTGATGCTAACCCTATACCTAACCCTAACACTATACTAGGGCTGATGCTAACCCTAACCCTAACACTATCCTAGGCCTGATGCTAACCCTAACCCTAACACTTACACTATCCTAGGGCTGATGCTAACCCTAACCCTAACCCTAACACTATCCTAGGTCTGATGATAACCCTAAACCTAACACTATCCTATGGCTGATGCTAACCCTAACCATAACCCTAACACTATCCTAGGGCTGATGTTAACCCTAACCCTAACACTATCCTAGGGCTGATGCTAACCCTAACCCTAACACTATCCTAGGGCTGATGCTAACCCTAACCCTAACCCTAACACTATCCTAAGTCTGATGCTAACCCTAGACCTCACACTATCCTAGGCCTGATGATAACCCTAACTCTAACCTTAACACTATCCTAGGGCTGATGCTAACCCTAACCCTATCCCTAACACTATCCTAGAGCTGATGCTAACCCTAACCCTAACACTATCCTAGGGCTGATGCTAACCCTAACGCTAACCCTAACACTATCCTTGAACTGATGCTAACCCTAACCCTAACCCTAACCCTAACACTATCCTAGGCCTGATGATAACCCTAACCCTAACCCTAACACTATCCTATGGTTTATGTTAACCCTAACCCTAACACTATCCTAGGGCTGATGCTAATCTTAATCCTAACCCTAACACTATCCTAGGGCGGATGCTAACCCTAACCCTAACACTAACACTATCCTAGGGCTGAAGCTAACCATAACACTAACACTATCCTAGGGCTGATGCTAACCCTAACCCTAAACCTAAAACTATCCTAGGGCTGATGCTAACCCTAACCCTAACTCTAACACTATCTTAGGGCTGAGGCTAACCCTAACCCAAACACTATCCTACGGCTGATGCTAACCCTAACGCTAACCTTAACACTATCCTAAGGCTGATGCTAACCCTAACACTAACACTATCCTAGGCATGGTGCTAACCCTAACCCTAACCCTAACACTATCCTAGGGCTGATGCTAACCCTAACCCTAATACTATCCTAGGGCTGATGCTAACCCTAACCCTAACCCTAACACTATCCTAGGGCTGATGCTAACCCTATCCCTAACCCTAACACTATCCTAGGGCTGATGCTAACCCTAACCCTAACACTATCCTAGGCCTGATGCTAACCCTAACCCTAACACTTACACTATCCTAGGGCTGATGCTAACCCTAACCCTAACCCTAACACTATCCTAGGTCTGATGATAACCCTAAACCTAACACTATCCTAGGGCTGATGCTAACCCTAACCCTAACCCTAACACTATCCTAGGGCTGATGTTAACCCTAAACCTAACACTATCCTAGGGCTGATGCTAACCCTAACCCTAACCCTAACACTCTCCTAGGGCTGATGTTAACCGTAACCCTAACACTCTCCTAGGGCTGAGGCTAACCCTAACCCTAACACTATCCTAGGGCTGATGCTAACCCTAACCCTAACCCTAACACTATCCTAGGGTTGATGCTAACCATAAACCTAACACTATCCTAAGGCTGATGCTAACCCTAACCCTAACCCTAACACTATCCTAGGGCTGATGCTAACCCTAACCCTATCACTATCCTAGGGCTGATGCTAACCCTAACCCTAACCCTAACACTATCCTAGGGCTGATGCTAACCCTAACCCTAACACTATCCTAGGGCTGATGCTAACCCTAACCCTAACCCTAACACTATCCTAAGTCTGATGCTAACGTTAGCCCTCACACTACCCTACGCCTGTTGATAACCCTAACCCTAACCGTAACACTATCCTAGGGCTGATGCTAACCCTAACCCTAACCCTAACACTATCCTAGAGCTGATGCTAACCCTAACCCTAGCACTATCCTAGGCCTGATGATAACCCTAACCCTAACCCTAACACTATCCTAGGGCTGATGCTAACGCTAACCCTAACCCTAACACTATCCTAGGGCTGATGCTAACCCTAACGCTAAGCCTAACACTATCCTTGAACTGATGCTAACCCTAACCCTAACCCTAACACTATCCTAGGCCTGATGATAACCCTAACCTAACCCTAACACTATCCTAGGGTTTATGTTAACCCTAACCCTAACACTATCCTAGGGCTGATGCTAACCCTAACCCTAACCCTAACACTATCCTAGGGCGGATGCTAACCCTAACCCTAACCCTAACACTATCCTAGGCCTGATGCTAACCCTAACACTAACACTATCCTAGGGCTGATGCTAACCATAACCCTAACCCTAACACTTACCTAGGGCTGATGCTAACCCTAACCCTAACTCTAACACTATCTTAGGGCTGAGGCTAACCCTAACCCAAACACTATCCTACGGCTGATGCTAACCCTAACCCTAACCCTAACACTATCCTAAGGCTGATGCTAACCCTAACACTAACACTATCCTGGGCCTGGTGCTATCCCTAACCCTAACCCTAACACTATCCTAGGGCTGATGCTAACCCTAACCCTAATACTATCCTAGGGCTGATGCTAACCCTAACGCTAACCCTAACACTATCCTAGGGCTGATGCTAACCCTAACCCTAACCCTAACACTATCCTAGGGCTGATGCTAACCCTAACCCTAACACTATCCTAGGCCTGATGCTAACCCTAACCCTAAGACTTACACTATCCTAGGGCTGATGCTAACCCTAACCCTAACCCTAACACTCTCCTAGGGCTGATGCTAACCCTAACCCTAACACTGTCCTAGGCCTGATGCTAACCCTAACCCTAACAGTATCCTAGGGCTGATGCTAACCCTAACCCTAACCCTAACACTATCCTAGGCCTGATGCTAACCCTATCCCTAACCTTAACACTCTCCTAGGGCTGAGGCTAACCCTAACCCTAACACTATCCTAGGGCTGATGCTAACCCTAACCCTAACCCTAACCCTAACAGTATCCTAAGTCTGATGCTAACCCTAGCCCTCACACTATCCTAGGCCTGATGATAACCCTAACCCTAACCTTAACACTATCCTAGGGCTGATGCTAACGCTAACCCTAACCCTAACACTATCCTAGAGCTGATGCTAACCCTAACACTAACACTATCCTGGCCTGATGATAACCCTAACCCTAACCCTAACGCTATCCTAGGGCTGATGCTAACCCTAACCCTAATGCTATCCTAGGGCTGATGCTAACCCTAACCCTAACCCTAACACTATCCTAGGGCTGATGCTAACCCTAACGCTAAGCCTAACACTACCATTGAACTGATGCTAACCCTAACCCTAACCCTAACACTATCCTAGGCCTGATGATAACCCTAACCCTAACCCTAACACTATCCTAGGGTTTATGTTAACCCTAACCCTAACACTATCCTAGGGCTGATGCTAACCCTAACCCTAACCCTAACACTATCCTAGGGCGGATGCTAACCCTAACCCTAACCCTAACTCTATCCTAGGGCTGATGCTAACCCTAACACTAACACTATCCTAGGGCTGATTCTAACCCTAACCCTAACCCTAACACTATCCTAGGGCTGATGCTAACCCTAACCCTAACTCTAACACTATCTTAGGGCTGAGGCTAACCCTAACCCAAACACTATCCTACGGCTGATGCTAACCCTAACCCTAACCCTAACACTATCCTAAGGCTTATGCTAACCCTAACACTAACACTATCCTAGGCCTGGTGCTAACCCTAACCCTAACCCTAACACTATCCTAGGGCTGATGCTAACCCTAACCCTAATACTATCCTAGGGCTGATGCTAACCCTAACCCTAACCCTAACACTATCCTAGGGCTGATGCTAACCCTATCCCTAACCCTAACACTATCCTAGGGCTGATGCTAACCCTAACCCTAACACTATCCTAGGCCTGATGCTAACCCTAACCCTAACACTTACACTATCCTAGGGCTGATGCTAACCCTACCCCTAACCCTAACACTATCCTAGGTCTGATGATAACCCTAAACCTAACACTATCCTAGGGCTGATGCTAACCCTAACCCTAACCCTAACACTATCCTAGGGCTGATGTTAACCCTAACCCTAACACTCTCCTAGGGCTGATGCTAACCGTAACCCTAACACTATCCTAGGCCTGATTCTAACCCTAACCCTAACACTATCATAGGGCTGATGCTAACCCTAACTCTAACCCTAACACTATCCAAGGCCTGATGCTAACCCTATCCCTAACCCTAACACTCTCCTAGGGCTGAGGCTAACCCTAACCCTAACACTATCCTAGGGCTGATGCTAACCCTAACCCTAACCCTAACACTATCCTAGGGCTGATGCTAACCCTAACCCTAACACTATCCTAGGGCTGATGCTAACCCTAACCCTAACCCTAACACTATCCTAGGGCTGATGCTAACCCTAACCCTAACATTATCCTAGGGCTGATGCTAACCCTAACCCTAACCCTAACACTATCCTAAGCCTGATACTAACCCTAGCCCTCACACTATCCTAGGCCTGATGATAACCCTAACCCTAACCTTAACACTATCCTAGGGCTGATGCTAACCCTAACCCTAACCCTAACACTATCCTAGAGCTGATGCTAACCCTAACCCTAGCACTATCCTAGGCCTGATGATAACCCTAACCCTAACCCTAACACTATCCTAGGGCTGATGCTAACCCTAACGCTAAGCCTAACACTATCCTTGAACTGATGCTAACCCTAACCCTAACCCTAACACTATCCTAGGCCTGATGATAACCCTAACCTAACCCTAACACTATCCTAGGGTTTATGTTAACCCTAACCCTAACACTATCCTAGGGCTGATGCTAACCCTAACCCTAACCCTAACACTATCCTAGGGCGGATGCTAACCCTAACCCTAACCCTAACACTATCCTAGGGCTGATGCTAACCATAACCCTAACTCTAACACTATCCTAGGGCTGATGCTAACCCTAACCCTAACTCTAACACTATCTTAGGGCTGAGGCTAACCCTAACCCAAACACTATCCTACGGCTGATGCTAACCCTAACCCTAACCCTAACACTATCCTAAGGCTGATGCTAACCCTAACACTAACACTATCCTGGGCCTGGTGCTAACCCTAACCCTAACCTTAACACTATCCTAGGGCTGATGCTAACCCTAACCCTAATACTATCCTAGGGCTGATGCTAACCCTAACCCTAACCCTCACACTATCCTAGGGCTGATGCTAACCCTAACCCTAACCCTAACACTATCCTAGGGCTGATGCTAACCCTAACCCTAACACTAACACTATCCTAGGGCGGATGCTAACCCTAACCCTAACCCTAACTCTATCCTAGGGCTGATGCTAACCCTAACACTAACACTATCCTAGGGCTGATTCTAACCCTAACCCTAACCCTAACACTATCCTAGGGCTGATGCTAACCCTAACCTTAACTCTAACACTATCTTAGGGCTGAGGCTAACCCTAACCCAAACACTATCCTACGGCTGATGCTAACCCTAACCCTAACCCTAACACTATCCTAAGGCTTATGCTAACCCTAACACTAACACTATCCTAGGCCTGGTGCTAACCCTAACCCTAACCCTAACACTATCCTAGGGCTGATGCTAACCCTAACCCTAATACTATCCTAGGGCTGATGCTAACCCTAACCCTAACCCTAACACTATCCTAGGGCTGATGCTAACCCTATCCCTAACCCTAACACTATCCTAGGGCTGATGCTAACCCTAACCCTAACACTATCCTAGGCCTGATGCTAACCCTAACCCTAACACTTACACTATCCTAGGGCTGATGCTAACCCTACCCCTAACCCTAACACTATCCTAGGTCTGATGATAACCCTAAACCTAACACTATCCTAGGGCTGATGCTAACCCTAACCCTAACCCTAACACTATCCTAGGGCTGATGTTAACCCTAACCCTAACACTCTCCTAGGGCTGATGCTAACCGTAACCCTAACACTATCCTAGGCCTGATTCTAACCCTAACCCTAACACTATCATAGGGCTGATGCTAACCCTAACTCTAACCCTAACACTATCCAAGGCCTGATGCTAACCCTATCCCTAACCCTAACACTCTCCTAGGGCTGAGGCTAACCCTAACCCTAACACTATCCTAGGGCTGATGCTAACCCTAACCCTAACCCTAACACTATCCTAGGGCTGATGCTAACCCTAACCCTAACACTATCCTAGGGCTGATGCTAACCCTAACCCTAACCCTAACACTATCCTAGGGCTGATGCTAACCCTAACCCTAACATTATCCTAGGGCTGATGCTAACCCTAACCCTAACCCTAACACTATCCTAAGCCTGATACTAACCCTAGCCCTCACACTATCCTAGGCCTGATGATAACCCTAACCCTAACCTTAACACTATCCTAGGGCTGATGCTAACCCTAACCCTAACCCTAACACTATCCTAGAGCTGATGCTAACCCTAACCCTAGCACTATCCTAGGCCTGATGATAACCCTAACCCTAACCCTAACACTATCCTAGGGCTGATGCTAACCCTAACGCTAAGCCTAACACTATCCTTGAACTGATGCTAACCCTAACCCTAACCCTAACACTATCCTAGGCCTGATGATAACCCTAACCTAACCCTAACACTATCCTAGGGTTTATGTTAACCCTAACCCTAACACTATCCTAGGGCTGATGCTAACCCTAACCCTAACCCTAACACTATCCTAGGGCGGATGCTAACCCTAACCCTAACCCTAACACTATCCTAGGGCTGATGCTAACCATAACCCTAACTCTAACACTATCCTAAGGCTGATGCTAACCCTAACCCTAACTCTAACACTATCTTAGGGCTGAGGCTAACCCTAACCCAAACACTATCCTACGGCTGATGCTAACCCTAACCCTAACCCTAACACTATCCTAAGGCTGATGCTAACCCTAACACTAACACTATCCTGGGCCTGGTGCTAACCCTAACCCTAACCTTAACACTATCCTAGGGCTGATGCTAACCCTAACCCTAATACTATCCTAGGGCTGATGCTAACCCTAACCCTAACCCTCACACTATCCTAGGGCTGATGCTAACCTTAACCCTAACACTAACACTATCCTAGGGCTGATGCTAACCCTAACCCTAACACTATCCTAGGCCTGATGCTAACCCTAACCCTAACACTTACACTATCCTAGGGCTGATGCTAACCCTAACCCTAACCCTAACACTCTCCTAGGCCTGATGCTAACCCTAACCCTAACAGTATCCTAGGGCTGATGCTAACCCTAACCCTAACCCTAACACTATCCTAGGCCTGATGCTAACCCTATCCCTAACCTTAACACTCTCCTAGGGCTGAGGCTAAACCTAACCCTAACACTATCCTAGGGCTGATGCTAACCCTAACCCTAACCCTAACAGTATCCTAAGTCTGATGCTAACCCTAGCCCTCACACTATCCTAGGCCTGATGATAACCCTAACCCTAACCTTAACACTATCCTAGGGCTGATGCTAACCCTAACCCTAACCCTAACACTATCCTATAGCTGATGCTAACCCTAACCCTAACACTATCCTAGGCCTGATGATAACCCTAACCCTAACCCTAACACTATCCTTGGGCTGATGCTAACGCTAACCCTAACGCTATCCTAGGGCTGATGCTAACCCTAACCCTAACCCTAACACTATCCTAGGGCTGATGCTAACCCTAACGCTAAGCCTAACACTACCCTTGAACTGATGCTAACCCTAACCCTAACCCTATCACTATCCTAGGCCTGATGATAACCCTAACCCTAACCCTAACACTATCCTAGGGTTTATGTTAACCCTAACCCTAACACTATCCTAGGGCTGATGCTAACCCTAACCCTAACCCTAACACTATCCTAGGGCTGATGCTAACCCTAACCCTAACCCTAACACTATCCTACGGTTGATGCTAACCCTAACCCTAACACTATCCTAGGGCTGATGCTAACCCTAACCCTAACCCTAACACTATCCTAGAGCTGATGATAACCCTAACCCTAGCACTATCCTAGGCCTGATGATAACCCTAACCCTAACCCTAACACTATCCTAGGGTTTATGTTAACCCTAACCCTAACACTATCCTAGGGCTGATGCTAACCCTAACCCTAACCCTAACACTATCCTAAGGCGGATGCTAACCCTAACCCTAACCCTAACACTATCCTAGGGCTGATGCTAACCCTAACACTAACACTATCCTAGGGCTGATGCTAACCCTAACCCTAACCCTAACACTATCCTAGGGCTGATGCTAACCCTAACCCTAACTCTAGCACTATCTTAGGGCTGAGGCTAACCCTAACCCAAACACTATCCTACGGCTGATGCTAACCCTAACCCTAACCCTAACACTATCCTAAGGCTGATGCTAACCCTAACACTAACACTATCCTAGGCCTGGTGCTAACCCTAACCCTAACCCTAACACTATCCTAGGGCTGATGCTAACCCTAACCCTAATACTATCCTAGGGCTGATGCTAACCCTAACCCTAACCCTAACACTATCCTAGGGCTGATGCTAACCCTATCCCTAACCCTAACACTATCCTAGGGCTGATGCTAACCCTAACCCTAACACTATCCTAGGCCTGATGCTAACCCTAACCCTAACACTTACACTATCCTAGGGCTGATGATAAACCTAACCCTAACCCTAACACTATCCTAGGTCTGATGCTAACCCTAAACATAACACTATCCTAGGGCTGATGCTAACCCAAACCCTAACCCTAACACTATCCTAGGGCTGATGTTAACCCTAACCCTAACACTATCCTAGGGCTGATGCTAACCCCAACCCTAACCCTAACACTCTCCTAGGGCTGATGCTAACCGTAACCCTAACACTATCCTAGGCCTGATGCTAACACTAACCCTAACACTATCATAGGGCTGATGCTAACCCTAACCCTAACCCTAACACTATCCTAGGGCTGATGCTAACCCTAACCCTAACACTCTCCTAGGGCTGAGGATAACCCTAACCCTAAAACTATCCTAGGGCTGATGCTAACCCTAACCCTAACCCTAACACTATCCTAGGGTTGATGCTAACCCAAACCCTAACACTATCCTTGGGCTGATGCTAACCCTAACCCTAACCCTAACACTATCCTAGGGCTGATGCTAACCCTAACACTAACACTATCCTAGAGCTCATGCTAACCCTAACCTTAACCCTAACACTATCCTAGGGCTGATGCTAACCCTAACCCTAACACTATCCTAGGGCTGATGCTAACCCTAACCCTAACCCTAACACTATCCTAAGTCTGATGCTAACCCTAGCCCTCACACTATCCTAGGCCTGATGATAACCCTAACCCTAACCTTAACACTATCCTAGGGCTGATGCCAGCCCTAACCCTAACCCTAACACTATCCTAGAGCTGATGCTAACCCTAACCCTAACACTATCCTAGGCCTGATGATAACCCTAACCCTAACCCTAACACTATCCTAGGGCTGATGCTAACACTAACCCTAACACTATCCTAGGGCTGATGCTAACCCTAACGCTAAGCCTAACACTATCCTTGAACTGATGCTAACCCTAACCCTAACCCTAACACTATCCTAGGCCTGATGATAACCCTAACCCTAACCCTAACACTATCCTAGGTTTTATGTTAACCCTAACCCTAACACTATCCTAGGGCTGATGCTAACCCTAACCCTAACCCTAACACTATCCTAGGGCGGATGCTAACCCTAACCCTAACCCTAACACTATCCTAGGGCTGATGCTAACCCTAACACTAACACTATCCTAGGGCTGATGGTAACCCTAACCCTAACCCTAACACTATCCTAGGGCCGATGCTATCCCTAACCCTAACTCTAACACTATCTTAGGGCTGAGGCTAACCCTAACCCAAACACTATCTTACGGCTGATGCTAACCCTAACCCTAACCCTAACACTATCCTAAGGCTGATGCTAACCCTAACACTAACACTATCCTGGGCCTGGTGCTAACCCTAACCCTAACCCTAACACTATCCTAGGGCTGATGCTAACCCTACCCCTAATACTATCCTAGGGCTGATGCTAACCCTAACCCTAACCCTAACACTATCCTAGGGCTGATGCTAACCCTAACCCTAACCCTAACACTATCCTAGGGCTGATGCTAACCCTAACCCTAACACTATCGTAGGCCTGATGCTAACCTAACCCTAACACTTACACTATCCTAGGGCTGATGCTAACCCTAACCCTAACCCTAACACTATCCTAGGTCTGATGCTAACCCTAAACCTAACAGTATCCTAGGGCTGATGCTAACCCTAACCCTAACCCTAACACTCTCCTAGAGCTGATGTTAACCCTAACCCTAACACTATCCTAGGGCTGATGCTAACCCTAACCATAACCCAAACACTCTCCTAGGGCTGATGCTAACCCTAACCCTAACACAGTCCTAGGCCTGATGCTAACCCTAACCCTAACACTATCCTAGGGCTGATGCTAACCCTAACCCTAACTCTAACACTATCTTAGGGCTGAGGCTAACCCTAACCCAAACACTATCGTACGGCTGATGCTAACCCTAACCCTAACCCTAACACTATCTTAAGGCTGATGCTAACCCTAACACTAACACTATCCTAGGCCTGGTGCTAACCCTAACCCTAACCCTAACACTATCGTAGGGCTGACGCTAAACCTAACCCTAATACTATCCTAGGGCTGATGCTAACCCTAACCATAACCCTAACACTATCCTAGGGCTGATGCTAACCCTAACCCTAACACTATCCTAGGCCTGATGCTAACCCTAACCCTAACACTTACAGTATCCTAGGGCTGATGCTAACCCTAACCATAACCCTAACACTATCCTAGGGCTGATGCTAACCCTAACCCTAACACTATCCTAGGCCTGATGCTAACCCTAACCCTAACACTTACACAATCCTAGGGCTGATGCTAACCCTAACCCTAACCCTAACACTATCCTAGGTCTGATGATAACCCTAAACCTAACACTATCCTAGGGCTGATGCTAACCCTAACCCTAACCCTAACACTATCCTAGGGCTGATGTTAACCCTAACCCTAACACTATCCTAGGGCTGATGCCAACCCTAACCCTAACCCTAAAACTCTCCTAGGGCTGATGCTAACCATAACCCTAACACTATCCTAGGCCTGATGCTAACCCTAACCCTAACACTATCATAGGGCTGATGCTAACCCTAACCCTAACCCTAACACTATCCTAGGCCTGATGCTAACCCTATCCCTAACCCTAACACTCTCCTAGGGCTGAGGCTAACCCTAACCCTAACACTATCCTAGGGCTGATGCTAACCCTAACCCTAACCCTAACACTATCCTAGGGTTGATGTTAACCCTAAACCTAACACTATCCTAGGGCTGATGCTAACCCTAACCCTAACCCTAACACTATCCTAGGGCTGATGCTAACCCTAACCCTAACACTATCCTAGGGCTGATGCTAACCCTAAACCTAACCCTAACACTATACTAGGGCTGATGATAACCCTAACCCTAACACTATCCTAGGGCTGATGCTAACCCTAACCCTAACCCTAACACTATCCTAAGTCTGATGCTAACCCTAGCCCTCACACTATCCTAGGCCTAATGATAACCCTAACCCTAACCTTAACACTATCCTAGGGCTGATGCTAACCCTTACCCTAACCCTAACTCTACCCTAGAGCTGATGCTAACCCTAACCCTAGCACTATCCTAGGCCTGATGATAACCCTAACCCTAACCCTAACACTATCCTAGGGCTGATGCTAACCCTAACCCTAACCCTAACACTATCCTAGGGCTGATGCTAACCCTAACCCTAACCCTAACACTATCCTAGGGCTGATGCTAACCCTAACCCTAACACTATCGTAGGCCTGATGCTAACCTAACCCTAACACTTACACTATCCTAGGGCTGATGCTAACCCTAACCCTAACCCTAACACTATCCTAGGTCTGATGCTAACCCTAAACCTAACAGTATCCTAGGGCTGATGCTAACCCTAACCCTAACCCTAACACTATCCTAGAGCTGATGTTAACCCTAACCCTAACACTATCCTAGGGCTGATGCTAACCCTAACCATAACCCTAACACTCTCCTAGGGCTGATGCTAACCCTAACCCTAACACAGTCCTAGGCCTGATGCTAACCCTAACCCTAACACTATCCTAGGGCTGATGCTAACCCTAACCCTAACTCTAACACTATCTTAGGGCTGAGGCTAACCCTAACCCAAACACTATCGTACGGCTGATGCTAACCCTAACCCTAACCCTAACACTATCTTAAGGCTGATGCTAACCCTAACACTAACACTATCCTAGGCCTGGTGCTAACCCTAACCCTAACCCTAACACTATCGTAGGGCTGACGCTAAACCTAACCCTAATACTATCCTAGGGCTGATGCTAACCCTAACCATAACCCTAACACTATCCTAGGGCTGATGCTAACCCTAACCCTAACACTATCCTAGGCCTGATTCTAACCCTAACCCTAACACTTACACTATCCTAGGGCTGATGCTAACCCTAACCATAACCCTAACACTATCCTAGGGCTGATGCTAACCCTAACCCTAACACTATCCTAGGCCTGATGCTAACCCTAACCCTAACACTTACACAATCCTAGGGCTGATGCTAACCCTAACCCTAACCCTAACACTATCCTAGGTCTGATGATAACCCTAAACCTAACACTATCCTAGGGCTGATGCTAACCCTAACCCTAACCCTAACACTATCCTAGGGCTGATGTTAACCCTAACCCTAACACTATCCTAGGGCTGATGCCAACCCTAACCCTAACCCTAAAACTCTCCTAGGGCTGATGCTAACCGTAACCCTAACACTATCCTAGGCCTGATGCTAACCCTAACCCTAACACTATCATAGGGCTGATGCTAACCCTAACCCTAACCCTAACACTATCCTAGGCCTGATGCTAACCCTATCCCTAACCCTAACACTCTCCTAGGGCTGAGGCTAACCCTAACCCTAACACTATCCTAGGGCTGATGCTAACCCTAACCCTAACCCTAACACTATCCTAGGGTTGATGTTAACCCTAAACCTAACACTATCCTAGGGCTGATGCTAACCCTAACCCTAACCCTAACACTATCCTAGGGCTGATGCTAACCCTAACCCTAACACTATCCTAGGGCTGATGCTAACCCTAAACCTAACCCTAACACTATACTAGGGCTGATGCTAACCCTAACACTAACACTCTCCTAGGGCTGATGCTAACCCTAACCCTAACACTATCCTAGGCCTGATGCTAACCCTAACCCTAACACTATCCTAAAGCTGATGCTAACCATAATCCTAACCCTAACACTATCCTAGGCCTGATGCTAACCCTATCCCTAACCCTAACACTCTCCTAGGGCTGAGGCTAACCCTAAACCTAACACTATCCTAGGGCTGATGCTAACCCTAACCCTAACCCTAACACTATCCTAGGGTTGATGCTAACCCTAACCCTAACACTATCCTAGGGCTGATGCTAACCCTAACCCTAACCCTAACACTCCCCTAGGGCTGATGCTAACCCTAACACTAACACTATCCTAGGGCTGATGCTAACCATAACCCTAACCCTAACACTATCCTAGGGCTGATGCTAAACCTAACACTAACACTATCCTAGGGTTGATGCTAACCTAACCCTAACCCTAACACTATCCTAAGTCTGATGCTAACCCTAGCCCTCACACTATCCTAGGCCTGATGATAACCCTAACAATAACCTTAACACTATCCTAGGGCTGATGCTAACCCTAACCCTAACCCTAACACTATCCTAGAGCTGATGCTAACCCTAACCCTAACACTATCCTAGGGCTGATGCTAACCCTAACGCTAAGCCTAACACTATCCTTGAACTGATGCTAACCCTAACCCTAACCCTAACACTATCCTACGCCTGATGATAACCCTAACCCTAACCCTAACACTATCCTAGGGTTTATGTTAACCCTAACCCTAACACTGTCCTAGGGCTGATGCTAACCCTAACCCTAACCCTAACACTATCCTAGGGCGGATGCTAACCCTAACCCTAACCCTAACACTATCCTAGGGCTGATGCTAACCCTAACACTAACACTATCCTAGGGCTGATGCTAACCCTAACCCTAACCCTAACACTATCCTAGGGCTGATGCTAACATTAACCCTAACTCTAACACTATCTTAGGGCTGAGGCTAACGCTAACCAAAACACTATCCTACGGCTGATGCTAACCCTAACGCTAACCCTAACACTATCCTAAGGCTGATGCTAACCCTAACACTAACATTATCCTGGGCCTGGTGCTAACCCTAACGCTAACCCTAACACTATCGTAGGGCTGATGCTAACCCTAGCCCTCACACTATCCTGGGCCTGATGATAACCCTAACCCAAACCTTAACACTATCCTAGGGCTGATGCTAACCCTAACCCTAAACCTAACACTATCCTAGGGCTGATGCTAACCCTAACACTAACACTCTCCTAGGGCTGATGCTAACCCTAACCCTAACACTATCCTAGGCCTGATGCTAACCCTATCCCTAACCCTAACACTCTCCTAGGGCTGAGGCTAAACCTAAACCTAACACTATCCTAGGGCTGATGCTAACCCTAACCCTAACCCTAACACTATCCTAGGGTTGATGCTAACCCTAACCCTAACACTATCCTAGGGCTGATGCTAACCCTAACCCTAACCCTAACACTATCCTAGGGCTGATGCTAACCCTAACACTAACACTATCCTAGGGTTGATGCTAACCTAACCCTAACCCTAACACTATCCTAAGTCTGATGCTAACCCTAGCCCTCACACTATCCTAGGCCTGATGATAACCCTAACCCTAACCTTAACACTATCCTAGGGCTGATGCTAACCCTAACCCTAAACCTAACACTATCCTAGAGCTGATGCTAACCCTAACCCTAACACTATCCTAGGCCTGATGATAACCCTAAACCTAACCCTAACACTATCCTAGGGCTGATGCTAACCCTACACCTAACACTATCCTAGGGCTGATGCTAACCCTAACCCTAACCCTAACACTATCCTAGGGCTGATGCTAACCCTAACGCTAAGCCTAACACTATCCTTGAACTGATGCTAACACTAACCCTAACCCTAACACTATCCTAGGCCTCATGATAACCCTAACCCTAACCCTAACACTATCCTAGGGTTTATGTTAACCCTAACCATAACACTATCCTAGGGCTGATGCTAATCCTATCCCTAACCCTAACATCATCCTAGGGCGGATGCTAACCCTAACCCTAACCCTAACACTATCCTAGGGCTTATGCTAAACCTAACACTAACACTATCCTAGGGCTGATGCTAACCCTAACCCTAACCCTAACACTATCCTAGGGCTGATGCTAACCCTAACGCTAAGCCTAACACTATCCTTGAACTGATGCTAACCCTAACCCTAACCCTAACATTATCCTAGGCCTGATGATAACCCTAACCCTAACCCTAACACTATCCTAGGGCGGATGCTAACCCTAACCCTAACCCTAACACTATCCTAGGGCTTATGCTAACCCTAACACTAACACTATCCTAGAGCTGATGCTAACCCTAACCCTAACCCTAACACTATCCTAGGGCTGATGCTAACCCTAACACTAACTCTAACACTATCTTAGGGCTGAGGCTAACCCTAACCCAAACACTATCCTACGGCTGATGCTAACCCTAACCCTAACCCTAACACTATCCTAAGGCTGATGCTAACCCTAACACTAACACTATCCTGGGCCTGGTGCTAACCCTAACCCTAACCCTAACACTATCCTAGGGCTGATGCTAACCCTAACCCTAATACTATCCTAGGGCTGATGCTAACCCTAACCCTAACCCTAACACTATCCTAGGGCTGATGCTAACCCTAACCCTAACCCTAACACTATCCTAGGGCTGATGCTAACCCTAACCCTAACACTATCCTAGGCCTGATGCTAACCCTAACCCTAACACTTACACTATCCTAGGGCTGATGCTAACCCTAACCCTAACCCTAACACTATCCTAGGTCTGATGCTAACCCTAAACCTAACACTATCCTAGGGCTGATGCTAACCCTAACCCTAACCCTAACACTCTCCTAGGGCTGATGTTAACCCTAACCCTAACACTATCCTAGGGCTGATGCTAACCCTAACCCTAACCCTAACACTCTCCTAGGGCTGATGCTAACCCTAACCCTAACACTAACCTAGGCCTGATGCTAACCCTAACCCTAACACTATCCTAGGGCTGATGCTAAACCTAACCCTAACACTATCCTAGGCCTGATGCTAAACCTATCCCTAACACTAACACTCTCCTAGTGCTGATGCTAACCCTAACCGTAACACTATCCTAGGGCTGATGCTAACCCTAACCCTAACCCTAACACTATCCTAAGTCTGATGCTAACCCTAGCCCTCACACTATCCTAGGCCTGATGATAACCCTAACCCTAACCTTAACACTATCCTACGGCTGATGCTAACCCTAACCCTATTCCTAACACTATCCTAGAGCTGATGCTAACCCTAACCCTAACACTATCCTAGGCCTGATGATAACCCTAACCCTAACCCTAACACTATCCTAGGGCTGATGCTAACCCTAACCCTAACACTATCCTAGGGCTGATGCTAACCCTAACGCTAACCCTAACACTATCCTTGAACTGATGCTAACCCTAACCCTACCCCTAACGCTATCCTAGGCCTGATGATAACCCTAACCCTAACCCTAACACTATACTAGGGTTTATGTTAACCCTAACCCTAACACTATCCTAGGGCTGATGCTAACCCTAACCCTAACCCTAACACTATCCTAGGGCTGATGCTAACCCTAACACTAACACTATCCTAGGGCTGATGCTAACCCTAACCCTAACACTAACACTATCCTAGGGCTGATGCTAACCCTAACCCTAACTCTAACAGTATCTTTGGGCTGAGGCTAACCCTAACCCAAACACTATCCTACGGCTGATGCTAAGCCTAACCCTAACCCTAACACTATCCTAGGGCTGATGCTAACCCTAACACTAACACTATCCTAGGGCTGATGCTAACCATAACCCTAACCCTAACACTATCCTAGGGCTGATGCTAAACCTAACACTAACACTATCCTAGGGTTGATGCTAACCTAACCCTAACCCTAACACTATCCTAAGTCTGATGCTAACCCTAGCCCTCACACTATCCTAGGCCTGATGATAACACTAACCCTAACCTTAACACTATCCTAGGGCTGATGCTAACCCTAACCCTAACCCTAACACTATCCTAGAGCTCATGCTAACCCTAACCCTAACACTATCCTAGGCCTGATGATAACCCTAAACCTAACCCTAACACTATCCTAGGGCTGATGCAAACCCTAAACCTAACACTATCCTAGGGCTGATGCTAACCCTAACCCTAACCCTAACACTATCCTAGGGCTGATGCTAACCCTAACGCTAAGCCTAACACTATCCTGGAACTGATGCTAACCCTAACCCTAACCCTAACACTATCCTAGGCCTGATGATAACCCTAACCCTAACCCTAACACTATCCTAGGGTTTATGTTAACCCTAACCCTAACACTATCCTAGGGCTGATGCTAATCCTATCCCTAACCCTAACACTATCCTAGGGCGGATGCTAACCCTAACCCTAACCCTAACACTATCCTAGGGCTTATGCTAACCCTAACACTAACACTATCCTAGAGCTGATGCTAACCCTAACCCTAACCCTAACACTATCCTAGGGCTGATGCTAACCCTAACCCTAACTCTAACACTATCTTAGGGCTGAGGCTAACCCTAACCCAAACACTATCCTACGGCTGATGCTAACCCTAACCCTAACCCTAACACTATCCTAAGGCTGATGCTAACCCTAACACTAACACTAACCTGGGCCTGGTGCTAACCCTAACCCTAACCCTAACACTACCCTAGGGCTGATGCTAACCCTAACCCTAATACTATCCTAGGGTTGATGCTAACCCTAACCCTAACCCTAACACTATCCTAGGGCTGATGCTAACCCTAACCCTAACCCTAACACTATCCTAGGGCTGATGCTAACCCTAACCCTAACACTCTCCTAGGCCTGATGCTAACCCTAACCCTAACACTTACACTATCCTAGGGCTGATGCTAAGCCTAACCCTAACACTATCCTAGGTCTGATGCTAACCCTAAACCTAACACTATCCTAGTGCTGATGCTAACCCTAACCCTAACCCTAACACTATCCTAGGGCTGATGTTAACCCTAACCCTAACACTATCCTAGGGCTGATGCTAACCCTAACCCTAACCCTAACACTCTCCTAGGGCTGATGCTAACCCTAACCCTAACACTAACCTAGGCCTGATGCTAACCCTAACCCTAACACTATCCTAGGGCTGATGCTAACCCTAACCCTAACACTATCCTAGGCCTGATGCTAAACCTATCCCTAACCCTAACACTCTCCTAGTGCTGATGCTAACCCTAACCGTAACACTATCCTAGGGCTGATGCTAACCCTAACCCTAACCCTAACACTATCCTAAGTCTGATGCTAACCCTAGCCCTCACACTATCCTAGGCCTGATGATAACCCTAACCCTAACCTTAACACTATCCTACGGCTGATGCTAACCCTAACCCTATTCCTAACACTATCCTAGAGCTGATGCTAACCCTAACCCTAACACTATCCTAGGCCTGATGATAACCCTAACCCTAACCCTAACACTATCCTAGGGCTGATGCTAACCCTAACCCTAACACTATCCTAGGGCTGATGCTAACCCTAACGCTAACCCTAACACTATCCTTGAACTGATGCTAACCCTAACCCTAACCATAACGCTATCCTAGGCCTGATGATAACCCTAACCCTAACCCTAACACTATCCTAGGGTTTATGTTAACCCTAACCCTAACACTATCCTAGGGCTGATGCTAACCC
Source organism: Lemur catta (assembly GCF_020740605.2). Taxonomy (NCBI): domain Eukaryota; kingdom Metazoa; phylum Chordata; class Mammalia; order Primates; family Lemuridae; genus Lemur; species Lemur catta. Next base: position 99,121,784 of record NC_059139.1, on the reverse strand, counting down.
TAACCCTAACCCTAACACTATCCTAGGGCTGATGCTAACCCTAACACTAACACTATCCTAGGGCTGATGCTAACCCTAACCCTAACACTAACACTATCCTAGGGCTGATGCTAACCCTAACCCTAACTGTAACACTATCTTTGGGCTGAGGCTAACCCTAACCCAAACACTATCCTATGGCTGATGCTAAGCCTAACCCTAACCCTAACACTATCCTAAGGCTGATGCTAACCCTAACACTAACACTATCCTAGGCCTGGTGCTAACCCTAACCCTAACCCTAACACTATCCTAGGGCTGATGCTAACCCTAAACCTAATACTATCCTAGGGGTGATGCTAACCCTAACCCTAACAATAACACTATCCTAGGGCTGATGCTAACCCTATCCCTAACCCTAACAATATCCTAAGGCTGATGCTAACCCTAACCATAACACTATCCTAGGCCTGATGCTAACCCTAACCCTAACCCTAACACTATACTAGGGCTGATGCTAACCCTAACCCTAATACTATCCTAGGGCTGATGCTAACCCTAACCCTAACCCTAACACTCTCCTAGGGCTGATGCTAACCCTAACCCTAACCCTAACACTATCCTAGGGCTGATGCTAACCCTAACCCTAACACTATCCTAGGCCTGATGCTAACCCTAACCCTAACCCTAACACTATCCTAGGCCTGATGCTAACCCTATCCCTAACCCTAACACTCTCCTAGGGCTGAGGCTAACCCTAACCCTAACACTATCCTAGGGCTGATGCTAACCCTAACCCTAACACTAACACTATCCTAGGGTTGATGCTAACCCTAACCCTAACACTATCCTAGGGCTGATGCTATCCCTAACCCTAACCCTAACACTATCCTAGGGCTGATGCTAACCCTAACCCTAACACTATCCTAGGGCTGATGCTAACCCTAACCCTAACCCTAACACTATCCTAGGGCTGATGCTAACCCTAACCCTAACGCTATCCTAGGGCTGATGCTAACCCTAACCCTAACCCTAACACTATCCTAAGTCTGATGCTAACCCTAGCCCTCACACTATCCTAGGCCTGATGATAACCCTAACCCTAACCTTAACACTATCCTAGGGCTGATGCTAACCCTAACCCTAAATCTAACACTATCCTAGAGCTGATGCTAACCCTAACCCTAACACTATCCTAGGGCTGATGCTAACCCTAACCCTAACCCTAACACTATCCTAGGGCTGATGCTAACCCTAACCCGAACACTATCCTAGGGCTGATGCTAACCATAACCCTAACCCTAACACTATCCTAGGGCTGATGCTAACCCTAACGCTAAGCCTAACACTATCCTTGAACTGATGCTAACCCTAACCCTAACCCTAACACTATCCTACGCCTGATGATAACCCTAACCCTATCCCTAACACTATCCTAGGGTTTATGTTAACTCTAACCCTAACACTATCCTAGGGCGGATGCTAACCCTAACCCTAACCCTAACACTATCCTAGGGCTGATGCTAACCCTAACACTAACACTATCCTAGGGCTGATGCTAACCCTAACCCTAACCCTAACACTATCCTAGGGCTGATGCTAACCCTAACCCTAACTCTAACACTATCTTAGGGCTGAGGCTAACGCTAACCAAAACACTATCCTACGGCTGATGCTAACCCTAACCGTAACCCTAACACTATCCTAAGGCTGATGCTAACCCTAACACTAACACTATCCTGGGCCTGGTGCTAACCCTAACGCTAACCCTAACACTATCGTAGGGCTGATGCTAACCCTAGCCCTCACACTATCCTAGACCTGATGATAACCCTAACCCTAACCTTAACACTATCCTAGGGCTGATGCTAACCCTAACCCTAACCCTAACACTATCCTAGGGCTGATGCTAACCCTAACCCTAACACTATCCTAGGCCTGATGCTAACCCTAACCCTAACACTATCCTAAAGCTGATGCTAACCATAATCCTAACCCTAACACTATCCTAGGCCTGATGCTAACCCTATCCCTAACCCTAACACTCTCCTAGGGCTGAGGCTAACCCTAAACCTAACACTATCCTAGGGCTGATGCTAACCCTAACCCTAACCCTAACACTATCCTAGTTTTGATGCTAACCGTAACCCTAACACTATCCTAGGGCTGATGCTAACCCTAACCCTAACCCTAACACTATCCTAGGGCTGATGCTAACCCTAACACTAACACTATCCTAGGGCTGATGCTAACCATAACCCTAACCCTAACACTATCCTAGGGCTGATGCTAAACCTAACACTAACACTATCCTAGGGTTGATGCTAACCTAACCCTAACCCTAACACTATTTTAAGTCTGATGCTAACCCTAGCCCTCACACTATCCTAGGCCTGATGATAACCCTAACCCTAACCTTAACACTATCCTAGGGCTGATGCTAACCCTAACCCTAACCCTAACACTATCCTAGACCTGATGCTAACCCTAACCCTAACACTATCCTAGGCCTGATGATAACCCTAAACCTAACCCTAACACTATCCTAGGGCTGATGCTAATCCTAAACCTAACACTATCCTAGGGCTGATGCTAACCCTAACCCTAACCCTAACACTATCCTAGGGCTGATGCTAACCCTAACGCTAAGCCTAACACTATCCTTGAACTGATGCTAACCCTAACCCTAACCCTAACACTATCCTAGGCCTGATGATAACCCTAACCCTAACCCTAACACTATCCTAGGGTTTATGTTAACCCTAACCCTAACACTATCCTAGGGCTGCTGCTAATCCTATCCCTAACCCTAACACTATCCTAGGGCGGATGCTAACACTAACCCTAACCCTAACACTGTCCTAGGGCTTATGCTAACCCTAACACTAACACTATCCTAGGGCTGATGCTAACCCTAACCCTAACCCTAACACTATCCTAGGGCTGATGCTAACCCTAACCCTAACTCTAACACTATCTTAGGGCTGAGGCTAACCCTAACCCAAACACTATCCTACGGCTGATGCTAACCCTAACCCTAACCCTAACACTATCCTAAGGCTGATGCTAACCCTAACACTAACACTATCCTGGGCCTGGTGCTAACCCTAACCCTAACACTATCCTAGGGCTGATGCTAACCCTAACCCTAATACTATCCTAGGGCTGATGCTAACCCTAACCCTATCCCTAACACTATCCTAGGGCTGATGCTAACCCTAACCCTAACACTATCCTAGGGCTGATGCTAACCCTAACGCTAACCCTAACACTATCCTTGAACTGATGCTAACCCTAACACTAACCCTAACGCTATCCTAGGCCTGATGATAACCCTAACCCTAACCTTAACACTATCCTACGGCTGATGCTAACCCTAACCCTATTCCTAACACTATCCTAGAGCTGATGCTAACCCTAACCCTAACACTATCCTAGGCCTGATGATAACCCTAACCCTAACCCTAACACTATCCTAGGGCTGATGCTAACCCTAACCCTAACACTATCCTAGGGCTGATGCTAACCCTAACGCTAACCCTAACACTATCCTTGAACTGATGCTAACCCTAACCATAACCATAACGCTATCCTAGGCCTGATGATAACCCTAACCCTAACCCTAACACTATCCTAGGGTTTATGTTAACCCTAACCCTAACACTATCCTAGGGCTGATGCTAACCCTAACCCTAACCCTAACACTATCCTAGGGCTGATGCTAACCCTAACACTAACACTATCCTAGGGCTGATGCTAACCCTAACCCTAACACTAACACTATCCTAGGGCTGATGCTAACCCTAACCCTAACTGTAACACTATCTTTGGGCTGAGGCTAACCCTAACCCAAACACTATCCTACGGCTGATGCTAAGCCTAACCCTAACCCTAACACTATCCTAAGGCTGATGCTAACCCTAACACTAACACTATCCTAGGCCTGGTGCTAACCCTAACCCTAACCCTAACACTATCCTAGGGCTGATGCTAACCCTAAACCTAATACTATCCTAGGGGTGATGCTAACCCTAAACCTAATACTATCCTAGGGGTGATGCTAACCCTAACCCTAACAATAACACTATCCTAGGGCTGATGCTAACCCTATCCCTAACCCTAACAATATCCTAAGGCTGATGCTAACCCTAACCATAACACTATCCTAGGCCTGATGCTAACCCTAACCCTAACCCTAACACTATCCTAGGGCTGATGCTAACCCTAACCCTAATACTATCCTAGGGCTGATGCTAACCCTAACCCTAACCCTAACACTCTCCTAGGGCTGATGCTAACCCTAACCCTAACCCTAACACTATCCTAGGGCTGATGCTAACCCTAACCCTAACACTATCCTAGGCCTGATGCTAACCCTAACCCTAACCCTAACACTATCCTAGGCCTGATGCTAACCCTATCCCTAACCCTAACACTCTCCTAGGGCTGAGGCTAACCCTAACCCTAACACTATCCTAGGGCTGATGCTAACCCTAACCCTAACACTAACACTATCCTAGGGTTGATGCTAACCCTAACCCTAACACTATCCTAGGGCTGATGCTAACCCTAACCCTAACCCTAACACTATCCTAGGGCTGATGCTAACCCTAACCCTAACACTATCCTAGGGCTGATGCTAACCCTAACCCTAACCCTAACACTATCCTAGGGCTGATGCTAACCCTAACCCTAACGCTATCCTAGGGCTGATGCTAACCCTAACCCTAACCCTAACACTATCCTAAGTCTGATGCTAACCCTAGCCCTCACACTATCCTAGGCCTGATGATAACCCTAACCCTAACCTTAACACTATCCTAGGGCTGATGCTAACCCTAACCCTAAATCTAACACTATCCTAGAGCTGATGCTAACCCTAACCCTAACACTATCCTAGGGCTGATGCTAACCCTAACCCTAACCCTAACACTATCCTAGGGCTGATGCTAACCCTAACCCGAACACTATCCTAGGGCTGATGCTAACCATAACCCTAACCCTAACACTATCCTAGGGCTGATGCTAAACCTAACGCTAAGCCTAACACTATCCTTGAACTGATGCTAACCCTAACCCTAACCCTAACACTATCCTACGCCTGATGATAACCCTAACCCTATCCCTAACACTATCCTAGGGTTTATGTTAACTCTAACCCTAACACTTTCCTAGGGCGGATGCTAACCCTAACCCTAACCCTAACACTATCCTAGGGCTGATGCTAACCCTAACACTAACACTATCCTAGGGCTGATGCCAACCCTAACCCTAACCCTAACACTATCCTAGGGCTGATGCTAACCCTAACCCTAACTCTAACACTATCTTAGGGCTGAGGCTAACGCTAACCAAAACACTATCCTACGGCTGATGCTAACCCTAACCCTAACCCTAACACTATCCTAAGGCTGATGCTAACCCTAACAGTAACACTATCCTGGGCCTGGTGCTAACCCTAACGCTAACCCTAACACTATCGTAGGGCTGATGCTAACCCTAGCCCTCACACTATCCTAGACCTGATGATAACCCTAACCCTAACCTTAACACTATCCTAGGGCTGATGCTAACCCTAACCCTAACCCTAACACTATCCTAGGGCTGATGCTAACCCTAACACTAACACTCTACTAGGGCTGATGCTAACCCTAACCCTAACACTATCCTAGGCCTGATGCTAACCCTAACCCTAACACTATCCTAAAGCTGATGCTAACCATAATCCTAACCCTAACACTATCCTAGGCCTGATGCTAACCCTATCCCTAACCCTAACACTCTCCTAGGGCTGAGGCTAACCCTAAACCTAACACTATCCTAGGGCTGATGCTAACCCTAACCCTAACCCTAACACTATCCTAGGGTTGATGCTAACCGTAACCCTAACACTATCCTAGGGCTGATGCTAACCCTAACCCTAACCCTAACACTATCCTAGGGCTGATGCTAACCCTAACACTAACACTATCCTAGGGCTGATGCTAACCATAACCCTAACCCTAACACTATCCTAGGGCTGATGCTAAACCTAACACTAACACTATCCTAGGGTTGATGCTAACCTAACCCTAACCCTAACACTATTTTAAGTCTGATGCTAACCCTAGCCCTCACACTATCCTAGGCCTGATGATAACCCTAACCCTAACCTTAACACTATCCTAGGGCTGATGCTAACCCTAACCCTAACCCTAACACTATCCTAGAGCTGATGCTAACCCTAACCCTAACACTATCCTAGGCCTGATGATAACCCTAAACCTAACCCTAACACTATCCTAGGGCTGATGCTAATCCTAAACCTAACACTATCCTAGGGCTGATGCTAACCCTAACCCTAACCCTAACACTATCCTAGGGCTGATGCTAACCCTAACGCTAAGCCTAACACTATCCTTGAACTGATGCTAACCCTAACCCTAACCCTAACACTATCCTAGGCCTGATGATAACCCTAACCCTAACCCTAACACTATCCTAGGGTTTATGTTAACCCTAACCCTAACACTATCCTAGGGCTGCTGCTAATCCTATCCCTAACCCTAACACTATCCTAGGGCGGATGCTAACACTAACCCTAACCCTAACACTGTCCTAGGGCTTATGCTAACCCTAACACTAACACTATCCTAGGGCTGATGCTAACCCTAACCCTAACCCTAACACTATCCTAGGGCTGATGCTAACCCTAACCCTAACTCTAACACTATCTTAGGGCTGAGGCTAACCCTAACCCAAACACTATCCTACGGCTGATGCTAACCCTAACCCTAACCCTAACACTATCCTAAGGCTGATGCTAACCCTAACACTAACACTATCCTGGGCCTGGTGCTAACCCTAACCCTAACACTATCCTAGGGCTGATGCTAACCCTAACCCTAATACTATCCTAGGGCTGATGCTAACCCTAACCCTATCCCTAACACTATCCTAGGGCTGATGCTAACCCTAACCCTAACACTATCCTAGGGCTGATGCTAACCCTAACGCTAACCCTAACACTATCCTTGAACTGATGCTAACCCTAACCCTAACCCTAACGCTATCCTAGGCCTGATGATAACCCTAACCCTAACCCTAACACTATCCTAGGGTTTATGTTTACCCTAACCCTAACACTATCCTAGGGCTGATGCTAATCCTATCCCTAACCCTAACACTATCCTAGGGCTGATGCTAACCCTAACCCTAACCCTAACACTATCCTAGGGCTGATGCTAACCCTAACCCTAACTCTAACACTATCTTAGGGCTGAGGCTAACCCTAACCCAAACAATATCCTACGGCTGATGCTAACCCTAACCCTAACCCTAACACTATCCTAAGGCTGATGCTAACCCTAACACTAACACTATCCTGGGCCTGGTGCTAACCCTAACCCTAACCCTAACACTATCCTAGGGCTGATGCTAACCCTAACCCTAATACTATCCTAGGGCTGATGCTAACCCTAACCCTAACCCTAACACTATCCTAGGGCTGATGCTAACCCTAACCCTAACCCTAACACTATCCTAGGGCTGATGCTAACCCTAAACCTAACACTATCCTAGGCCTGATGCTAACCCTAACCCTAACACTTACACTATCCTAGGGCTGATGCTAACCCTAACCTTAACCCTAACACTATCCTAGGTCTGATGCTAACCCAAAACCTAACACTATCCTAGGGCTGATGCTAACCCTAACCCTAACCCTAACACTATCCTAGGGCTGATGCTAACCCTAACCCTAACCCTAACATTCTCCTAGGGCTGATGCTAACACTAACCCTAACACTAACCTAGGCCTGATGCTAACCCTAAACCTAACACTATCCTAGGGCTGATGCTAACCCTAACCCTAACACTATCCTAGGCCTGATGCTAAACCTATCCCTAACCCTAACACTCTCCTAGGGCTGATGCTAACCCTAACCCTAACACTATCCTAGGGCTGATGCTAACCCTAACCCTAACCCTAACACTATCCTAAGTCTGATGCTAACCCTAGCCCTCACACTATCCTAGGCCTGATGATAACCCTAACCCTAACCTTAACACTATCCTACGGCTGATGCTAACCCTAACCCTATTCCTAACACTATCCTAGAGCTGATGCTAACCCTAACCCTAACACTATCCTAGGCCTGATGATAACCCTAACCCTAACCCTAACACTATCCTAGGGCTGATGCTAACCCTAACCCTAACACTATCCTAGGGCTGATGCTAACCCTAACGCTAACCCTAACACTATCCTTGAACTGATGCTAACCCTAACCCTAACCCTAACGCTATCCTAGGCCTAATGATAACCCTAACCCTAACCCTAACACTATCCTAGGGTTTATGTTAACCCTAACCCTAACACTATCCTAGGGCTGATGCTAACCCTAACCCTAACCCTAACACTATCCTAGGGCTGATGCTAACCCTAACACTAACACTATCCTAGGGCTGATGCTAACCCTAACCCTAACACTAACACTATCCTAGGGCTGATGCTAACGCTAACCCTAACTCTAACACTATCTTTGGGCTGACGCTAACCCTAACCCAAACACTATCCTAGGCCTGGTTCTAACCCTAACCCTAACCCTAACACTATCCTAGGGCTGATGCTAACCCTAAACCTAATACTATCCTAGGGGTGATGCTAACCCTAACCCTAACCCTAACACTATCCTAGGGCTGATGCTAACCCTATCCCTAACCCTAACGCTATCCTAAGGCTGATGCTTACCCTAACCCTAACACTATCCTAGGCCTGATGCGAACCCTAATCCTAACCCTAACACTATCCTAGGGCTGATGCTAACCCTAACCCTAATACTATCCTAGGTCTGATGCTAACCATAACCCTAACCCTAACACTCTACTAGGGCTGATGCTAACCCTAACCCTAACCCTAACACTATCCTAGGGCTGATGCTAACCCTAACCCTAACACTATCCTAGGCCTGATGCTAACCCTAACCCTAACCCTAACACTATCCTAGGCTTGATGCTAACCCTATCCCTAACCCTAACACTCTCCTAGGGCTGAGGCTAACCCTAACCCTAACACTATCCTAGGGCTGATGCTAACCCTAACCCTAACACTAACACTATCCTAGGGTTGATGCTAACCCTAACCCTAACACTATCCTAGGGCTGATGCTAACCCTAACCCTAACCCTAACACTATCCTAGGGCTGATGCTAACCCTAACCCTAACACTATCCTAGGGCTGATGCTAACCCTAACCCTAACCCTAACACTATCCTATGGCTGATGCTAACCCTAACCCTAACACTATCCTAGGGCTGATGCTAACCCTAACCATAACCCTAACACTATCCTAAGTCTGATGCTAACCCTAGCCCTCACACTATCCTAGGCCTGATGATAACCCTAACCCTAACCTTAACACTATCCTAGGGCTGATGCTAACCCTAACCCTTAATCTAACACTATCCTAGAGCTGATGTTAACCCTAACCCTAACACTATCCTAGGCCTGATGGTAACCCTAACCCTAACCCTAACACTATCCTAGGGCTGATGCTAACCCTAACCCTAACACTATCCTAGGGCTGATGCTAACCATAACCCTAACCCTAACACTATCCTAGGGCTGATGCTAACCCTAACGCTAAGCCTAACACTATCCTTGAACTTATGCTAACCCTAACCCTAACCCTAACACTATCCTACGCCTGATAATAACCCTAACCCTAACCCTAACACTATCCTACGCCTGATGATAACCCTAACCCTAACACTATCCTAGGGCGGATGCTAACCCTAACCCTAACCCTAACACTATCCTAGGGCTGATGCTAACCCTAACACTAACACTATCCTAGGGCTGATTCTAACCCTAACCCTAACCCTAACACTATCCTAGGGCTGATGCTAACCCTAACCCTAACTCTAACACTATCTTAGGGCTGAGGCTAACGCTAACCAAAACACTATCCTACGGCTGATGCTAACCCTAACCCTAACCCTAACACTATCCTAAGGCTGATGCTAACCCTAACACTAACACTATCCTGGGCCTGGTGCTAACCCTAACCCTAACCCTAACACTATCGTAGGGCTGGTGCTAACCCTAGCCCTCACACTATCCTGGGCCTGATGATAACCCTAACCCTAACCTTAACACTATCCTAGGGCTGATGCTAACCCTAACCCTAACCCTAACACTATCCTAGGGCTGATGCTAACCCTAACACTAACACTATCCTAGGCCTGATGCTAACCCTAACCCTAACACTATCCTAAAGCTGATGCTAACCATAATCCTAACCCTAACACTCTCCTAGGCCTGATGCTAACCCTATCCCTAACCCTAACACTCTCCTAGGGCTGAGGCTAACCCTAAACCTAACACTATCCTAGGGCTGATGCTAACCCTAACCCTAACCCTAACACTATCCTAGGGTTGATGCTAACCCTAACCCTAACACTATCCTAGGGCTGATGCTAACCCTAACCCTAACCATAACACTATCCTAGGGCTGATGCTAACCCTAACACTAACACTATCCTAGGGCTGATGCTAACCATAACCCTAACCCTAACACTATCCTAGGGCTGATGCTAAACCTAACACTAACACTATCCTAGGGTTGATGCTAACCTAACCCTAACCCTAACACTATCCTAAGTCTGATGCTAACCCTAGTCCCCACACTATCCTAGGCCTGATGATAACCCTAACCCTAACCTTAACACTATCCTAGGGCTGATGCTAACCCTAACCCTAACCCTAACACTATCCTAGAGCTGATGCTAACCCTAACCCTAACACTATCCTAGGCCTGATGATAACCCTAAACCTAACCCTAACACTATCCTAGGGCTGATGCTAACCCTAAACCTAACACTATCCTAGGGCTGATGCTAACCCTAACCCTAACACTAACACTATCCTAGGGCTGATGCTAACCCTAACGCTAAGCCTAACACTATCCTTGAACTGATGCTAACCCTAACCCTAACCCTAACACTATCCTAGGCCTGATGATAACCCTAACCCTAACCCTAACACTATCCTAGGGTTTATGTTAACCCTAACCCTAACACTATCCTAGGGCTGATGCTAATCCTATCCCTAACCCTAACACTATCCTAGGGCGGATGCTAACCCTAACACTAACCCTAACACTATCCTAGGGCTTATGCTAACCCTAACACTAACACTATCCTAGGGCTGATGCTAACCCTAACCCTAACCCTAACACTATCCTAGGGCTGATGCTAACCCTAACCTTAACTCTAACACTATCTTAGGGCTGAGGCTAACCCTAACCCAAACACTATCCTACGGCTGATGCTAACCCTAACCCTAACCCTAACACTATCCTAAGGCTGATGCTAACCCTAACACTAACACTATCCTGGACCTGGTGCTAACCCTAACCCTAACACTATCCTAGGGCTGATGCTAACCCTAACCCTAATACTATCCTAGGGCTGATGCTAACCCTAACCCTAACACTTACACTATCCTAGGGCTGATGCTAACCCTAAAACTAACCCTAACACTATCCTAGGTCTGATGCTAACCCTAAACCTAACACTATCCTAGGGCTGATGCTAACCCTAACCCTAACCCTAACACTCTCCTAGGGCTGATGCTAACCCTAACCCTAACACTAACCTAGGCCTGATGCTAACCCTAACCCTAACACTATCCTAGGGCTGATGCTAACCCTAACCCTAACACTATCCTAGGCCTGATGCTAAACCTATCCGTAACCCTAACACTCTCCTAGGGCTGATGCTAACCCTAACCCTAACACTCTCCTAGGGCTGATGCTAACCCTAACCCTAACCCTAACACTATCCTAAGTCTGATGCTAACCCTAGCCCTCACACTATCCTAGGCCTGATGATAACCCTAACCCTAACCTTAACACTATCCTACGGCTGATGCTAACAATAACCCTATCCCTAACACTATCCTAGAGCTGATGCTAACCCTAACCCTAACCCTAACACTATCCTAGGGCTGAGGCTAACCCTAACCCTAACCCTAACACTATCCTAGGGATGAGGCTAACCCTAAACCTAAAACTATCCTAGGGGTGATGCTAACCCTAACCCTAACCCAAACACTATCCTAGGGTTGATGCTAACCCTAACCCTAACACTATCCTAGGGCTGATGCTAACCCTAACCCTAACCCTAACACTATCCTAGGGCTGATGCTAACCCTAACACTAACACTATCCTAGGGCTGATGCTAACCATAAAACTAACCCTAACACTATCCTAGGGCTGATGCTAAACCTAACACTAACACTATCCTAGGGTTGATGCTAACCTAACCCTAACCCTAACACTATCCTAAGTCTGATGCTAACCGTAGCCCTCACACTATCCTAGGCCTGATGATAACCCTAACCCTAACCTTAACACTATCCTAGGGCTGATGCTAACCCTAACCCTAACCCTAACACTATCCTAGAGCTGATGCTAACCCTAACCCTAACACTATCCTAGGGCTGATGATAACCCTAAACCTAACAATAACACTATCCTAGGGCTGATGCTAACCCTAACGCTAAGCCTAACACTATCCTTGAACTGATGCTAACCCTAACCCTAACCCTAACACTATCCTAGGCCTGATGATAACCCTAACCCTAACCCTAACACTATCCTAGGGTTTATGTTAACCCTAACCCTAACACTATCCTAGGGCTGATGCTAATCCTATCCCTAACCCTAACACTATCCTAGGGCGGATGCTAACCCTAACCAAAACCCTAACACTATCCTAGGGCTTATGCTAACCCTAACACTAACACTATCCTAGGGCTGATGCTAACCCTAACCCTAACCCTAACACTATCCTAGGGCTGATGCTAACCCTAACCCTAACTCTAACAATATCTTAGGGCTGAGGCTAACCCTAACCCAAACACTATCCTACGGCTGATGCTAACCCTAACCCTAACCCTAACACTATCCTAAGGCTGATGCTAACCCTAACACTATCCTAGGCCTGATGATAACCCTAACCCTAACCCTAACACTATCCTAGGGCTGATGCTAACACTAACCCTAACCCTAACACTATCCTAGGGCTGATGCTAACCCTAACCCTAACACTATCCTAGGCCTGATGCTAACCGTAACCCTAACACTTACACTATCCTAGGGCTGATGCTAACCCTAACCCTAACCCTAACACTATCCTAGGTCTGATGCTAACCCTAAACCTAACACTATCCTAGGGCTGATGCTAACCCTAACCCTAACCCTAACACTATCCTAGGGCTGATGCTAACCCTAACGCTAACCCTAACACTATCCTTGAACTGATGCTAACCCTAACCCTAACCCTGACACTATCCTAGGCCTGATGATAACCCTAACCCTAACCCTAACACTATCCTAGGGTTTATGTTAACCCTAACCCTAACACTATCCTAGGGCTGATGCTAACCCTAACCCAAAACCTAACACTATCCTAGGGCGGATGCTAACCCTAACCCTAACCCTAACACTATCCTAGGGCTGATGCTAACCCTAACACTAACACTATCCTAGGGCTGATGCTAACCCTAACCCTAACCCTAACACTATCCTAAGTCTGATGCTAACCCTAGCCCTCACACTATCCTAGGCCTGATGATAACCCTAACCCTAACCTTAACACTATCCTACGGCTGATGCTAACCCTAACCCTATCCCTAACACTATCCTAGAGCTGATGCTAACCCTAACACTATCCTAGGCCTGATGATAACCCTAACCCTAACCCTAACACTATCCTAGGGCTGATGCTAACCCTAACCCTAACACTATCCTAGGGCTGATGCTAACCCTAACGCTAACCCTAACACTATCCTTGAACTGATGCTAACCCTAACCCTAACCCAAACGCTATCCTAGGCCTGATGGTAACCCTAACCCTAACCCTAACACTATCCTAGGGCTGATGCTAACCCTAACCCTAACCCTAACACTATCCTAAGGCTGAGGCTAACCCTAAACCTAACACTATCCTAGGGCTGATGCTAACCCTAACCCTAACCCTAACACTATCCTAGGTTTGATGCTAACCCTAACCCTAACACTATCCTAGGGCTGATGCTAACCCTAACCCTAACCCTAACACTATCCTAGGGCTGACGCTAACCCTAACACTAACACTATCCTAGGGCTGATGCTAACCATAACCCTAACCCTAACACGATCCTAGGGCTGATGCTAAACCTAACACTAACACTATCCTAGGGTTGATGCTAACCTAACCCTAACCCTAACACTATCCTAAGTCTGATGCTAACCCTAGCCCTCACACTATCCTAGGCCTGATGATAACCCTAACCCTAACCTTAACACTATCCTAGAGCTGATGCTAACCCTAACACTAACACTATCCTAGGCCTGATGATAACCCTAACCCTAACCCTAACACTATCCTAGGGCTGATGCTAACCCTAACCCTAACACTATCCTAGGGCTGATGCTAACCCTAACCCTAACCCTAACACTATCCTAGGGCTGATGCTAACCCTAACGCTAAGCCTAACACTATCCTTGAACTGATGCTAACCCTAACCCTAACCCTAACACTACCCTACGCCTGATGATAACCCTAACCCTAACCCTAACACTATCCTAGGGTTTATGTTAACCCTAACCCTAACACTATCCTAGGGCTGATGCTAATCCTATCCCTAACCCTAACACTATCCTAGGGCGGATGCTAACCCTAACCCTAACCCTAACACTATCCTAGGGCTGATGCTAACCCTAACCCTAACTCTAACACTATCTTAGGGCTGAGGCTAACCCTAACCCAAACACTATCCTACGGCTGATGCTAACCCTAACCCTAACCCTAACACTATCCTAAGGCTGATGCTAACCCTAACACTAACACTATCCTTGGCCTGGTGCTAACCCTAACCCTAACCCTAACACTATCCTAGGGCTGATGCTAACCCTAACCCTAATACTATCCTAGGGCTGATGCTAACCCTAACCCTAACCCTAATACTATCCTAGGGCTGATGCTAACCCTAACCCTAACCCTAACACTATCCTAGGCCTGATGCTAACCCTAACCCTAACACTATCCTAGGCCTGATGCTAACCCTAACCCTAACACTTACACTATCCTAGGGCTGATGCTAAAACTAACCCTAACCCTAACACTACCCTAGGTCTGATGCTAACCCTAAACCTAACACTATCCTAGGGCTGATGCTAACCCTAACCCTAACCCTAACACTATCCTAGGGCTGATGCTAACCCTAACCCTAACCCTAACACTCTCCTAGGGCTGATGCTAACCCTAACCCTAACACTAACCTAGGCCTGATGCTAACCCTAACCCTAACACTATCTTAGGGCTGATGCTAACCCTAACCCTAACAGTATCCTAGGACTGATGCTAAACCTATCCGTAACCCTAACACACTCCTAGGGCTGATGCTAACCCTAACCCTAACACTATCCTAGGGCTGATGCTAACCCTAACCCTAACCCTAACACTATCCTAAGTCTGATGCAACCCTAGCCCTCACACTATCCTAGGCCTGATGATAACCCTAACCCTAACCTTAACACTATCCTACGGCTGATGCTAACCCTAACCTTATCCCTAACACTATCCTAGAGCTGATGCTAACCCTAACCCTAACACTATCCTAGGCCTGATGATAACCGTAACCCTAACCCTAACACTATCCTAGGGCTGATGCTAACCCTAACCCTAACACTATCCTAGGACTGATGCTAACCCTAACGCTAACCCTAACACTATCCTTGAACTGATGCTAACCCTAACCCTAACCCTAACACTATCCTAGGCCTGATGATAACCCTAACCCTAACCCTAACACTATCCTAGAGTTTCTGTTAACCCTAACCCTAACACTATCCTAGGGCTGATGCTAACCCTAACCCTAACCCTAACACTATCCTAGGGCTGAGGCTAACCCTAAACCTAACACTATCCTAGGGCTGATGCTAAACCTAACCCTAACCCTAACACTATCCTAGGGTTGATGCTAACCCTAACCCTAACACTATCCTAGGGCTGATGCTAACCCTAACCCTAACCCTAACACTATCCTAGGGCTGATGCTAACCCTAACACTAACACTATCCTAGGGCTGATGCTAACCATAACCCTAACCCTAACACTATCCTAGGGCTGATGCTAAACCTAACACTAACACTATCCTAGGGTTGATGCTAACCTAACCCTAACCCTAACACTATCCTAAGTCTGATGTTAACCCTAGCCCTCACACTATCCTAGGCCTGATGATAACCCTAACCCTAACCTTAACACTATCCTAGGGCTGATGCTAACCCTAACCCTAACCCTAACACTATCCTAGGGCTGATGCTAACCCTAACGCTAAGCCTAACACTATCCTTGAACTGATGCTAACCCTAACCTAACCCTAACACTATCCTAGGCCTGATGATAACCCTAACCCTAACCCTAACACTATCCTAGGGTTTATGTTAACCCTAACCCTAACACTATCCTAGGGCTGATGCTAATCCTATCCCTAACCCTAACACTATCCTAGGGCGGATGCTAACCCTAACCCTAACCCTAACACTATCCTAGGGATTATGCTAACCCTAACACTAACACTATCCTAGGGCTGATGCTAACCCTAACCCTAACCCTAACACTATCCTAGGGCTGATGCTAACCCTAACCCTAACTGTAACACTATCTTAGGGCTGAGGCTAACCCTAACCCAAACACTATCCTACGGCTGATGCTAACCCTAACCCTAACCCTAACACTATCCTAAGGCTGATGCTAACCCTAACACTAATACTATCCTGGGCCTGGTGCTAACCCTAACCCTAACACTATCCTAGGGCTGATGCTAACCCTAACCCTAATACTATCCTAGGGCTGATGCTAACCCTAACCCTAACCCTAACACTATCCTAGGGCTGATGCTAACACTAACCCTAACCCTAACACTATCCTAGGGCTGATGCTAACCCTAACCCTAACACTATCCTAGGCCTGATGATAACCCTAACCCTAACACTTACAGTATCCTAGGGCTGATGCTAACCCTAACCCTAACCCTAACACTATCCTAGGTCTGATGCTAACCCTAAACTTAACACTATCCTAGGGCTGATGCTAACCCTAACCCTAACCCTAACACTATCCTAGGGCTGATGCTAACCCTAACGCTAACCCTAACACTATCCTTGAACTGATGCTAACCCTAACCCTAACCCTAACACTATCCTAGGCCTGATGATAACCCTAACCCTAACCCTAACACTATCCTAGGGTTTATGTTAACCCTAACCCTAACACTATCCTAGGGCTGATGCTAACCCTAACCCAAAACCTAACACTATCCTAGGGCGGATGCAAACCCAAACCCTAACCCTAACACTATCCTAGGGCTGATGCTAACCCTAACCCTAACACTTACAGTATCCTAGGGCTGATGCTAACCCTAACCCTAACCCTAACACTATCCTAAGTCTGATGCTAACCCTAGCCCTCACACTATCCTAGGCCTGATGATAACCCTAACCCTAACCTTAACACTATCCTAGAGCTGATGCTAACCCTAACTCTAACACTATCCTAGGCCTGATGATAACCCTAAACCTAACCCTAACACTATCCTAGGGCTGATGCTAACCCTAAACCTAACACTATCCTAGGGCTGATGCTAACCCTAACCCTAACCCTAACACTATCCTAGGGCTGATGCTAACCCTAACGCTAAGCCTAACACTATCCTTGAACTGATGCTAACCCTAACCCTAACCCTAACACTATCCTACGCCTGATGATAACCCTAACCCTAACCCTAACACTATCCTAGGGTTTATGTTAACCCTAACCCTAACACTATCCTAGGGCTGATGCTAATCCTATCCCTAACCCTAACACTATCCTAGGGCGGATGCTAACCCTAACCCTAACCCTAACACTATCCTAGGGCTGATGCTAACCCTAACCCTAACTCTAACACTATCTTAGGGCTTAGGCTAACCCTAACCCAAACACTATCCTACGGCTGATGCTAACCCTAACCCTAACACTAACCTAGGCCTGATGCTAACCCTAACCCTAACACTATCCTAGGGCTGATGCTAACCCTAACCCTAACACTATCCTAGGCCTGATGCTAAACCTATCCCTAACCCTAACACTCTCCTAGGGCTGATGCTAACCCTAACCCTAACACTATCCTAGGGCTGATGCTAACCCTAACCCTAACACTATCCTAGGACTGATGCTAACCCTAACGCTAACCCTAACACTATCCTTGAACTGATGCTAACCCTAACCCTAACCCTAACACTATCCTAGGCCTGATGATAACCCTAACCCTAACCCTAACACTATCCTAGAGTTTCTGTTAACCCTAACCCTAACACTATCCTAGGGCTGATGCTAACCCTAACCCTAACCCTAACACTATCCTAGGGCTGAGGCTAACCCTAAACCTAACACTATCCTAGGGCTGATGCTAAACCTAACCCTAACCCTAACACTATCCTAGGGTTGATGCTAACCCTAACCCTAACACTATCCTAGGGCTGATGCTAACCCTAACCCTAACCCTAACACTATCCTAGGGCTGATGCTAACCCTAACACTAACACTATCCTAGGGCTGATGCTAACCATAACCCTAACCCTAACACTATCCTAGGGCTGATGCTAAACCTAACACTAACACTATCCTAGGGTTGATGCTAACCTAACCCTAACCCTAACACTATCCTAAGTCTGATGTTAACCCTAGCCCTCACACTATCCTAGGCCTGATGATAACCCTAACCCTAACCTTAACACTATCCTAGGGCTGATGCTAACCCTAACCCTAACCCTAACACTATCCTAGGGCTGATGCTAACCCTAACGCTAAGCCTAACACTATCCTTGAACTGATGCTAACCCTAACCTAACCCTAACACTATCCTAGGCCTGATGATAACCCTAACCCTAACCCTAACACTATCCTAGGGTTTATGTTAACCCTAACCCTAACACTATCCTAGGGCTGATGCTAATCCTATCCCTAACCCTAACACTATCCTAGGGCGGATGCTAACCCTAACCCTAACCCTAACACTATCCTAGGGATTATGCTAACCCTAACACTAACACTATCCTAGGGCTGATGCTAACCCTAACCCTAACCCTAACACTATCCTAGGGCTGATGCTAACCCTAACCCTAACTGTAACACTATCTTAGGGCTGAGGCTAACCCTAACCCAAACACTATCCTACGGCTGATGCTAACCCTAACCCTAACCCTAACACTATCCTAAGGCTGATGCTAACCCTAACACTAATACTATCCTGGGCCTGGTGCTAACCCTAACCCTAACACTATCCTAGGGCTGATGCTAACCCTAACCCTAATACTATCCTAGGGCTGATGCTAACCCTAACCCTAACCCTAACACTATCCTAGGGCTGATGCTAACACTAACCCTAACCCTAACACTATCCTAGGGCTGATGCTAACCCTAACCCTAACACTATCCTAGGCCTGATGATAACCCTAACCCTAACACTTACAGTATCCTAGGGCTGATGCTAACCCTAACCCTAACCCTAACACTATCCTAGGTCTGATGCTAACCCTAAACTTAACACTATCCTAGGGCTGATGCTAACCCTAACCCTAACCCTAACACTATCCTAGGGCTGATGCTAACCCTAACGCTAACCCTAACACTATCCTTGAACTGATGCTAACCCTAACCCTAACCCTAACACTATCCTAGGCCTGATGATAACCCTAACCCTAACCCTAACACTATCCTAGGGTTTATGTTAACCCTAACCCTAACACTATCCTAGGGCTGATGCTAACCCTAACCCAAAACCTAACACTATCCTAGGGCGGATGCAAACCCAAACCCTAACCCTAACACTATCCTAGGGCTGATGCTAACCCTAACCCTAACACTTACAGTATCCTAGGGCTGATGCTAACCCTAACCCTAACCCTAACACTATCCTAAGTCTGATGCTAACCCTAGCCCTCACACTATCCTAGGCCTGATGATAACCCTAACCCTAACCTTAACACTATCCTAGAGCTGATGCTAACCCTAACTCTAACACTATCCTAGGCCTGATGATAACCCTAAACCTAACCCTAACACTATCCTAGGGCTGATGCTAACCCTAAACCTAACACTATCCTAGGGCTGATGCTAACCCTAACCCTAACCCTAACACTATCCTAGGGCTGATGCTAACCCTAACGCTAAGCCTAACACTATCCTTGAACTGATGCTAACCCTAACCCTAACCCTAACACTATCCTACGCCTGATGATAACCCTAACCCTAACCCTAACACTATCCTAGGGTTTATGTTAACCCTAACCCTAACACTATCCTAGGGCTGATGCTAATCCTA
Source organism: Lemur catta (assembly GCF_020740605.2). Taxonomy (NCBI): domain Eukaryota; kingdom Metazoa; phylum Chordata; class Mammalia; order Primates; family Lemuridae; genus Lemur; species Lemur catta. The sequence goes on along the minus strand of NC_059139.1, from coordinate 99,101,410 downwards.
TCCCTAACCCTAACACTATCCTAGGGCGGATGCTAACCCTAACCCTAACCCTAACACTATCCTAGGGCTGATGCTAACCCTAACCCTAACTCTAACACTATCTTAGGGCTTAGGCTAACCCTAACCCAAACACTATCCTACGGCTGATGCTAACCCTAACCCTAACACTAACCTAGGCCTGATGCTAACCCTAACCCTAACACTATCCTAGGGCTGATGCTAACCCTAACCCTAACACTATCCTAGGCCTGATGCTAAACCTATCCCTAACCCTAACACTCTCCTAGGGCTGATGCTAACCCTAACCCTAACACTATCCTAGGGCTGATGCTAACCCTAACGCTAACCCTAACACTATCCTAAGTCTGATGCTAACCCTAGCCCTCACACTATCCTAGGCCTGATGATAACCCTAACCCTAACCTTAACACTATCCTACGGCTGATGCTAACACTAACCCTATTCCTAACACTATCCTAGAGCTGATGCTAACCCTAACCCTAACACTATCCTAGGCCTGATGATAACCCTAACCCTAACACTAACACTATCCTAGGGCTGATGCTAACCCTAACCCTAACACTATCCTAGGGCTGATTCTAACCCTAACTCTAACCCTAACACTATCCTTGAACTGATGCTAACCCTAACCCTAACCCTAACGGTATCCTCGGCCTGATGATAACCCTAACCCTAACCCTAACACTATCCTAGGGTTTATGTTAACCCTAACCCTAACACTATCCTAGGGCTGATGCTAACCCTAACCCTAACTCTAACACTATCCTAGGGCTGATGCTAACCCTAACACTAACACTATCCTAGGGCTGATGCTAACCCTAACCCTAACAGTAACACTATCCTAGGGCTGATGCTAACCCTAACCCTAACTCTAACACTATCTTTGGGCTGAGGCTAACCCTAAACCAAACACTATCCTACGGCTGATGCTAAGCCTAACCCTAACCCTAACACTATCCTAAGGCTGATGCTAACCCTAACACTAACACTATCCTAGGCCTGGTGCTAACCCTAACCCTAACCCTAACACTATCCTAGGGCTGATGCTAACCCTAAACCTAATACTATCCTAGGGGTGATGCTAACCCTAACCCTAACCCTAACACTATCCTAGGGCTGATGCTAACCCTATCCCTAACCCTAACACTATCCTAAGGCTGATGCTAACCCTAACCCTAACACTATCCTAGGCCTGATGCTAACCCTAACCCTAACACTATCCTAGGGCTGATGCTAACCCTAACCCTAATACTATCCTAGGGCTGATGCTAACCCTAACCCTAACCCTAACACTCTCCTAGGGCTGATGCTAACCCTAACCCTAACCCTAACACTATCCTACGGCTGATGCTAACCCTAACCCTAACACTATCCTAGGCCTGATGCTAACCCTAACCCTAACCCTAACACTATCCTAGGCCTGATGCTAACCCTATCCCTAACCCTAACTCTATCCTAGGGCTGAGGCTAACCCTAACCCTAACACTATCCTAGGGCTGATGCTAACCCTAACCCTAACACTAACACTATCCTAGGGTTGATGCTAACCCTAACCCTAACACTATCCTAGGGCTGATGCTAACCCTAACCCTAACCCTAACACTATCCTAGGGCTGATGCTAACCCTAACCCTAACACTATCCTTGGGCTGATGCTAACCCTAACCCTAACCCTAACACTATCCTAGGGCTGATGCTAACCCTAACCCTAACACTATCCTAGGGCTGATGCTAACCCTAACCCTAACCCTAACACTATCCTAAGTCTGATGCTAACCCTAGACCTCACACTATCCTAGTCCTGATGATAACCCTAACCCTAACCTTAACACTATCCTAGGGCTGATGCTAACCCTAACCCTAAATCTAACACTATCCTAGAGCTGATGCTAACCCTAACCCTAACACTGTCCTAGGCCTGATGGTAACCCTAACCCTAACCCTAACACTATCCTAGGGCTGATGCTAACCCTAACCCTAACACTATCCTAGGGCTGATGCTAACCATAACCGTAACCCTAACACTATCCTAGGGCTGATGCTAACCCTAACGCTAAGCCGAACACTATCCTTGAACTGATGCTAACCCTAACCCTAACCCTAACACTATCCTACGCCTGATGATAACCCTAACCCTAACCCTAACACTATCCTAGGGTTTATGTTAACCCTAACCCTAACACTATCCTAGGGCGGATGCTAACCCTAACCCTAACCTTAACACTATCCTAGGGCTGATGCTAACCCTAACACTAACACTATCCTAGGGCTGATGCTAACCCTAACCCTAACCCTAACACTATTCTAGGGCTGATGCTAACCCTAACCCTAACTCTAACACTATCTTAGGGCTGAGGCTAACGCTAACCAAAACACTATCCTACGGCTGATGCTAACCCTAACCCTAACCCTAACACTATCCTAAGGCTGATGCTAACCCTAACACTAACACTATCCTGGGCCTGGTGCTAACCCTAACGCTAACCCTAACACTATCGTAGGACTGATGCTAACCCTAGCCCTCACACTATCCTGGGCCTGATGATAACCCTAACCCTAAACTTAACACTATCCTAGAGCTGATGCTAACCCTAACTCTAACACTATCCTAGGCCTGATGATAACCCTAAACCTAACCCTAACACTATCCTAGGGCTGATGCTAACCCTAAACCTAACACTATCCTAGGGCTGATGCTAACCCTAACCCTAACCCTAACACTATCCTAGGGCTGTTGCTAACCCTAACGCTAAGCCTAACACTATCCTTGAACTGATGCTAACCCTAACCCTAACCCTAACACTATCCTACGCCTGATGATAACCCTAACCCTAACCCTAACACTATCCTAGGGTTTATGTTAACCCTAACCCTAACACTATACTAGGGCTGATGCTAATCCTATCCCTAACCCTAACACTATCCTAGGGCGGATGCTAACCCTAACCCTAACCCTAACACTATCCTAGGGCTGATGCTAACCCTAACCCTAACTCTAACACTATCTTAGGGCTGAGGCTAACCCTAACCCAAACACTATCCTACGGCTGATGCTAACCCTAACCCTAACACTAACCTAGGCCTGATGCTAACCCTAACCCTAACACTATCCTAGGGCTGATGCTAACCCTAACCCTAACACTATCCTAGGCCTGATGCTAAACCTATCCCTAACCCTAACACTCTCCTAGGGCTGATGCTAACCCTATCCCTAACACTATCCTAGGGCTGATGCTAACCCTAACGCTAACCCTAACACTATCCTAAGTCTGATGCTAACCCTAGCCCTCACACTATCCTAGGCCTGATGATAACCCTAACCCTAACCTTAACACTATCCTACGGCTGATGCTAACCCTAACCCTATTCCTAACACTATCCTAGAGCTGATGCTAACCCTAACCCTAACACTATCCTAGGCCTGATGATAACCCTAACCCTAACCCTAACACTATCCTAGGGCTGATGCTAACCCTAACCCTAACACTATCCTAGGGCTGATTCTAACCCTAACTCTAACCCTAACACTATCCTTGAACTGATGCTAACCCTAACCCTAACCCTAACGGTATCCTAGGCCTGATGATAACCCTAACCCTAACCCTAACACTATCCTAGGGTTTATGTTAACCCTAACCCTAACACTATCCTAGGGCTGATGCTAACCCTAACACTAACCCTAACACTATCCTAGGGCTGATGCTAACCCTAACACTAACACTATCCTAGGGCTGATGCTAACCCTAACCCTAACAGTAACACTATCCTAGGGCTGATGCTAACCCTAACCCTAACTCTAACACTATCTTTGGGCTGAGGCTAACCCTAAACCAAACACTATCCTATGGCTGATGCTAAGCCTAACCCTAACCCTAACACTATCCTAAGGCTGATGCTAACACTAACACTAACACTATCCTAGGCCTGGTGCTAACCCTAACCCTAACCCTAACACTATCCTAGCGCTGATGCTAACCCTAAACCTAATACTATCCTAGGGGTGATGCTAACCCTAACCCTAACCCTAACACTATCCTAGGGCTGATGCTAACCCTATCCCTAACCCTAACACTATCCTAAGGCTGATGCTAACCCTAACCCTAACACTATCCTAGGCCTGATGCTAACCCTAACCCTAACCCTAACACTATCCTAGGGCTGATGCTAACCCTAACCCTAATACTATCCTAGGGCTGATGCTAACCCTAACCCTAACCCTAACACTCTCCTAGGGCTGATGCTAACCCTAACCCTAACCCTAACACTATCCTAGGCCTGATGCTAACCCTAACCCTAACCCTAACACTATCCTAGGGCTGATGCTAACCCTAACCCTAACACTATCCTAGGCCTGATGCTAACCCTAACCCTAACCCTAACACTATCCTAGGCCTGATGCTAACCCTATCCCTAACCCTAACTCTACCCTAGGGCTGAGGCTAACCCTAACCCTAACACTATCCTAGGGCTGATGCTAACCCTAACCCTAACACTAACACTATCCTAGGGTTGATGCTAACCCTAACCCTAACACTATCCTAGGGCTGATGCTAACCCTAACCCTAACCCTAACACTATCCTAGGGCTGATGCTAACCCTAACCCTAACACTATCCTTGGGCTGATGCTAACCCTAACCCTAACCCTAACACTATCCTAGGGCTGATGCTAACCCTAACCCTAACACTATCCTAGGGCTGATGCTAACCCTAACCCTAACCCTAACACTATCCTAAGTCTGATGCTAACCCTAGACCTCACACTATCCTAGTCCTGATGATAACCCTAACCCTAACCTTAACACTATCCTAGGGCTGATGCTAACCCTAACCCTAAATCTAACACTATCCTAGAGCTGATGCTAACCCTAACCCTAACACTGTCCTAGGCCTGATGGTAACCCTAACCCTAACCCTAACACTATCCTAGGGCTGATGCTAACCCTAACCCTAACACTATCCTAGGGCTGATGCTAACCCTAAGCCTAACCCTAACACTATCCTACGCCTGATGATAACCCTAACCCAAACCCTAACACTATCCTAGGGTTTATGTTAACCCTAACCCTAACACTATCCTAGGGCGGATGCTAACCCTAACCCTAACCTTAACACTATCCTAGGGCTGATGCTAACCCTAACCCTAACTCTAACACTATCTTAGGGCTGAGGCTAACGCTAACCAAAACACTATCCTACGGCTGATGCTAACCCTAACCCTAACCCTAACACTATCCTAAGGCTGATGCTAACCCTAACACTAACACTATCCTGGGCCTGGTGCTAACCCTAACGCTAACCCTAACACTATCGTAGGACTGATGCTAACCCTAGCCCTCACACTATCCTGGGCCTGATGATAACCCTAACCCTAACCTTAACACTATCCTAGGGCTGATGCTAACCCTAACCCTAACACTATCACTATCCTAGGGCTGATGCTAACCCTAACACTAACACTCTCCTAGGGCTGATGCTAACCCTAACCCTAACACTATCCTAGGCCTGATGCTAACCCTAACCCTAACACTATCCTAAAGCTGATGCTAACCATAATCCTCACCCTAACACTATCCTAGGCCTGATGCTAACCCTATCCCTTACCCTAACACTCTCCAAGGGCTGAGGCTAACCCTAAACCTAACACTATCCTAGGGCTGATGCTAACCCTAACCCTAACCCTAACACTATCCTAGGGTTGATGCTAACCCTAACCCTAACACTATCCTAGGGCTGATGCTAACCCTAACCCTAACCCTAACACTATCCTAGGGCTGATGCTAACCCTAACACTAACACTATCCTAGGGCTGATGCTAACCATAACCCTAACCCTAACACTATCCTAGGGCTGATGCTAAACCTAACACTAACACTATCCTAGGGTTGATGCTAACCTAACCCTAACCCTACCACTATCCTAAGTCTGATGCTAACCCTAGTCCTCACACTATCCTAGGCCTGATGATAACCCTAACCATAACCTTAACACTATCCTAGGGCTGATGCTAACCCTAACCCTAACCCTAACACTATCCTAGAGCTGATGCTAACCCTAACCCTAACACTATCCTCAGCCTGATGGTAACCCTAAACCTAACCCTAACACTATCCTAGGGCTGATGCTAACCCTAAACCTAACACTATCCTAGGGCTGATGCTAACCCTAACCCTAACCCTAACACTATCCTAGGGCTGATGCTAATCCTAACGCTAAGCCTAACACTATCCTTGAACTGATGCTAACCCTAACCCTAACCCTAACACTATCCTAGGCCGGATGATAACCCTAACCCTAACCCTAACACTATCCTAGGGTTTATGTTAACCCTAACCATAACACTATCCTAGGGCTGATGCTAATCCTATCCCTAACCCTAACACTATCCTAGGGCGGATGCTAACCCTAACCCTAACCCTAACACTATCCTAGGGCTTATGCTAACCCTAACACTAACAATATCCTAGGGCTGATGCTAACCCTAACCCTAACCCTAACATTATCCTAGGGCTGATGCTAACCCTAACCCTAACTCTAACACTATCTTAGGGCTGAGGCTAACCCTAACCCAAACACTATCCTACGGCTGATGCTAACCCTAACCCTAACCCTAACACTATCCTAAGGCTGATGCTAACCCTAACACTAACACTATCCTGGGCCTGGTGCTAACCCTAACCCTAACACTATCCTAGGGCTGATGCTAACCCTAACCCTAATACTATCCTAGGGCTGATGCTAACCCTAAACCTAACCCTAACACTATCCTAGGGCTGATGCTAACCCTAACCCTAACCCTAACACTATCGTAGGCCTGATGCTAACCCTAACCCTAACACTATCCTAGGCCTGATGCTAACCCTAACCCTAACACTTACACTATCCTAGGGCTGATGCTAACCCTAACCCTAACCCTAACACTATCCTAGGTCTGATGCTAACCCTAACCCTAACACTTACACTATCCTAGGGCTGATGCTAACACTAACCCTAACCCTAACACTATCCTAGGGCTGATGTTAACCCTAACCCTAACACCATCCTAGGGCTGATGCTAACCCTAACCCTAACCCTAACACTCTCCTAGGGCTGATGCTAACCCTAACCCTAACACTAACCTAGGCCTGACGCTAACCCTAACCCTAACACTATCCTAGGGCTGATGCTAACCCTAACCCTAAAACTATCCTAGGCCTGATGCTAAACCTATCCGTAACCCTAACACTCTCCTAGGGCTGATGCTAACCCTAACCCTAACACTTTCCTAGGGCTGATGCTAACCCTAACCCTAACCCTAACACTATCCTAAGTCTGATGCTAACCCTAGCCCTCACACTATCCTAGGCCTGATGATAACCCTAACCCTAACCTTAACACTATCCTACGGCTGATGCTAACCCTAACCCTATCCCTAACACTATCCTAGAGCTGATGCTAACCCTAACCCTAACACTATCCTAGGCCTGATGATAACCCTAACCCTAACCCTAACACTATCCTAGGGCTGATGCTAACCCTAACCCTAACACTATCCTAGGGCTGATGCTAACCCTAACGCTAACCCTAACACTATCCTTGAACTGATGCTAACCCTAACCCTAACCCTAACGCTATCCTAGGCCTGATGATAACCCTAATACTAACCCTAACACTATCCTAGGGTTTATGTTAACCCTAACCCTAACACTATCCTAGGGCTGATGCTAACCCTAACCCTAACCCTAACACTATCCTAGGGCTGAGGCTAACCCTAAACATAACACTATCCTAGGGCTGATGCTAACCCTAACCCTAACCCTAACACTATCCTAGGGTTGATGCTAACCCTAACCCTAACACTATCCTAGGGCTGATGCTAACCCTAACCCTAACCCTAACACTATCCTAGGGCTGATGCTAACCCTAACACTAACACTATCCTAGGGCTGATGCTAACCATAACCCTAACCCTAACACTATCCTAGGGCTGATGCTAAACCTAACATTAACACTATCCTAGGGTTGATGCTAACCTAACCCTAACCCTAACACTATCCTAAGTCTGATGCTAACCCTAGCCCTCACACTATCCTAGGCCTGATGATAACCCTAACCCTAACCTTAACACTATCCTAGGGCGGATGCTAACCCTAACCCTAACCCTAACACTATCCTAGATCTGATGCTAACCCTAACCCTAACACTATCCTAGGCCTGATGATAACCCTAAACCTAACCCTAACACTATCCTAGGGCTGATACTAACCCTAAACCTAACACTATCCTAGGGCTGATGCTAACCCTAACCCTAACCCTAACACTATCCTAGGGCTGATGCTAACCCTAACGCTAAGCCTAACACTATCCTTGAACTGATGCTAACCCTAACCCTAACCCTAACACTATCCTAGGGTTTATGTTAACCCTAACCCTAACACTATCCTAGGGCTGATGCTAATCCTATCCCTAACCCTAACACTATCCTAGGGCGGATGCTAACCCTAACCCTAACCCTAACACTATCCTAGGGCTTATGCTAACACTAACACTAACACTATCCTAGGGCTGATGCTAACCCTAACCCTAACCCTAACACTATCCTAGGGCTGATGCTAACCCTAACCCTAACTCTAACACTATCTTAGGGCTGAGGCTAACCCTAACCCAAACACTATCCTACGGCTGATGCTAACCCTAACCCTAACCCTAACACTATCCTAAGGCTGATGCTAACCCTAACACTAACACTATCCTGGGCCTGGTGCTAACCCTAACCCTAACCCTAACACTATCCTAGGGCTGATGCTAACCCTAACCCTAATACTATCCTATGGCTGATGCTAACCCTAACCCTAACCCTAACACTATCCTAGGGCTGATGCTAACCCTAACCCTAACCCTAACACTATCCTAGGGCTGATGCTAACACTAACCCTAACACTATCCTAGGCCTGATGCTAACCCTAACCCTAACACTTACACTATCCTAGGGCTGAGGCTAACCCTAACCCTAACCCTAACACTATCCTAGGTCTGATGCTAACCCTAAACCTAACACTATCCTAGGGCTGATGCTAACCCTAACCCTAACCCTAACACTATCCTAGGGCTGATGTTAACCCTAACCCTAACACTATCCTAGGGCTGATGCTAACCCTAACCCTAACCCTAACACTCTCCTAGGGCTGATGCTAACCCTAACCCTAACACTAACCTAGGCCTGATGCTAACCCAAACCCTAACACGATCCTAGGGCTGATGCTAAACCTATCCGTAACCCTAACACTCTCCTAGGGCTGATGCTAACCCTAACCCTAACAGTATCCTAGGGCTGATGCTAACCCTAACCCTAACCCTAACACTATCCTAAGTCTGATGCTAACCCTAGCCCTCACACTATCCTAGGCCTGATGATAACCCTAACCCTAACCTTAATACTATCCTACGGCTGATGCTAACCCTAACGCTAACCCTAACACTATCCTTGAACTGATGCTAACCCTAACCCTAACCCTAACGCTATCCTAGGCCTGATGATAACCCTAACCCTAACATTAACACTATCCTAGGGTTTATGTTAACCCTAACCCTAACACTATCCTAGGGCTGATGCTAACCCTAACCCTAACCCTAACACTATCCTAGGGCTGATGCTAACCCTAACACTAACACTATCCTAGGGCTGATGCTAACACTAACCCTAACACTAACACTATCCTAGGGCTGATACTAACCCTAACCCTAACTCTAACACTATCTTTGGGCTGAGGCTAACCCTAACCCAAACACTATCCTACGGCTGATGCTAAGCCTAACAATAACCCTAACACTCTCCTAAGGCTGATGCTAACCCTAACACTAACACCATCCTAGGCCTGATGCTAAACCTATCCCTAACCCTAACACTCTCCTAGGGCTGATGCTAACCCTAACCCTAACACTATCCTAGGCCTGATGCTAAACCTATCCCTAACCCTAACACTCTCATAGGGATGATGCTAACCCTAACCCTAACACTATCCTAGGGCTGATGCTAACCCTAACCCTAACCCTAACACTATCCTAGGCCTGATGCTAAACCTTTCCCTAACCCTAACACTCTCCTAGGGCTGATGCTAACCTTAACCCTAACCCTAACATTATCCTAGGGCTGATGCTAACCCTAACCGTAACCCTAACACTATCCTAAGTCTGATGCTAACCCTAGCCCTCACACTATCCTAGGCCTGATGATAACCCTAACCCTAACCTTAACACTATCCTACGGCTGATGCTAACCCTAACCCTATTCCTAACACTATCCTAGAGCTGATGCTAACCCTAACCCTAACACTATCCTAGGCCTGATGATAACCCTAACCCTAACCCTAACACTATCCTAGGGCTGATGCTAACCCTAACCCTAACACTATCCTAGGGCTGATTGTAACCCTAACGCTAACCCTAACACTATCCTTGAACTGATGCTAACCCTAACCCTAACCCTAACGCTATCCTAGGCCTGATGATAACCCTAACCCTAACCCTAACACTATCCTAGGGTTTATGTTAACCCTAACCCTAACACTATCCTAGGGCTGATGCTAACCCTAACCCTAACCCTAACACTATCCTAGGGCTGATGCTAACCCTAACACTAACACTATCCTAGGGCTGATGCTAACCCTAACCCTAACTCTAACACTATCCTTGGCCTGAGGCTAACCCTAAACCAAACACTATCCTACGGCTGATGCTAAGCCTAACCCTAACCCTAACACTATCCTAAGGCTGATGCTAACCCTAACACTAACACTATCCTAGGCCTGGTGCTAACCCTAACCCTAACCCTAACACTATCCTAGGGCTGATGCTAACCCTAAACCTAATACTATCCTAGGGGTGATGCTAACCCTAACCCTAACCCTAACACTATCCTAGGGCTGATGCTAACCCTATCCCTAACCCTAACACTATCCTAAGGCTGATGCTAACCCTAACCCTAACACTATCCTAGGCCTGATGCTAACCCTAACCCTAACCCTAACACTATCCTAGGGCTGATGCTAACCCTAACCCTAATACTATCCTAGGGCTGATGCTAACCCTAAACCTAACCCTAACACTCTCCTAGGGCTGATGCTAACCCTAACCCTAACCCTAACACTATCCTACGGCTGATGCTAACCCTAACCCTAACACTATCCTAGGCCTGATGCTAACCCTAACCCTAACCCTAACACTATCCTAGGCCTGATGCTAACCCTATCCCTAACCCTAACACTCTCCTAGGGCTGAGGCTAACCCTAACCCTAACACTATCCTAGGGCTGATGCTAACCCTAACCCTAACACTAACACTATCCTAGGGTTGTTGCTAACCCTAACCCTAACACTATCCTAGGGCTGATGCTAACCCTAACCCTAACACTATCCTTGGGCTGATGCTAACCCTAACCCTAACCCTAACACTATCCTAGGGCTGATGCTAACCCTAACCCTAACACTATCCTAGGGCTGATGCTAACCCTAACCCTAACCCTAACACTATCCTAAGTCTGATGCTAACCCTAGACCTCACACTATCCTAGGCCTGATGATAACCCTAACCCTAACCTTAACACTATCCTAGGGCTGATGCTAACCCTAACCCTAAATCTAACACTATCCTAGAGCTGATGCTAACCCTAACCCTAACACAATCCTAGGCGTGATGGTAACCCTAACCCTAACCCTAACACTATCCTAGGGCTGATGCTAACCCTAACCCTAACACTATCCTAGGGCTGATGCTAACCATAACCCTAACCCTAACACTATCCTAGGGCTGATGCTAACCCTAACGCTAAGCCGAACACTATCCTTGAACTGATGCTAACCCTAACCCTAACCCTAACACTATCCTACGCCTGATGATAACCCTAACCCTAACCCTAACACTATCCTAGGGTTTATGTTAACCCTAACCCTAACACTATCCTAGGGAGGATGCTAACCCTAACCCTAACCCTAACACTATCCTGGGGCTGATGCTAACCCTAACACTAACACTATCCTAGGGCTGATGCTAACCCTAACCCTAACCCTAACACTATTCTAGGGCTGATGCTAACCCTAACCCTAACTCTAACACTATCTTAGGGCTGAGGCTAACGCTAACCAAAACACTATCCTACGGCTGATGCTAACCCTAACCCTAACCATAACACTATCCTAAGGCTGATGCTAACCCTAACACTAACACTATCCTGGGCCTGGTGCTAACCCTAACGCTAACCCTAACACTATCGTAGGACTGATGCTAACCCTAGCCCTCACACTATCCTGGGCCTGATGATAACCCTAACCCTAACCTTAACACTATCCTAGGGCTGATGCTAACCCTAACCCTAACACTAACACTATCCTAGGGCTGATTCTAACCCTAACAGTAACACTCTCCTAGGGCTGATGCTAACCCAAACCCTAACACTATCCTAGGCCTGATGCTAACCCTAACCCTAACACTATCCTAAAGCTGATGCTAACCATAATCCTAACCCTAACACTATCCTAGGCCTGATGCTAACCCTATCCCTAACCCTAACACTCTCCAAGGGCTGAGGCTAACCCTAAACCTAACACTATCCTAGGGCTGATGCTAACCCTAACCCTAACCCTAACACTATCCTAGGGTTGATGCTAACCCTAACCCTAACACTATCCTAGGGCTGATGCTAACCCTAACCCTAACCCTAACACTATCCTAGGGCTGATGCTAACCCTAACACTAACACTATCCTAGGGCTGATGCTAACCATAACCCTAACCCTAACACTATCCTAGGGCTGATGCTAAACCTAACACTAACACTATCCTAGGGTTGATGCTAACCTAACCCTAACCCTAACACTATCCTAAGTCTGATGCTAACCCTAGCCCTCACACTATCCTAGGCCTGAGGATAACCCTAACCATAACCTTAACACTATCCTAGGGCTGATGCTAACCCTAACCCTAACCCTAACACTATCCTAGAGCTGATGCTAACCCTAACCCTAACACTATCCTCAGCCTGATGATAACCCTAAACCTAACCCTAACACTCTCCTAGGGCTGATGCTAACCCTAAACCTAACACTATCCTAGGGCTGATGCTAACCCTAACCCTAACCCTAACACTATCCTAGGGCTGATGCTAACCCTAACGCTAAGCCTAACACTATCCTTGAACTGATGCTAACCCTAACCCTAACCCTAACACTATCCTAGGCCTGATGATAACCCTAACCCTAACCCTAACACTATCCTAGGCCTGATGATAACCCTAACCCTAACCCTAACACTATCCTAGGGTTTATGTTAACCCTAACCATAACACTATCCTAGGGCTGATGCTAATCCTATCCCTAACCCTAACACTATCCTAGGGCGGATGCTAACCCTAACCCTAACCCTAACACTATCCTAGGGCTTATGCTAACCCTAACACTAACACTATCCTAGGGCTGATGCTAACCCTAACCCTAACCCTAACACTATCCTAGGGCCGATGCTAACCCTAACCCTAACTCTAACACTATCTTAGGGCTGAGGCTAACCCTAACCCAAACACTATCCTACGGCTGATGCTAACCCTAACCCTAACCCTAACACTATCCTAAGGCTGATGCTAACCCTAACACTAACACTATCCTGGGCCTGGTGCTAACCCTAACCCTAACACTATCCTAGGGCTGATGCTAACCCTAACCCTAATACTATCCTAGGGCTGATGCTAACCCTAAACCTAACCCTAACACCATCCTAGGGCTGATGCTAACCCTAACCCTAACCCTAACACTATCCTAGGGCTGATGCTAACCCTAACCCTAACACTATCCTAGGCCTGATGCTAACCCTAAACCTAACACTTACACCATCCTAGGGCTGATGCTAACCCTAACCCTAACCCTAACACTATCCTAGGTCTGATGCTAACCCTAACCCTAACACTTACACTATCCTAGGGCTGATGCTAACACTAACCCTAACCCTAACACTATCCTAGGGCTGATGCTAACCCTAACCCTAACTCTAACCTAGGGCTGATGTTAACCCTAACCCTAACACTATCCTAGGGCTGATGCTAACCCTAACCCTAACCCTAACACTCTCCTAGGGCTGATGCTAACCCTAACCCTAACACTAACCTAGGCCTGATGCTAACCCTAACCCTAACACTATCCTAGGGCTGATGCTAACCCTAACCCTAAAACTATCCTAGGCCTGATGCTAAACCTATCCGTAACCCTAACACTCTCCTAGGGCTGATGCTAACCCTAACCCTAACACTATCCTAGGGCTGATGCTAACCCTAACCCTAACCCTAACACTATCCTAAGTCTGATGCTAACCCTAGCCCTCACACTATCCTAAGCCTGATGATAACCCTAACCCTAACCTTAACACTATCCTACGGCTGATGCTAACCCTAATCCTATCCCTAACACTATCCTAGAGCTGATGCTAACCCTAACCCTAACACTATCCTAGGCATGATGATAACCCTAACCCTAACCCTAACACTATCCTAGGGCTGATGCTAACCCTAACCCTAACACTATCCTAGGGCTGATGCTAACCCTAACCCTAATACTATCCTAGGGCTGATGCTAACCCTAACCCTAACCCTAACACTATCCTAGGGCTGATGCTAACCCTAACCCTAACCCTAACACTATCCTAGGGCTGATGCTAACCCTAACCCTAACACTATCCTAGGCCTGATGCTAACCCTAACCCTAACACTTACACTATCCTAGGGCTGATGCTAACCCTAACCCTAACCCTAACACTATCCTAGGTCTGATGCTAACCCTAACCCTAACACTATCCTAGGGCTGATGCTAACCCTAACCCTAACACTATCCTAGGCCTGATGATAACCCTAAACCTAACCCTAACACTATCCTAGGGCTGATGCTAACCCTAACGCTAAGCCTAACACTATCCTTGAACTGATGCTAACCCTAACCCTAACCCTAACACTATCCTAGGCCTGATGATAACCCTAACCCTAACCCTAACACTATCCTAGGGTTTATGTTAACCCTAACCCTAACACTATCCTAGGGCTGATGCTAATCCTATCCCTAACCCTAACATTATCCTAGGGCGGATGCTAACCCTAACCAAAACCCTAACACTATCCTAGGGCTTATGTTAACCCTAACACTAACACTATCCTAGGGCTGATGCTAACCCTAACCCTAACCCTAACACTATCCTAGGGCTGATGCTAACCCTAACCCTAACTCTAACACTATCTTAGGGCTGAGGCTAACCCTAACCCAAACACTATCCTACGGCTGATGCTAACCCTAACCCTAACCCTAACACTATCCTAAGGCTGATGCTAACCCTAACACTAACACTATCCTGGGCCTGGTGCTAACCCTAACCCTAACACTATCCTAGGGCTGATGCTAACCCTAACCCTAATACTATCCTAGGGCTGATGTTAACCCTAACCCTAACCCTAACACTATCCTAGGGCTGATGCTAACACTAACCCTAACCCTAACACTATCCTAGGGCTGATGCTAACCCTAACCCTAACACTATCCTAGGCCTGATGCTAACCGTAACCCTAACACTTACACTATCCTAGGGCTGATGCTAACCCTAACCCTAACCCTAACACTATCCTAGGTCTGATGCTAACCCTAAACCTAACACTATCCTAGGGCTGATGCTAACCCTAACCCTAACCCTAACACTATCCTAGGGCTGATGTTAACCCTAACGCTAACCCTAACACTATCCTTGAACTGATGCTAACCCTAACCCTAACCCTAACACTATCCTAGGCCTGATGATAACCCTAACCCTAACCCTAACACTATCCTAGGGTTTATGTTAACCCTAACCCTAACACTATCCTAGGGCTGCTGCTAACCCTAACCCAAAACCTAACACTATCCTAGGGCGGATGCTAACCCTAACCCTAACCCTAACACTATCCTAGGGCTGATGCTAACCCTAACACTAACACTATCCTAGGGCTGATGCTAACCCTAACCCTAACCCTAACACTATCCTAAGTCTGATGCTAACCCTAGCCCTCACACTATCCTAGGCCTGATGATAACCCTAACCCTAACCTTAACACTATCCTACGGCTGATGCTAACCCTAACCCTATCCCTAACACTATCCTAGAGCTGATGCTAACCCTAACACTATCCTAGGCCTGATGATAACCCTAACCCTAACCCTAACACTATCCTAGGGCTGATGCTAACCCTAACCCTAACACTATCCTAGGGCTGATGCTAACCCTAACGCTAACCCTAACACTATCCTTGAACTGATGCTAACCCTAACCCTAACCCAAACGCTATCCTAGGCCTGATGATAACCCTAACCCTAACCCTAACACTATCCTAGGGCTGATGCTAACCCTAACCCTAACCCTAACACTATCCTAGGGCTGAGGCTAACCCTAAACCTAACACTATCCTAGGGCTGATGCTAACCCTAACCCTAACCCTAACACTATCCTAGGTTTGATGCTAACCCTAACCCTAACACTATCCTAGGGCTGACGCTAACCCTAACACTAACACTATCCTAGGGCTGATGCTAACCATAACCCTAACCCTAACACTATCCTAGGGCTGATGCTAAACCTAACACTAACACTATCCTAGGGTTGATGCTAACCTAACCCTAACCCTAACACTATCCTAAGTCTGATGCTAACCCTAGCCCTCACACTATCCTAGGCCTGATGATAACCCTAACCCTAACCTTAACACTATCCTAGAGCTGATGCTAACCCTAACTCTAACACTATCCTAGGCCTGATGATAACCCTAAACCTAACCCTAACACTATCCTAGGGCTGATGCTAACCCTAAACCTAACACTATCCTAGGGCTGATGCTAACCCTAACCCTAACTCTAACCTAGGGCTGATGTTAACCCTAACCCTAACACTATCCTAGGGCTGATGCTAACCCTAACCCTAACCCTAACACTCTCCTAGGGCTGATGCTAACCCTAACCCTAACACTAACCTAGGCCTGATGCTAACCCTAACCCTAACACTATCCTAGGGCTGATGCTAACCCTAACCCTAAAACTATCCTAGGCCTGATGCTAAACCTATCCGTAACCCTAACACTCTCCTAGGGCTGATGCTAACCCTAACCCTAACACTATCCTAGGGCTGATGCTAACCCTAACCCTAACCCTAACACTATCCTAAGTCTGATGCTAACCCTAGCCCTCACACTATCCTAAGCCTGATGATAACCCTAACCCTAACCTTAACACTATCCTACGGCTGATGCTAACCCTAATCCTATCCCTAACACTATCCTAGAGCTGATGCTAACCCTAACCCTAACACTATCCTAGGCATGATGATAACCCTAACCCTAACCCTAACACTATCCTAGGGCTGATGCTAACCCTAACCCTAACACTATCCTAGGGCTGATGCTAACCCTAACCCTAATACTATCCTAGGGCTGATGCTAACCCTAACCCTAACCCTAACACTATCCTAGGGCTGATGCTAACCCTAACCCTAACCCTAACACTATCCTAGGGCTGATGCTAACCCTAACCCTAACACTATCCTAGGCCTGATGCTAACCCTAACCCTAACACTTACACTATCCTAGGGCTGATGCTAACCCTAACCCTAACCCTAACACTATCCTAGGTCTGATGCTAACCCTAACCCTAACACTATCCTAGGGCTGATGCTAACCCTAACCCTAACACTATCCTAGGCCTGATGATAACCCTAAACCTAACCCTAACACTATCCTAGGGCTGATGCTAACCCTAACGCTAAGCCTAACACTATCCTTGAACTGATGCTAACCCTAACCCTAACCCTAACACTATCCTAGGCCTGATGATAACCCTAACCCTAACCCTAACACTATCCTAGGGTTTATGTTAACCCTAACCCTAACACTATCCTAGGGCTGATGCTAATCCTATCCCTAACCCTAACATTATCCTAGGGCGGATGCTAACCCTAACCAAAACCCTAACACTATCCTAGGGCTTATGTTAACCCTAACACTAACACTATCCTAGGGCTGATGCTAACCCTAACCCTAACCCTAACACTATCCTAGGGCTGATGCTAACCCTAACCCTAACTCTAACACTATCTTAGGGCTGAGGCTAACCCTAACCCAAACACTATCCTACGGCTGATGCTAACCCTAACCCTAACCCTAACACTATCCTAAGGCTGATGCTAACCCTAACACTAACACTATCCTGGGCCTGGTGCTAACCCTAACCCTAACACTATCCTAGGGCTGATGCTAACCCTAACCCTAATACTATCCTAGGGCTGATGTTAACCCTAACCCTAACCCTAACACTATCCTAGGGCTGATGCTAACACTAACCCTAACCCTAACACTATCCTAGGGCTGATGCTAACCCTAACCCTAACACTATCCTAGGCCTGATGCTAACCGTAACCCTAACACTTACACTATCCTAGGGCTGATGCTAACCCTAACCCTAACCCTAACACTATCCTAGGTCTGATGCTAACCCTAAACCTAACACTATCCTAGGGCTGATGCTAACCCTAACCCTAACCCTAACACTATCCTAGGGCTGATGTTAACCCTAACGCTAACCCTAACACTATCCTTGAACTGATGCTAACCCTAACCCTAACCCTAACACTATCCTAGGCCTGATGATAACCCTAACCCTAACCCTAACACTATCCTAGGGTTTATGTTAACCCTAACCCTAACACTATCCTAGGGCTGCTGCTAACCCTAACCCAAAACCTAACACTATCCTAGGGCGGATGCTAACCCTAACCCTAACCCTAACACTATCCTAGGGCTGATGCTAACCCTAACACTAACACTATCCTAGGGCTGATGCTAACCCTAACCCTAACCCTAACACTATCCTAAGTCTGATGCTAACCCTAGCCCTCACACTATCCTAGGCCTGATGATAACCCTAACCCTAACCTTAACACTATCCTACGGCTGATGCTAACCCTAACCCTATCCCTAACACTATCCTAGAGCTGATGCTAACCCTAACACTATCCTAGGCCTGATGATAACCCTAACCCTAACCCTAACACTATCCTAGGGCTGATGCTAACCCTAACCCTAACACTATCCTAGGGCTGATGCTAACCCTAACGCTAACCCTAACACTATCCTTGAACTGATGCTAACCCTAACCCTAACCCAAACGCTATCCTAGGCCTGATGATAACCCTAACCCTAACCCTAACACTATCCTAGGGCTGATGCTAACCCTAACCCTAACCCTAACACTATCCTAGGGCTGAGGCTAACCCTAAACCTAACACTATCCTAGGGCTGATGCTAACCCTAACCCTAACCCTAACACTATCCTAGGTTTGATGCTAACCCTAACCCTAACACTATCCTAGGGCTGACGCTAACCCTAACACTAACACTATCCTAGGGCTGATGCTAACCATAACCCTAACCCTAACACTATCCTAGGGCTGATGCTAAACCTAACACTAACACTATCCTAGGGTTGATGCTAACCTAACCCTAACCCTAACACTATCCTAAGTCTGATGCTAACCCTAGCCCTCACACTATCCTAGGCCTGATGATAACCCTAACCCTAACCTTAACACTATCCTAGAGCTGATGCTAACCCTAACTCTAACACTATCCTAGGCCTGATGATAACCCTAAACCTAACCCTAACACTATCCTAGGGCTGATGCTAACCCTAAACCTAACACTATCCTAGGGCTGATGCTAACCCTAACCCTAACCCTAACACTATCCTAGGGCTGATGCTAACCCTAACGCTAAGCCTAACACTATCCTTGAACTGATGCTAACCCTAACCCTAACCCTAACACTACCCTACGCCTGATGATAACCCTAACCCTAACCCTAACACTATCCTAGGGTTTATGTTAACCCTAACCCTAACACTATCCTAGGGCTGATGCTAATCCTATCCCTAACCCTAACACTATCCTAGGGCGGATGCTAACCCTAACCCTAACCCTAACACTATCCTAGGGCTGATGCTAACCCTAACCCTAACTCTAACACTATCTTAGGGCTGAGGCTAACCCTAACCCAAACACTATCCTACGGCTGATGCTAACCCTAACCCTAACCCTAACACTATCCTAAGGCTGATGCTAACCCTAACACTAACACTATCCTGGGCCTGGTGCTAACCCTAACCCTAACCCTAACACTATCCTAGGGCTGATGCTAACCCTAACCCTAATACTATCCTAGGGCTGATGCTAACCCTAACCCTAACCCTAACACTATCCTAGGGCTGATGCTAACCCTAACCCTAACCCTAACACTATCCTAGGGCTGATGCTAACCCTAACCCTAACACTATCCTAGGCCTGATGCTAACCCTAACCCTAACACTTACACTATCCTAGGGCTGATGCTAACCCTAACCCTAACCCTAACACTACCCTAGGTCTGATGCTAACCCTAAACCTAACACTATCCTAGGGCTGATGCTAACCCTAACCCTAACCCTAACACTATCCTAGGGCTGATGCTAACCCTAACCCTAACCCTAACACTCTCCTAGGGCTGATGCTAACCCTAACCCTAACACTAACCTAGGCGTGATGCTAACCCTAACCCTAACACTATCTTAGGGCTGATGCTAACCCTAACCCTAACAGTATCCTAGGCCTGATGCTAAACCTATCCGTAACCCTAACACTCTCCTAGGGCTGATGCTAACCCTAACCCTAACACTATCCTAGGGCTGATGCTAACCCTAACACTAACCCTAACACTATCCTAAGTCTGATGCTAACCCTAGCCCTCACACTATCCTAGGCCTGATGATAACCCTAACCCTAACCTTAACACTATCCTACGGCTGATGCTAACCCTAACCTTATCCCTAACACTATCCTAGAGCTGATGCTAACCCTAACCCTAACACTATCCTAGGCCTGATGATAACCCTAACCCTAACCCTAACACTATCCTAGGGCTGATGCTAACCCTAACCCTAACACTATCCTAGGACTGATGCTAACCCTAACGCTAACCCTAACACTATCCTTGAACTGATGCTAACCCTAACCCTAACCCTAACACTATCCTAGGCCTGATGATAACCCTAACCCTAACCCTAACACTATCCTAGGGTTTCTGTTAACCCTAACCCTAACACTATCCTAGGGCTGATGCTAACCCTAACCCTAACCCTAACACTATCCTAGGGCTGAGGGTAACCCTAAACCTAACACTATCCTAGGGCTGATGCTAACCCTAACCCCAACCCTAACACTATCCTAGGGTTGATGCTAACCCTAACCCTAACACTATCCTAGGGCTGATGCTAACCCTAACCCTAACCCTAACACTATCCTAGGGCTGATGCTAACCCTAACACTAACACTATCCTAGGGCTGATGCTAACCATAACCCTAACCCTAACACTATCCTAGGGCTGATGCTAAACCTAACACTAACACTATCCTAGGGTTGATGCTAACCTAACCCTAACCCTAACACTATCCTAAGTCTGATGTTAACCCTAGCCCTCACACTATCCTAGGCCTGATGATAACCCTAACCCTAACCTTAACACTATCCTAGGGCTGATGCTAACCCTAACCCTAACCTTAACACTATCCTAGAGCTGATGCTAACCCTAACCCTAACACTATCCTAGGCCTGATGATAACCCTAAACCTAACACTAACACTATCCTAGGGCTGATGCTAACCCTAACGCTAAGCCTAACACTATCCTTGAACTGATGCTAACCCTAACCTAACCCTAACACTATCCTAGGCCTGATGATAACCCTAACCCTAACCCTAACACTATCCTAGGGTTTATGTTAACCCTAACCCTAACACTATCCTAGGGCTGATGCTAATCCTATCCCTAACCCTAACACTATCCTAGGGCTGATGCTAACCCTAACCCTAACCCTAACACTATCCTAGGGATTATGCTAACCCTAACACTAACACTATCCTAGGGCTGATGCTAACCCTAACCCTAACCCTAACACTATCCTAGGGCTGATGCTAACCCTAACCCTAACTCTAACACTATCTTAGGGCTGAGGCTAACCCTAACCCAAACACTATCCTACGGTTGATGCTAACCCTAACCCTAACCCTAACACTATCCTAAGGCTGATGCTAACCCTAACACTAACACTATCCTGGGCCTGGTGCTAACCCTAACCCTAACACTATCCTAGGGCTGATGCTAACCCTAACCCTAATACTATCCTAGGGCTGATGCTAACCCTAAACCTAACCCTAACACTATCCTAGGGCTGATGCTAACCCTAACCCTAACCCTAACACTATCCTAGGCCTGATGCTAACCCTAACCCTAACACTATCCTAGGCCTGATGCTAACCCTAACCCTAACACTTACACTATCCTAGGGCTGATGCTAACCCTAACCCTAACCCTAACACTATCCTAGGTCTGATGCTAACCCTAACCCTAACACTTACACTATCCTAGGGCTGATGCTAACACTAACCCTAACCCTAACACTATCCTAGGGCTGATGTTAACCCTAACCCTAACACTATCCTAGGGCTGATGCTAACCCTAACCCTAACCCTAACACTCTCCTAGGGCTGATGCTAACCCTAACCCTAACACTAACCTAGGCCTGATGCTAACCCTAACCCTAACACTATCCTAGGGCTGATGCTAACCCTAACCCTAAAACTATCCTAGGCCTGATGCTAAACCTATCCGTAACCCTAACACTCTCCTAGGGCTGATGCTAACCCTAACCCTAACACTTTCCTAGGGCTGATGCTAACCCTAACCCTAACCCTAACACTATCCTAAGTCTGATGCTAACCCTAGCCCTCACACTATCCTAGGCCTGATGATAACCCTAACCCTAACCTTAACACTATCCAACGGCTGATGCTAACCCTAACCCTATCATTAACACTATCCTAGAGCTGATGCTAACCCTAACCCTAACACTATCCTAGGCCTGATGATAACCCTAACCCTAACCCTAACACTATCCTAGGGCTGATGCTAACCCTAACCCTAACACTATCCTAGGGCTGATGCTAACCCTAACGCTAACCCTAACACTATCCTTGAACTGATGCTAACCCTTACCCTAACCCTAACGCTATCCTAGGCCTGATGATAACCCTAATACTAACCCTAACACTATTCTAGGGTTTATGTTAACCCTAACCCTAACACTATCCTAGGGCTGATGCTAACCCTAACCCTAACCCTAACACTATCCTAGGGCTGAGGCTAACCCTAAACATAACACTATCCTAGGGCTGATGCTAGCCCTAACCCTAACCCTAACACTATCCTAGGGTTGATGCTAACCCTAACCCTAACACTATCCTAGGGCTGATGCTAACCCTAACCCTAACCCTAACACTATCCTAGGGCTGATGCTAACTCTAACACTAACACTATCCTAGGGCTGATGCTAACCATAACCCTAACCCTAACACTATCCTAGGGCTGATGCTAAACCTAACATTAACACTATCCTAGGGTTGATGCTAACCTAACCCTAACCCTAACACTATCCTAAGTCTGATGCTAACCCTAGCCCTCACACTATCCTAGGCCTGATGATAACCCTAACCCTAACCTTAACACTATCCTAGGGCGGATGCTAACCCTAACCCTAACCCTAACACTATCCTAGAGCTGATGCTAACCCTAACCCTAACACTATCCTAGGCCTGATGATAACCCTAAACCTAACCCTAACACTATCCTAGGGCTGATACTAACCCTAAACCTAACACTATCCTAGGGCTGATGCTAACCCTAACCCTAACCCTAACACTATCCTAGGGCTGATGCTAACCCTAACGCTAAGCCTAACACTATCCTTGAACTGATGCTAACCCTAACCCTAACCCTAACACTATCCTAGGGTTTATGTTAACCCTAACCCTAACACTATCCTAGGGCTGATGATAATCCTATCCCTAACCCTAACACTATCCTAGGGCGGATGCTAACCCTAACCCTAACCCTAACACTATCCTAGGGCTTATGCTAACCCTAACACTAACACTATCCTAGGGCTGATGCTAACCCTAACCCTAACCCTAACACTATCCTAGGGCTGATGCTAACCCTAACCCTAACTCTAACACTATCTTAGGGCTGAGGCTAACCCTAACCCAAACACTATCCTACGGCTGATGCTAACCCTAACCCTAACCCTAACACTATCCTAAGGCTGATGCTAACCCTAACACTAACACTATCCTGGGCCTGGTGCTAACCCTAACCCTAACCCTAACACTATCCTAGGGCTGATGCTAACCCTAACACTAATACTATCCTATGGCTGATGCTAACCCTAACCCTAACCCTAACACTATCCTAGGGCTGATGCTAACCCTAACCCTAACCCTAACACTATCCTAGGGCTGATGCTAACACTAACCCTAACACTATCCTAGGCCTGATGCTAACCCTAACCCTAACACTTACACTATCCTAGGGCTGAGGCTAACCCTAACCCTAACCCTAACAGTATCCTAGGTCTGATGCTAACCCTAAACCTAACACTATCCTAGGGCTGATGCTAACCCTAACCCTAACCCTAACACTATCCTAGGGCTGATGTTAACCCTAACCCTAACACTATCCTAGGGCTGATGCTAACCCTAACCCTAACCCTAACACTCTCCTAGGGCTGATGCTAACCCTAACCCTAACACTAACCTAGGCCTGATGCTAACCCAAACCCTAACACGATCTTAGGGCTGATGCTAACCCTAACCCTAACACTATCCTAGGACTGATGCTAAACCTATCCGTAACCCAAACACTCTCCTAGGGCTGATGCTAACCCTAACCCTAACAGTATCCTAGGGCTGATGCTAACCCTAACCCTAACCCTAACACTATCCTAAGTCTGATGCTAACCCTAGCCCTCACACTATCCTAGGCCTGATGATAACCCTAACCCTAACCTTAATACTATCCTACGGCTGATGCTAACCCTAACGCTAACCCTAACACTATCCTTGAACTGATGCTAACCCTAACCCTAACCCTAACGCTATCCTAGGCCTGATGATAACCCTAACCCTAACATTAACACTATCCTAGGGTTTATGTTAACCCTAACCCTAACACTATCCTAGGGCTGATGCTAACCCTAACCCTAACCCTAACACTATCCTAGGGCTGATGCTAACCCTAACACTAACACTATCCTAGGGCTGATGCTAACACTAACCCTAACACTAACACTATCCTAGGGCTGATACTAACCCTAACCCTAACTCTAACACTATCTTTGGGCTGAGGCTAACCCTAACCCAAACACTATCCTACGGCTGATGCTAAGCCTAACAATAACCCTAACACTCTCCTAAGGCTGATGCTAACCCTAACACTAACACCATCCTAGGCCTGATGCTAAACCTATCCCTAACCCTAACACTCTCCTAGGGCTGATGCTAACCCTAACCCTAACACTATCCTAGGCCTGATGCTAAACCTATCCCTAACCCTAACACTCTCATAGGGCTGATGCTAACCCTAACCCTAACACTATCCTAGGGCTGATGCTAACCCTAACCCTAACCCTAACACTATCCTAGGCCTGATGCTAAACCTTTCCCTAACCCTAACACTCTCCTAGGGCTGAGGCTAACCCTAACCCAAACACTATCCTACGGCTGATGCTAACCCTAACCCTAACCCTAACACTATCCTAAGGCTGATGCTAACCCTAACACTAACACTATCCTGGGCCTGGTGCTAACCCTAACCCTAACACTATCCTAGGGCTGATGCTAACCCTAACCCTAATACTATCCTAGGGCTGATGCTAACCCTAAACCTAACCCTAACACTATCCTAGGGCTGATGCTAACCCTAACCCTAACCCTAACACTATCCTAATCCTGATGCTAACCCTAACCCTAACACTATCCTAGGCCTGATGCTAACCCTAACCCTAACACTTACACTATCCTAGGGCTGATGCTAACCCTAACCCTAACCCTAACACTATCCTAGGTCTGATGCTAACCCTAACCCTAACACTTACACTATCCTAGGGCTGATGCTAACACTAACCCTAACCCTAACACTATCCTAGGGCTGATGTTAACCCTAACCCTAACACTATCCTAGGGCTGATGATAACCCTAACCCTAACCCTAACACTATCCTAGGGCTGATGCTAACCCTAACCCTAACACTATCCTAGGACTGATGCTAACCCTAACGCTAACCCTAACACTATCCTTGAACTGATGCTAACCCTAACCCTAACCCTAACGCTATCCTAGGCCTGATGATAACCCTAACCCTAACATTAACGCTATCCTAGGGTTTATGTTAACCCTAACACTAACACTATCCTAGGGCTGATGCTAACCCTAACCCTAACCCTAACACTATCCTAGGGCTGATGCTAACCCTAACACTAACACTATCCTAGGGCTGATGCTAACACTAACCCTAACACTAACACTATCCTAGGGCTGATAATAACCCTAACCCTAACTCTAACACTATCTTTGGGCTGAGGCTAACCCTAACCCAAACACTATCCTACGGCTGATGCTAAGCCTAACAATAACCCTAACACTCTCCTAAGGCTGATGCTAACCCTAACACTAACACCATCCTAGGCCTGATGCTAAACCTATCCCTAACCCTAACACTCTCCTAGGGCTGATGCTAACCCTAACCCTAACACTATCCTAGGCCTGATGCTAAACCTATCCCTAACCCTAACACTCTCATAGGGCTGATGCTAACCCTAACCCTAACACTATCCTAGGGCTGATGCTAACCCTAACCCTAACCCTAACACTATCCTAGGCCTGATGCTAAACCTTTCCCTAACCCTAACACTCTCCTAGGGCTGATGCTAACCCTAACCCTAACATTATCCTAGGGCTGATGCTAACCCTAACCCTAACCCTAACACTATCCTAAGTCTGATGCTAACCCTAGCCCTCACACTATCCTAGGCCTGATGATAACCCTAACCCTAACCTTAACACTATCCTACGGCTGATGCTAACCCTAACCCTATTCCTAACACTATCCTAGAGCTGATGCTAACCCTAACCCTAACACTATCCTAGGCCTGATGATAACCCTAACCCTAACCCTAACACTATCCTAGGGCTGATGCTAACCCTAACCCTAACACTATCCTAGGGCTGATTGTAACCCTAACGCTAACCCTAACACTATCCTTGAACTGATGCTAACCCTAACCCTAACCCTAACGCTATCCTAGCCCTGATGATAACCCTAACCCTAACCCTAACACTATCCTAGGGTTTATGTTAACCCTAACCCTAACACTATCCTAGGGCTGATGCTAACCCTAACCCTAACCCTAACACTATCCTAGGGCTGATGCTAACCCTAACACTAACACTATCCTAGGGCTGATGCTAACCCTAACCCTAACTCTAACACTATCCTTGGCCTGAGGCTAACCCTAAACCAAACACTATCCTACGGCTGATGCTAAGCCTAACCCTAACCCTAACACTATCCTAGGGCTGATGCTAACCCTAACCCTAACACTAACACTATCCTAGGGTTGATGCTAACCCTAACCCTAACACTATCCTAGGGCTGATGCTAACCCTAACCCTAACCCTAACACTATCCTAGGGCTGATGCTAACCCTAACCCTAACACTACCCTTGGGCTGATGCTAACCCTAACCCTAACCCTAACACTATCCTAGGGCTGATGCTAACCCTAACCCTAACACTATCCTAGGGCTGATGCTAACCCTAACCCTAACCCTAACACTATCCTAAGTCTGATGCTAACCCTAGACCTCACACTATCCTAGGCCTGATGATAACCCTAACCCTAACCTTAACACTATCCTAGGGCTGATGCTAACCCTAACCCTAAATCTAACACTATCCTAGAGCTGATGCTAACCCTAACCCTAACACAATCCTAGGCGTGATGGTAACCCTAACCCTAACCCTAACACTATCCTAGGGCTGATGCTAACCCTAACCCTAACACTATCCTAGGGCTGATGCTAACCATAACCCTAACCCTAACACTATCCTAGGGCTGATGCTAACCCTAACGCTAAGCCGAACACTATCCTTGAACTGATGCTAACCCTAACCCTAACCCTAACACTATCCTACGCCTGATGATAACCCTAACCCTAACCCTAACACTATCCTAGGGTTTATGTTAACCCTAACCCTAACACTATCCTAGGGCGGATGCTAACCCTAACCCTAACCCTAACACTATCCTAGGGCTGATGCTAACCCTAACACTAACACTATCCTAGGGCTGATGCTAACCCTTACCCTAACCCTAACACTATTCTAGGGCTGATGCTAACCCTAACCCTAACTCTAACACTATCTTAGGGCTGAGGCTAACGCTAACCAAAACACTATCCTACGGCTGATGCTAACCCTAACCCTAACCCTAACACTATCCTAAGGCTGATGCTAACCCTAACACTAACACTATCCTGGGCCTGGTGCTAACCCTAACGCTAACCCTAACACTATCGTAGGACTGATGCTAACCCTAGCCCTCACACTAACCTGGGCCTGATGATAACCCTAACCCTAACCTTAACACTATCCTAGGGCTGATGCTAACCCTAACCCTAACACTAACACTATCCTAGGGCTGATGCTAACCCTAACAGTAACACTGTCCTAGGGCTGATGCTAACCCAAACCCTAACACTATCCTAGGCCTGATGCTAACCCTAACCCTAACACTATCCTAAAGCTGATGCTAACCATAATCCTAACCCTAACACTATCCTAGGCCTGATGCTAACCCTATCCCTAACCCTAACACTCTCCAAGGGCTGAGGCTAACCCTAAACCTAACACTATCCTAGGGCTGATGCTAACCCTAACCCTAACCCTAACACTATCCTAGGGTTGATGCTAACCCTAACCCTAACACTATCCTAGGGCTGATGCTAACCCTAACCCTAACCCTAACACTATCCTAGGGCTGATGCTAACCCTAACACTAACACTATCCTAGGGCTGATGCTAACCATAACCCTAACCCTAACACTATCCTAGGGCTGATGCTAAACCTAACACTAACACTATCCTAGGGTTGATGCTAACCTAACCCTAACCCTAACACTATCCTAAGTCTGATGCTAACCCTAGCCCTCACACTATCCTAGGTCTGAGGATAACCCTAACCATAACCTTAACACTATCCTAGGGCTGATGCTAACCCTAACCCTAACACTAACACTATCCTAGAGCTGATGCTAACCCTAACCCTAACACTATCCTCAGCCTAATGATAACCCTAAACCTAACCCTAACACTCTCCTAGGGCTGATGCTAACCCTAAACCTAACACTATCCTAGGGCTGATGCTAACCCTAACCCTAACCCTAACACTATCCTAGGGCTGATGCTAACCCTAACGCTAATCCTAACACTATCCTTGAACTGATGCTAACCCTAACCCTAACCCTAACACTATCCTAGGCCTGATGATAACCCTAACCCTAACCCTAACACTATCCTAGGCCTGATGATAACCCTAACCCTAACCCTAACACTATCCTAGGGTTTATGTTAACCCTAACCATAACACTATCCTAGGGCTGATGCTAATCCTATCCCTAACCCTAACACTATCCTAGGGCGGATGCTAACCCTAACCCTAACCCTAACAATATCCTAGGGCTTATGCTAACCCTAACACTAACACTATCCTAGGGCTGATGCTAACCCTAACCCTAACCCTAACACTATCCTAGGGCTGATGCTAACCCTAACCCTAACTCTAACACTATCTTAGGGCTGAGGCTAACCCTAACCCAAACACTATCCTACGGCTGATGCTAACCCTAACCCTAACCCTAACACTATCCTAAGGCTGATGCTAACCCTAACACTAACACTATCCTGGGCCTGGTGCTAACCCTAACCCTAACACTATCCTAGGGCTGATGCTAACCCTAACCCTAATACTATCCTAGGGCTGATGCTAACCCTAAACCTAACCCTAACACTATCCTAGGGCTGATGCTAACCCTAACCCTAACCCTAACACTATCCTAGGGCTGATGCTAACCCTAACCCTAACACTATCCTAGGCCTGATGCTAACCCTAAACCTAACACTTACACTATCCTAGGGCTGATGCTAACCCTAACCCTAACCCTAACACTATCCTAGGTCTGATGCTAACCCTAACCCTAACACTTACACTATCCTAGGGCTGATGCTAACACTAACCCTAACCCTAACACTATCCTAGGGCTGATGTTAACCCTAACCCTAACACTATCTTAGGGCTGATGCTAACCCTAACCCTAACCCTAACACTCTCCTAGGGCTGATGCTAACCCTAACCCTAACACTAACCTAGGCCTGATGCTAACCCTAACCCTAACACTATCCTAGGGCTGATGCTAACCCTAACCCTAAAACTATCCTAGGCCTGATGCTAAACCTATCCGTAACCCTAACACTCTCCTAGGGCTGATGCTAACCCTAACCCTAACACTATCCTAGGGCTGATGCTAACCCTAACCCTAACCCTAACACTATCCTAAGTCTGATGCTAACCCTAGCCCTCACACTATCCTAGGCCAGATGATAACCCTAACCCTAACCTTAACACTATCCTACGGCTGATGGTAACCCTAATCCTATCCCTATCACTATCCTAGAGCTGATGCTAACCCTAACCCTAACACTATCCTAGGCCTGATGATAACCCTAACCCTAACCCTAACACTATCCTAGGGCTGATGCTAACCCTAACCCTAACACTATCCTAGGGCTGATGCTAACCCTAACCCTAATACTATCCTAGGGCTGATGCTAACCCTAACCCTAACCCTAACACTATCCTAGGGTTGATGCTAACCCTAACCCTAACCCTAACACTATCCTAGGGCTGATGCTAACCCTAACCCTAACACTATCCTAGGCCTGATGCTAACCCTAACCCTAACACTTACACTATCCTAGGGCTGATGCTAACCCTAACCCTAACCCTAACACTATCCTTGGTCTGATGCTAACCCTAAACCTAACACTATCCTAGGGCTGATGCTAACCCTAACCCTAACCCTAACACTCTCCTAGGGCTGATGCTAACCCTAACCCTAACACTAACCTAGGCCTGATGCTAACCCTAACCCTAACACTATCCTAGGGCTGATGCTAACCCTAACCCTAACACTATCCTAGGCCTGATGCTAAACCTATCCGTAACCCTAACACTCTCCTAGGGCTGATGCTAACCCTAACCCTAACACTCTCCTAGGGCTGATGCTAACCCTAACCCTAACCCTAACACTATCCTAAGTCTGATGCTAACCCTAGCCCTCACACTATCCTAGGCCTGATGATAACCCTAACCCTAACCTTAACACTATCCTACGGCTGATGCTAACAATAACCCTATCCCTAACACTATCCTAGAGCTGATGCTAACCCTAACCCTAACACTATCCTAGGCCTGATGATAACCCTAACCCTAACCCTAACACTATCCTAGGGCTGATGCTAACCCTAACCCTAACACTATCCTAGGGCTGATGCTAACCCTAACGCTAACCCTAACACTATCCTTGAACTGATGCTAACCCTAACCCTAACCCTAACGCTATCCTAGGCCTGATGATAACCCTAACCCTAACCCTAACACTATCCTAGGGTTTATGTTAACCCTAACCCTAACACTATCCTAGGGCTGATGCTAACCCTAACCCTAACCCTAACACTATCCTAGGGCTGAGGCTAACCCTAAACCTAACACTATCCTAGGGCTGATGCTAACCCTAACCCTAACCCAAACACTATCCTAGGGTTGATGCTAACCCTAACCCTAACACTATCCTAGGGCTGATGCTAACCCTAACCCTAACCCTAACACTATCCTAGGGCTGATGCTAACCCTAACACTAACACTATCCTAGGGCTGATGCTAACCATAAAACTAACCCTAACACTATCCTAGGTCTGATGCTAAACCTAACACTAACACTATCCTAGGGTTGATGCTAACCTAACCCTAACCCTAACACTATCCTAAGTCTGATGCTAACCCTAGCCCTCACACTATCCTAGGCCTGATGATAACCCTAACCCTAACCTTAACACTATCCTAGGGCTGATGCTAACCCTAACCCTAACCCTAACACTATCCTAGAGCTGATGCTAACCCTAACCCTAACACTATCCTAGGCCTGATGATAACCCTAAACCCAACCCCTAACACTATCCTAGGGCTGATGCTTACCCTAACGCTAAGCCTAACACTATCCTTGAACTGATGCTAACCCTAACCCTAACCCTAACACTATCCTAGGCCTGAAGATAACCCTAACCCTAACCCTAACACTATCCTAGGGTTTATGTTAACCCTAACCCTAACACTATCCTAGGGCTGATGCTAATCCTATCCCTAACCCTAACACTATCCTAGGGCGGATGCTAACCCTAACCCTAACCCTAACACTATCCTAGGGCTTATGCTAACCCTAACACTAACACTATCCTAGGGCTGATGCTAACCCTAACCCTAACCCTAACACTATCCTAGGGCTGATGCTAACCCTAACCCTAACTCTAACACTATCTTAGGGCTGAGGCTAACCCTAACCCAAACACTATCCTACGGCTGATGCTAACCCTAACCCTAACCCTAACACTATCCTAAGGCTGATGCTAACCCTAACACTAACACTATCCTGGGCCTGGTGCTAACCCTAACCCTAACACTATCCTAGGGCTGATGCTAACCCTAACCCTAATACTATCCTAGGGCTGATGCTAACCCTAACCCTAACCCTAACACTATCCTAGGGCTGATGCTAACACTAACCCTAACACTAACACTATCCTAGGGCTGATGCTAACCCTAACCCTAACACTATCCTAGGCCTGATGCTAACCGTAACCCTAACACTTACACTATCCTAGGGCTGATGCTAACCCTAACCCTAACCCTAACACTATCCTAGGTCTGATGCTAACCCTAAACCTAACACTATCCTAGGGCTGATGCTAACCCTAACCCTAACCCTAACACTATCCTAGGGCTGATGCTAACCCTAACGCTAACCCTAACACTATCCTTGAACTGATGCTAACCCTAACCCTAACCCTAACACTATCCTAGGCCTGATGATAACCCTAACCCTAACCCTAACACTATCCTAGGGTTTATGTTAACCCTAACCCTAACACTATCCTAGGGCTGATGCTAACCCTAACCCAAAACCTAACACTATCCTAGGGCGGATGCTAACCCTAACCCTAACCCTAACACTATCCTAGGGCTGATGCTAACCCTAACACTAACACTATCCTAGGGCTGATGCTAACCCTAACCCTAACCCTAACACTATCCTAAGTCTGATGCTAACCCTAGCCCTCACACTATCCTAGGCCTGATGATAACCCTAACCCTAACCTTAACACTATCCTACGGCTGATGCTAACCCTAACCCTATCCCTAACACTATCCTAGAGCTGATGCTAACCCTAACACTATCCTAGGCCTGATGATAACCCTAACCCTAACCCTAACACTATCCTAGGGCTGATGCTAACCCTAACCCTAACACTATCCTAGGGCTGATGCTAACCCTAACGCTAACCCTAACACTATCCTTGAACTGATGCTAACCCTAACCCTAACCCAAACGCTATCCTAGGCCTGATGATAACCCTAACCCTAACCCTAACACTATCCTAGGGTTTATGTTAACCCTAACCCTAACACTATCCTAGGGCTGATGCTAACCCTAACCCTAACCCTAACACTATCCTAGGGCTGAGGCTAACCCTAAACCTAACACTATCCTAGGGCTGATGCTAACCCTAACCCTAACCCTAACACTATCCTAGGGCTGACGCTAACCCTAACACTAACACTATCCTAGGGCTGATGCTAACCATAACCCTAACCCTAACACTATCCTAGGGCTGATGCTAAACCTAACACTAACACTATCCTAGGGTTGATGCTAACCTAACCCTAACCCTAACACTATCCTAAGTCTGATGCTAAACCTAGCCCTCACACTATCCTAGGCCTGATGATAACCCTAACCCTAACCTTAACACTATCCTAGAGCTGATGCTAACCCTAACTCTAACACTATCCTAGGCCTGATGATAACCCTAAACCTAACCCTAACACTATCCTAGGGCTGATGCTAACCCTAAACCTAACACTATCCTAGGGCTGATGCTAACCCTAACCCTAACCCTAACACTATCCTAGGGCTGATGCTAACCCTAACGCTAAGCCTAACACTATCCTTGAACTGATGCTAACCCTAACCCTAACCCTAACACTACCCTACGCCTGATGATAACCCTAACCCTAACCCTAACACTATCCTAGGGTTTATGTTAACCCTAACCCTAACACTATCCTAGGGCTGATGCTAATCCTATCCCTAACCCTAACACTATCCTAGGGCGGATGCTAACCCTAACCCTAACCCTAACACTATCCTAGGGCTGATGCTAACCCTAACCCTAACTCTAACACTATCTTAGGGCTGAGGCTAACCCTAACCCAAACACTATCCTACGGCTGATGCTAACCCTAACCCTAACCCTAACACTATCCTAAGGCTGATGCTAACCCTAACCCTAACACTATCCTGGGCCTGGTGCTAACCCTAACCCTAACCCTAACACTATCCTAGGGCTGATGCTAACCCTAACCCTAATACTATCCTAGGGCTGATGCTAACCCTAACCCTAACCCTAACACTATCCTAGGGCTGATGCTAACCCTAACCCTAACCCTAACACTATCCTAGGGCTGATGCTAACCCTAACCCTAACACTATCCTAGGCCTGATGCTAACCCTAACCCTAACACTTACACTATCCTAGGGCTGATGCTAACCCTAACCCTAACCCTAACACTACCCTAGGTCTGATGCTAACCCTAAACCTAACACTATCCTAGGGCTGATGCTAACCATAACCCTAACCCTAACACTGTCCTAGGGCTGATGCTAACCCTAACCCTAACCCTAACACTCTCCTAGGGCTGATGCTAACCCTAACCCTAACACTAACCTAGGCCTGATGCTAACCCTAACCCTAACACTATCTTAGGGCTGATGCTAACCCTAACCCTAACAGTATCCTAGGCCTGATGCTAAACCTATCCGTAACCCTAACACTCTCCTAGGGCTGATGCTAACCCTAACCCTAACACTATCCTAGGGCTGATGCTAACCCTAACCCTAACCCTAACACTATCCTAAGTCTGATGCTAACCCTAGCCCTCACACTATCCTAGGCCTGATGATAACCCTAACCCTAACCTTAACACTATCCTACGGCTGATGCTAACCCTAACCTTATCCCTAACACTATCCTAGAGCTGATGCTAACCCTAACCCTAACACTATCCTAGGCCTGATGATAACCCTAACCCTAACCCTAACACTATCCTAGAGCTGATGCTAACCCTAACCCTAACACTATCCTAGGACTGATGCTAACCCTAACGCTAACCCTAACACTATCCTTGAACTGATGCTAACCCTAACCCTAACCCTAACGCTATCCTAGGCCTGATGATAACCCTAACCCTAACCCT
Organism: Lemur catta; assembly: GCF_020740605.2. Classification (NCBI taxonomy): domain Eukaryota; kingdom Metazoa; phylum Chordata; class Mammalia; order Primates; family Lemuridae; genus Lemur; species Lemur catta. The sequence continues at coordinate 99,065,806 of NC_059139.1, read as the reverse complement.
AACACTATCCTAGGGTTTATGTTAACCCTAACCCTAACACTATCCTAGGGCTGATGCTAACCCTAACCCTAACCCTAACAATATCCTAGGGCTGAGGCTAACCCTAAACCTAACACTATCCTAGGGCTGATGCTAACCCTAACCCTAACCCTAACACTATCCTAGGGTTGATGCTAACCCTAACCCTAACACTATCCTAGGGCTGATGCTAACCCTAACCCTAACCCTAACACTATCCTAGGGCTGATGCTAACCCTAACACTAACACTATCCTAGGGCTGATGCTAACCATAACCCTAACAATAACACTATCCTAGGGCTGATGCTAAACCTAACACTAACACTATCCTACGGTTGATGCTAACCTAACCCTAACCCTAACACTATCCTAAGTCTGATGTTAACCCTAGCCCTCACACTATCCTAGGCCTGATGATAACCCTAACCCTAACCTTAACACTATCCTAGGGCTCACGCTACCCTAACCCTAACCCTAACACTATCCTAGAGCTGATGCTAACCCTAAACCTAACACTATCCTAGGCCTGATGATAACCCTAAACCTAACCCTAACACTATCCTAGGGCTGATGCTAACCCTAACGCTAAGCCTAACACTATCCTTGAACTGATGCTAACCCTAACCTAACCCTAACACTATCCTAGGCCTGATGATAACCCTAACCCTAACACTAACACTATCCTAGGGTTTATGTTAACCCTAACCTTAACACTATCCTAGGGCTGATGCTAATCCTATCCCTAACCCTAACACTATCCTAGGGCGGATGCTAACCCTAACCCTAACCCTAACACTATCCTAGGGCTTATGCTAACCCTAACACTAACACTATCCTAGGGCTGATGCTAACCCTAACCCTAACCCTAACACTATCCTAGGGCTGATGCTAACCCTAACCCTAACTCTAACACTATCTTAGGGCTGAGGCTAACACTAACCCAAACACTATCCTAGGCTGATGCTAACCCTAACCCTAACCCTAACACTATCCTAAGGCTGATGCTAACCCTAACACTAACACTATCCTGGGCCTGGTGCTAACCCTAATCCTAACACTATCCTAGGGCTGATGCTAACCCTAACCCTAATACTATCCTAGGGCTGATGCTAACCCTAACCCTAACCCTAACACTATCCTAGGGCTGATGCTAACACTAACCCTAACCCTAACACTATCCTAGGGCTGATGCTAACCCTAACCCTAACACTATCCTAGGCCTGATGCTAACCCTAACCCTAACACTTACAGTATCCTAGGGCTGATGCTAACCCTAACCCTAACCCTAACACTATCCTAGGTCTGATGCTAACCCTAAACTTAACACTATCCTAGGGCTGATGCTAACCCTAACCCTAACCCTAACACTATCCTAGGGCTGATGCTAACCCTAACGCTAACCCTAACACTATCCTTGAACTGATGCTAACCCTAACCCTAACCCTAACACTATCCTAGGCCTGATGATAACCCTAACCCTAACCCTAACACTATCCTAGGGTTTATGTTAACCCTAACCCTAACACTATCCTAGGGCTGATGCTAACCCTAACCCAAAACCTAACACTATCCTAGGGCGGATGCTAACCCTAACCATAACCCTAACACTATCCTAGGGCTGATGCTAACCCTAACACTAACACTATCCTAGGGCTGATGCTAACCCTAACCCTAACCCTAACACTATCCTAAGTCTGATGCTAACCCTAGCCCTCACACTATCCTAGGCCTGATGATAACCCTAACCCTAACCTTAACACTATCCTAGAGCTGATGCTAACCCTAACTCTAACACTATCCTAGGCCTGATGATAACCCTAAACCTAACCCTAACACTATCCTAGGGCTGATGCTAACCCTAAACCTAACACTATCCTAGGGCTGATGCTAACCCTAACCCTAACCCTAACACTATCCTAGGGCTGATGCTAACCCTAACGCTAAGCCTAACACTATCCTTGAACTGATGCTAACCCTAACCCTAACCCTAACACTATCCTACGCCTGATGATAACCCTAACCCTAACCCTAACACTATCCTAGGGTTTATGTTAACCCTAACCCTAACACTATCCTAGGGCTGATGCTAATCCTATCCCTAACCCTAACACTATCCTAGGGCGGATGCTAACCCTAACCCTAACCCTAACACTATCCTAGGGCTGATGCTAACCCTAACCCTAACTCTAACACTATCTTAGGGCTGAGGCTAACCCTAACCCAAACACTATCCTACGGCTGATGCTAACCCTAACCCTAACCCTAACACTATCCTAAGGCTGATGCTAACCCTAACACTAACACTATCCTGGGCCTGGTGCTAACCCTAACCCTAACCCTAACACTATCCTAGGGCTGATGCTAACCCTAACCCTAATACTATCCTAGGGCTGATGCTAACCCTAACCCTAACCCTAACACTATCCTAGGGCTGATGCTAACCCTAACCCTAACCCTAACACTATCCTAGGGCTGATGCTAACCCTAACCCTAACACTATCCTAGGCCTGATGCTAACCCTAACCCTAACACTTACACTATCCTAGGGCTGATGCTAACCCTAACCCTAACCCTAACACTATCCTAGGTCTGATGCTAACCCTAAACCTAACACTATCCTAGGGCTGATGCTAACCCTAACCCTAACCCTAACACTATCCTAGGGCTGATGTTAACCCTAACCCTAACACTATCCTAGGGCTGATTCTAACCCTAACCCTAACCCTAACACTCTCCTAGGGCTGATGCTAACCCTAACCCTAACACTAACCTAGGCCTGATGCTAACCCTAACCCTAACACTATCCTAGGGCTGATGCTAACCCTAACCCTAACACTATCCAAGGCCTGATGCTAAACCTATCCCTAACCCTAACACTCTCCTAGGGCTGATGCTAACCCTAACCCTAACACTATCCTAGGGCTGATGCTAACCCTAACGCTAACCCTAACACTATCCTAAGTCTGATGCTAACCCTAGCCCTCACACTATCCTAGGCCTGATGATAACCCTAACCCTAACCTTAACACTATCCTACGGCTGATGCTAACCCTAACCCTATACCTAACACTATCCTAGAGCTGATGCTAACCCTAACCCTAACACTATCCTAGGCCTGATGATAACCCTACCGTAACCCTAACACTATCCTAGGGCTGATGCTAACCCTAACCCTAACACTATCCTATGGCTGATTCTAACCCTAACTCTAACCCTAACACTATCCTTGAACTGATGCTAACCCTAACCCTAACCGTAACGGTATCCTAGGCCTGATGATAACCCTAACCCTAACCCTAACTCTATCCTAGGGTTTATGTTAACCCTAACCCTAACACTATCCTAGGGCTGATGCTAACCCTAACACTAACACTATCCTAGGGCTGATGCTAACCCTAACCCTAACAGTAACACTATCCTAGGGCTGATGCTAACCCTAACCCTAACTCTAACACTATCTTTGGGTTGAGGCTAACCCTAAACCAAACACTATCCTACGGCTGATGCTAAGCCTAACCCTAACCCTAACACTATCCTAAGGCTGATGCTAACCCTAACATTAACACTATCCTAGGCCTGGTGCTAACCCTAACCCTAACCCTAACACTATCCTAGGCCTGATGCTAACCCTAACCCTAACGCTAACACTATCCTAGGCCTGATGCTAACCCTATCCCTAACCCTAACTCTATCCTAGGGCTGAGGCTAACCCTAACCCTAACACTATCCTAGGGCTGATGCTAACCCTAACCCTAACACTAACACTATCCTAGGGTTGATGCTAACCCTAACCCTAACACTATCCTAGGGCTGATGCTAACCCTAACCCTAACCCTAACACTATCCTAGGGCTGATGCTAACCCTAACCCTAACACTATCCTTGGGCTGATGCTAACCCTAACCCTAACCCTAACACTATCCTAGGGCTGATGCTAACCCTAACCCTAACACTATCCTAGGGCTGATGCTAACCCTAACCCTAACCCTAACACTATCCTAAGTCTGATGCTAACCCTAGACCTCACACTATCCTAGTCCTGATGATAACCCTAACCCTAACCTTAACACTATCCTAGGGCTGATGCTAACCCTAACCCTAAATCTAACACTATCCTAGAGCTGATGCTAACCCTAACCCTAACACTGTCCTAGGCCTGATGGTAACCCTAACCCTAACCCTAACACTATCCTAGGGCTGATGCTAACCCTAACCCTAACACTATCCTAGGGCTGATGCTAACCATAACCCTAACCCTAACTCTATCCTAGGGCTGATGCTAACCCTAACGCTAAGCCGAACACTATCCTTGAACTGATGCTAACCCTAACCCTAACCCTAACACTATCCTACGCCTGATGATAACCCTAACCCTAACCCTAACACTATCCTAGGGTTTATGTTAACCCTAACCCTAACACTATCCTAGGGCGGATGCTAACCCTAACCCTAACCTTAACACTATCCTAGGGCTGATGCTAACCCTAACACTAACACTATCCTAGGGCTGATGCTAACCCTAACCCTAACCCTAACACTATTCTAGGGCTGATGCTAACCCTAACCCTAACTCTAACACTATCTTAGGGCTGAGGCTAACGCTAACCAAAACACTATCCTACGGCTGATGCTAACCCTAACCCTAACCCTAACACTATCCTAAGGCTGATGCTAACCCTAACACTAACACTATCCTGGGCCTGGTGCTAACCCTAACGCTAACCCTAACACTATCGTAGGAGTGATGCTAACCCTAGCCCTCACACTATCCTGGGCCTGATGATAACCCTAACCCTAACCTTAACACTATCCTAGGGCTGATGCTAACCCTAACCCTAACACTATCACTATCCTAGGGCTGATGCTAACACTAACACTAACACTCTCCTAGGGCTGATGCTAACCCTAACCCTAACACTATCCTAGGCCTGATGCTAACCCTAACCCTAACACTATCCTAAAGCTGATGCTAACCATAATCCTAACCCTAACACTATCCTAGGCCTGATGCTAACCCTATCCCTTACCCTAACACTCTCCAAGGGCTGAGGCTAACCCTAAACCTAACACTATCCTAGGGCTGATGCTAACCCTAACCCTAACCCTAACACTATCCTAGGGTTGATGCTAACCCTAACCCTAACACTATCCTAGGGCTGATGCTAACCCTAACCCTAACCCTAACACTATCCTAGGGCTGATGCTAACCCTAACACTAACACTATCCTAGGGCTGATGCTAACCATAACCCTAACCCTAACACTATCCTAGGGCTGATGCTAAACCTAACACTAACACTATCCTAGGGTTGATGCTAACCTAACCCTACCCCTACCACTATCCTAAGTCTGATGCTAACCCTAGCCCTCACACTATCCTAGGCCTGATGATAACCCTAACCATAACCTTAACACTATCCTAGGGCTGATGCTAACCCTAACCCTAACCCTAACACTATCCTAGAGCTGATGCTAACCCTAACCCTAACACTATCCTCAGCCTGATGATAACCCTAAACCTAACCGTAACACTATCCTAGGGCTGATGCTAACCCTAAACCTAACACTATCCTAGGGCTGATGCTAACCCTAACCCTAACCCTAACACTATCCTAGGGCTGATGCTAACCCTAACGCTAAGCCTAACACTATCCTTGAACTGATGCTAACCCTAACCCTAACCCTAACACTATCCTAGGCCGGATGATAACCCTAACCCTAACCCTAACTCTATCCTAGGGTTTATGTTAACCCTAACCATAACACTATCCTAGGGCTGATGCTAATCCTATCCCTAACCCTAACACTATCCTAGGGCGGATGGTAACCCTAACCCTAACCCTAACACTATCCTAGGGCTTATGCTAACCCTAACACTAACACTATCCTAGGGCTGATGCTAACCCTAACCCTAACCCTAACACTATCCTAGGGCTGATGCTAACCCTAACCCTAACTCTAACACTATCTTAGGGCTGAGGCTAACCCTAACCCAAACACTATCCTACGGCTGATGCTAACCCTAACCCTAACCCTAACACTATCCTAAGGCTGATGCTAACCCTAACACTAACACTATCCTGGGCCTGGTGCTAACCCTAACCCTAACACTATCCTAGGGCTGATGCTAACCCTAACCCTAATACTATCCTAGGGCTGATGCTAACCCTAACCCTAACACTAACACTATCCTAGGCCTGATAATAACCCTAACCCTAACTCTAACACTATCCTAGGGCTGATGCTAACCCTAACCCTAACACTATCCTAGGGCTGATGCTAACCCTAACGCTAACCCTAACACTATCCTTGAACTGATGCTAACCCTAACCCTAAACCTAACACTATCCTAGGGCTGATGCTAACCCTAACCCTAAATCTAACACTATCCTAGAGCTGATGCTAACCCTAACCCTAACACTGTCCTAGGCCTGATGGTAACCCTAACCCTAACCCTAACACTATCCTAGGGCTGATGCTAACCCTAACCCTAACACTATCCTAGGGCTGATGCTAACCATAACCCTAACCCTAACTCTATCCTAGGGCTGATGCTAACCCTAACGCTAAGCCGAACACTATCCTTGAACTGATGCTAACCCTAACCCTAACCCTAACACTATCCTACGCCTGATGATAACCCTAACCCTAACCCTAACACTATCCTAGGGTTTATGTTAACCCTAACCCTAACACTATCCTAGGGCGGATGCTAACCCTAACCCTAACCTTAACACTATCCTAGGGCTGATGCTAACCCTAACACTAACACTATCCTAGGGCTGATGCTAACCCTAACCCTAACCCTAACACTATTCTAGGGCTGATGCTAACCCTAACCCTAACTCTAACACTATCTTAGGGCTGAGGCTAACGCTAACCAAAACACTATCCTACGGCTGATGCTAACCCTAACCCTAACCTTAACACTATCCTAAGGCTGATGCTAACCCTAACACTAACACTATCCTGGGCCTGGTGCTAACCCTAACGCTAACCCTAACACTATCGTAGGAGTGATGCTAACCCTAGCCCTCACACTATCCTGGGCCTGATGATAACCCTAACCCTAACCTTAACACTATCCTAGGGCTGATGCTAACCCTAACCCTAACACTATCACTATCCTAGGGCTGATGCTAACACTAACACTAACACTCTCCTAGGGCTGATGCTAACCCTAACCCTAACACTATCCTAGGCCTGATGCTAACCCTAACCCTAACACTATCCTAAAGCTGATGCTAACCATAATCCTAACCCTAACACTATCCTAGGCCTGATGCTAACCCTATCCCTTACCCTAACACTCTCCAAGGGCTGAGGCTAACCCTAAACCTAACACTATCCTAGGGCTGATGCTAACCCTAACCCTAACCCTAACACTATCCTAGGGTTGATGCTAACCCTAACCCTAACACTATCCTAGGGCTGATGCTAACCCTAACCGTAACCCTAACACTATCCTAGGGCTGATGCTAACCCTAACACTAACACTATCCTAGGGCTGATGCTAACCATAACCCTAACCCTAACACTATCCTAGGGCTGATGCTAAACCTAACACTAACACTATCCTAGGGTTGATGCTAACCTAACCCTACCCCTACCACTATCCTAAGTCTGATGCTAACCCTAGCCCTCACACTATCCTAGGCCTGATGATAACCCTAACCATAACCTTAACACTATCCTAGGGCTGATGCTAACCCTAACCCTAACCCTAACACTATCCTAGAGCTGATGCTAACCCTAACCCTAACACTATCCTCAGCCTGATGATAACCCTAAACCTAACCGTAACACTATCCTAGGGCTGATGCTAACCCTAAACCTAACACTATCCTAGGGCTGATGCTAACCCTTACCCTAACCCTAACACTATCCTAGGGCTGATGCTAACCCTAACGCTAAACCTAACACTATCCTTGAACTGATGCTAACCCTAACCCTAACCCTAACACTATCCTAGGCCGGATGATAACCCTAACCCTAACCCTAACTCTATCCTAGGGTTTATGTTAACCCTAACCATAACACTATCCTAGGGCTGATGCTAATCCTATCCCTAACCCTAACACTATCCTAGGGCGGATGGTAACCCTAACCCTAACCCTAACACTATCCTAGGGCTTATGCTAACCCTAACACTAACACTATCCTAGGGCTGATGCTAACCCTAACCCTAACCCTAACACTATCCTAGGGCTGATGCTAACCCTAACCCTAACTCTAACACTATCTTAGGGCTGAGGCTAACCCTAACCCAAACACTATCCTACGGCTGATGCTAACCCTAACCCTAACCCTAACACTATCCTAAGGCTGATGCTAACCCTAACACTAACACTATCCTGGGCCTGGTGCTAACCCTAACCCTAACACTATCCTAGGGCTGATGCTAACCCTAACCCTAATACTATCCTAGGGCTGATGCTAACCCTAACCATAACCTTAACACTATCCTAGGGCTGATGCTAACCCTAACCCTAACCCTAACACTATCCTAGAGCTGATGCTAACCCTAACCCTAACACTATCCTCAGCCTGATGATAACCCTAAACCTAACCGTAACACTATCCTAGGGCTGATGCTAACCCTAAACCTAACACTATCCTAGGGCTGATGCTAACCCTAACCCTAACCCTAACACTATCCTAGGGCTGATGCTAACCCTAACGCTAAGCCTAACACTATCCTTGAACTGATGCTAACCCTAACCCTAACCCTAACACTATCCTAGGCCGGATGATAACCCTAACCCTAACCCTAACTCTATCCTAGGGTTTATGTTAACCCTAACCATAACACTATCCTAGGGCTGATGCTAATCCTATCCCTAACCCTAACACTATCCTAGGGCGGATGGTAACCCTAACCCTAACCCTAACACTATCCTAGGGCTTATGCTAACCCTAACACTAACACTATCCTAGGGCTGATGCTAACCCTAACCCTAACCCTAACACTATCCTAGGGCTGATGCTAACCCTAACCCTAACTCTAACACTATCTTAGGGCTGAGGCTAACCCTAACCCAAACACTATCCTACGGCTGATGCTAACCCTAACCCTAACCCTAACACTATCCTAAGGCTGATGCTAACCCTAACACTAACACTATCCTGGGCCTGGTGCTAACCCTAACCCTAACACTATCCTAGGGCTGATGCTAACCCTAACCCTAATACTATCCTAGGGCTGATGCTAACCCTAACCCTAACCCTAACACTATCCTAGGCCTGATAATAACCCTAACCCTAACTCTAACACTATCCTAGGGCTGATGCTAACCCTAACCCTAACACTATCCTAGGGCTGATGCTAACCCTAACGCTAACCCTAACACTATCCTTGAACTGATGCTAACCCTAACCCTAAACCTAACACTATCCTAGGGCTGATGCTAACCCTAACCCTAAATCTAACACTATCCTAGAGCTGATGCTAACCCTAACCCTAACACTGTCCTAGGCCTGATGGTAACCCTAACCCTAACCCTAACACTATCCTAGGGCTGATGCTAACCCTAACCCTAACACTATCCTAGGGCTGATGCTAACCATAACCCTAACCCTAACTCTATCCTAGGGCTGATGCTAACCCTAACGCTAAGCCGAACACTATCCTTGAACTGATGCTAACCCTAACCCTAACCCTAACACTATCCTACGCCTGATGATAACCCTAACCCTAACCCTAACACTATCCTAGGGTTTATGTTAACCCTAACCCTAACACTATCCAAGGGCGGATGCTAACCCTAACCCTAACCTTAACACTATCCTAGGGCTGATGCTAACCCTAACACTAACACTATCCTAGGGCTGATGCTAACCCTAACCCTAACCCTAACACTATTCTAGGGCTGATGCTAACCCTAACCCTAACTCTAACACTATCTTAGGGCTGAGGCTAACGCTAACCAAAACACTATCCTACGGCTGATGCTAACCCTAACCCTAACCCTAACACTATCCTAAGGCTGATGCTAACCCTAACACTAACACTATCCTGGGCCTGGTGCTAACCCTAACGCTAACCCTAACACTATCGTAGGAGTGATGCTAACCCTAGCCCTCACACTATCCTGGGCCTGATGATAACCCTAACCCTAACCTTAACACTATCCTAGGGCTGATGCTAACCCTAACCCTAACACTATCACTATCCTAGGGCTGATGCTAACACTAACACTAACACTCTCCTAGGGCTGATGCTAACCCTAACCCTAACACTATCCTAGGCCTGATGCTAACCCTAACCCTAACACTATCCTAAAGCTGATGCTAACCATAATCCTAACCCTAACACTATCCTAGGCCTGATGCTAACCCTATCCCTTACCCTAACACTCTCCAAGGGCTGAGGCTAACCCTAAACCTAACACTATCCTAGGGCTGATGCTAACCCTAACCCTAACCCTAACACTATCCTAGGGTTGATGCTAACCCTAACCCTAACACTATCCTAGGGCTGATGCTAACCCTAACCGTAACCCTAACACTATCCTAGGGCTGATGCTAACCCTAACACTAACACTATCCTAGGGCTGATGCTAACCATAACCCTAACCCTAACACTATCCTAGGGCTGATGCTAAACCTAACACTAACACTATCCTAGGGTTGATGCTAACCTAACCCTACCCCTACCACTATCCTAAGTCTGATGCTAACCCTAGCCCTCACACTATCCTAGGCCTGATGATAACCCTAACCATAACCTTAACACTATCCTAGGGCTGATGCTAACCCTAACCCTAACCCTAACACTATCCTAGAGCTGATGCTAACCCTAACCCTAACACTATCCTCAGCCTGATGATAACCCTAAACCTAACCGTAACACTATCCTAGGGCTGATGCTAACCCTAAACCTAACACTGTCCTAGGGCTGATGCTAACCCTTACCCTAACCCTAACACTATCCTAGGGCTGATGCTAACCCTAACGCTAAGCCTAACACTATCCTTGAACTGATGCTAACCCTAACCCTAACCCTAACACTATCCTAGGCCGGATGATAACCCTAACCCTAACCCTAACTCTATCCTAGGGTTTATGTTAACCCTAACCATAACACTATCCTAGGGCTGATGCTAATCCTATCCCTAACCCTAACACTATCCTAGGGCGGATGGTAACCCTAACCCTAACCCTAACACTATCCTAGGGCTTATGCTAACCCTAACACTAACGCTATCCTAGGGCTGATGCTAACACTAACCCTAACCCTAACACTATCCTAGGGCTGATGCTAACCCTAACCCTAACTCTAACACTATCTTAGGGCTGAGGCTAACCCTAACCCAAACACTATCCTACGGCTGATGCTAACCCTAACCCTAACCCTAACACTATCCTAAGGCTGATGCTAACCCTAACACTAACACTATCCTGGGCCTGGTGCTAACCCTAACCCTAACACTATCCTAGGGCTGATGCTAACCCTAACCCTAATACTATCCTAGGGCTGATGCTAACCCTAACCCTAACCCTAACACTATCCTAGGCCTGATAATAACCCTAACCCTAACTCTAACACTATCCTAGGGCTGATGCTAACCCTAACCCTAACACTATCCTAGGGCTGATGCTAACCCTAACGCTAACCCTAACACTATCCTTGAACTGATGCTAACCCTAACCCTAAACCTAACACTATCCTAGGGCTGATGCTAACCCTAACCCTAACCCTAACACTATCCTAGGGCTGATGCTAACCCTAACGCTAAGCCTAACACTATCCTTGAACTGATGCTAACCCTAACCCTAACCCTAACACTATCCTAGGCCGGATGATAACCCTAACCCTAACCCTAACTCTATCCTAGGGTTTATGTTAACCCTAACCATAACACTATCCTAGGGCTGATGCTAATCCTATCCCTAACCCTAACACTATCCTAGGGCGGATGGTAACCCTAACCCTAACCCTAACACTATCCTAGGGCTTATGCTAACCCTAACACTAACACTATCCTAGGGCTGATGCTAACCCTAACCCTAACCCTAACACTATCCTAGGGCTGATGCTAACCCTAACCCTAACTCTAACACTATCTTAGGGCTGAGGCTAACCCTAACCCAAACACTATCCTACGGCTGATGCTAACCCTAACCCTAACCCTAACACTATCCTAAGGCTGATGCTAACCCTAACACTAACACTATCCTGGGCCTGGTGCTAACCCTAACCCTAACACTATCCTAGGGCTGATGCTAACCCTAACCCTAATACTATCCTAGGGCTGATGCTAACCCTAACCCTAACCCTAACACTATCCTAGGCCTGATAATAACCCTAACCCTAACTCTAACACTATCCTAGGGCTGATGCTAACCCTAACCCTAACACTATCCTAGGGCTGATGCTAACCCTAACGCTAACCCTAACACTATCCTTGAACTGATGCTAACCCTAACCCTAACCCTAACGCTATCCTAGGCCTGATGATAACCCTAATACTAACCCTAACACTATCCTAGGGTTTATGTTAACCCTAACCCTAACACTATCCTAGGGCTGATGCTAACCCTAACCCTAAACCTAACACTATCCTAGGGCTGAGGCTAACCCTAAACATAACACTATCCTAGGGCTGATGCTAACCCTAACCCTAACCCTAACACTATCCTAGGGTTGATGCTAACCCTAACCCTAACACTATCCTAGGGCTGATGCTAACCCTAACCCTAACCCTGACACTATCCTAGGGCTGATGCTAACCCTAACACTAACACTATCCTAGGGCTGATGCTAACCATAACCCTAATCCTAACACTATCCTAGGGCTGATGCTAAACCTAACATTAACACTATCCTAGGGTTGATGCTAACCTAACCCTAACCCTAACACTATCCTAAGTCTGATGCTAACCCTAGCCCTCACACTATCCTAGGCCTGATGATAACCCTAACCCTAACCTTAACACTATCCTAGGGCGGATGCTAACCCTAACCCTAACCCTAACACTATCCTAGAGCTGATGCTAACCCTAACCCTAACACTATCCTAGGCCTGATGATAACCCTAAACCTAACGCTAACACTATCCTAGGGCTGATACTAACCCTAAACCTAACACTATCCTATGGCTGATGCTAACCCTAACCCTAACCCTAACACTATCCTAGGGCTGATGCTAACCCTAACGCTAAGCCTAACACTATCCTTGAACTGATGCTAACCCTAACCCTAACCCTAACACTATCCTAGGGTTTATGTTATCCCTAACCCTAACACTATCCTAGGGCTGATGCTAATCCTATCCCTAACCCTAACACTATCCTAGGGCGGATGCTAACCCTAACCCTAACCCTAACACTATCCTAGGGCTTATGCTAACCCTAACACTAACACAATCCTAGGGCTGATGCTAACCCTAACCCTAACCCTAACACTATCCTAGGGCTGATGCTAACCCTAACCCTAACTCTAACACTATCTTAGGGCTGAGGCTAACCCTAACCCAAACACTATCCTACGGCTGATGCTAACCCTAACCCTAACCCTAACACTATCCTAAGGCTGATGCTAACCCTAACACTAACACTATCCTGGGCCTGGTGCTAACCCTAACCCTAACCCTAACACTATCCTAGGGCTGATGCTAACCCTAACCCTAATACTATCCTAGGGCTGATGCTAACCCTAACCCTAACCCTAACACTATCCTAGGGCTGATGCTAACCCTAACCCTAACCCTAACACTATCCTAGGGCTGATGCTAACACTAACCCTAACACTAGCCTAGGCCTGATGCTAACCCTAACCCTAACACTTACACTATCCTATGGCTGAGGCTAACCCTAACCCTAACCCTAACACTATCCTAGGTCTGATGCTAACCCTAAACCTAACACTATCCTAGGGCTGATGCTAACCCTAACCCTAACCCTAACACTATCCTAGGGCTGATGTTAACCCTAACCCTAACACTATCCTAGGGCTGATGCTAACCCTAACCCTAACCCTAACACTCTCCTAGGGCTGATGCTAACCCTAACCCTAACACTAACCTAGGCCTGATGCTAACCCAAACCCTAACACGATCCTAGGGCTGATGCTAACCCTAACCCTAACACTATACTAGGCCTGATGCTAAACCTATCCGTAACCCTAACACTCTCCTAGGGCTGATGCTAACCCTAACCCTAACAGTATCCTAGGGCTGATGCTAACCCTAACCCTAACCCTAACACTATCCTAAGTCTGATGCTAACCCTAGCCCTCACACTATCCTAGGCCTGATGATAACCCTAACCCTAACCTTAATACTATCCTACGGCTGATGCTAACCCTAACGCTAACCCTAACACTATCCTTGAACTGATGCTAACCCTAACCCTAACCCTAACGCTATCCTAGGCCTGATGATAACCCTAACCCTAACATTAACACTATCCTAGGGTTTATGTTAACCCTAACCCTAACACTATCCTAGGGCTGATGCTAGCCCTAACCCTAACCCTAACACTATCCTAGGGCTGATGCTAACCCTAACACTAACACTATCCTAGGGCTGATGCTAACACTAACCCTAACACTAACACTATCCTAGGGCTGATACTAACCCTAACCCTAACTCTAACACTATCTTTGGGCTGAGGCTAACCCTAACCCAAACACTATCCTACGGCTGATGCTAAGCCTAACAATAACCCTAACACTCTCCTAAGGCTGATGCTAACCCTAACACTAACACCATCCTAGGCCTGATGCTAAACCTATCCCTAACCCTAACACTCTCCTAGGGCTGATGCTAACCCTAACCCTAACACTATCCTAGGCCTGATGCTAAACCTATCCCTAACCCTAACACTCTCATAGGGCTGATGCTAACCCTAACCCTAACACTATCCTAGGGCTGATGCTAACCCTAACCCTAACCCTAACACTATCCTAGGCCTGATGCTAAACCTATCCCTAACCCTAACACTCTCCTAGGGCTGATGCTAACCCTAACCCTAACATTATCCTAGGGCTGATGCTAACCCTAACCCTAACCCTAACACTATCCTAACTCTGATGCTAACCCTAGCCCTCACACTATCCTAGGCCTGATGATAACCCTAACCCTAACCTTAACACTATCCTACGGCTGATGCTAACCCTAACCATATTCCTAACACTATCCTAGAGCTGATGCTAACACTAACCCTAACACTATCCTAGGCCTGATGATAACCCTAACCCTAACCCTAACACTATCCTAGGGCTGATGCTAACCCTAACCCTAACACTATCCTAGGGCTGATTCTAACCCTAACGCTAACCCTAACACTATCCTTGAACTGATGCTAACCCTAACCCTAACCCTAACGCTATCCTAGGCCTGATGATAACCCTAACCCTAACACTATCCTAGGGTTTATGTTAACCCTAACCCTAACACTATCCTAGGGCTGATGCTAACCCTAACCCTAACCCTAACACTATCCTAGGGCTGATGCTAACCCTAACACTAACACTATCCTAGGGCTGATGCTAACCCTAACCCTAACAGTAACACTATCGTAGGGCTGATGCTAACCCTAACCCTAACTCTAACACTATCCTTTGGCTGAGGCTAACCCTAAACCAAACACTATCCTACGGCTGATGCTAAGCCTAACCCTAACCCTAACACTATCCTAAGGCTGATGCTAACCCTAACACTAACACTATCCTAGGCCTGGTGCTAACCCTAACCCTAACCCTAACACTATCCTAGGGCTGATGCTAACCCTAAACCTAATACTATCCTAGGGGTGATGCTAACCCTAACCCTAACCCTAACACTATCCTAGGGCTGATGCTAACCCTATCCCTAACCCTAACACTATCCTAAGGCTGATGCTAACCCTAACCCTAACACTATCCTAGGCCTGATGCTAACCCTAACCCTAACCCTAACACTATCCTAGGGCTGATGCTAACCCTAACCCTAATATTATCCTAGGGCTGATGCTAACCCTAACCCTAACCCTAACACTCTCCTAGGGCTGATGCTAACCCTAACCCTAACCCTAACACTATCCTACGGCTGATGCTAACCCTAACCCTAACACTATCCTAGGCCTGATGCTAACCCTAACCCTAACCCTAACACTATCCTAGGCCTGATGCTAACCCTATCCCTAACCCTAACACTCTCCTAGGGCTGAGGCTAACCCTAACCCTAACACTATCCTAGGGCTGATGCTAACCCTAACCCTAACCCTAACACTATCCTAGGGTTGATGCTAACCCTAACCCTAACACTATCCTAGGGCTGATGCTAACCCTAACCCTAACCCTAACACTATCCTAGGGCTGATGCTAACCCTAACCCTAACACTCTCCTTGGGCTGATGCTAACCCTAACCCTAACCCTAACCCTAACACTATCCTAGGGCTGATGCTAACCCTAACCCTAACACTATCCTAGGGCTGATGCTAACCCTAACCCTAACCCTAACACTATCCTAAGTCTGATGCTAACCCTAGACCTCACACTATCCTAGGCCTGATGATAACCCTAACCCTAACCTTAACACTATCCTAGGGCTGATGCTAACCCTAACCCTAAATCTAACACTATCCTAGAGCTGATGCTAACCCTAACCCTAACACAATCCTAGGCCTGATGGTAACCCTAACCCTAACCCTAACACTATCCTAGGGCTGATGCTAACCCTAACCCTAACACTATCCTAGGGCTGATGCTAACCATAACCCTAACCCTAACACTATCCTAGGGCTGATGCTAACCCTAACGCTAAGCCGAACACTATCCTTGAACTGATGCTAACCCTAACCCTAACCCTAACACTATCCTACGCCTGATGATAACCCTAACCCTAACCCTAACACTATCCTAGGGTTTATGTTAACCCTAACCCTAACTCTATCCTAGGGCGGATGCTAACCCTAACCCTAACCCTAACACTATCCTAGGGCTGATGCTAACCCTAACACTAACACTATCCTAGGGCTGATGCTAACCCTAACCCTAACCCTAACACTATTCTAGGGCTGATGCTAACCCTAACCCTAACTCTAACTCTATCTTAGGGCTGAGGCTAACGCTAACCAAAACACTATCCTACGGCTGATGCTAACCCTAACCCTAACCCTAACACTATCCTAAGGCTGATGCTAACCCTAGCCCTCACACTATCCTGGGCCTGATGATAACCCTAACCCTAACCTTAACACTATCCTAGGGCTGATGCTAACCCTAACCCTAACACTAACACTATCCTAGGGCTGATGCTAACCCTAACAGTAACACTCTCCTAGGGCTGATGCTAACCCAAACCCTAACACTATCCTAGGCCTGATGCTAACCCTAACCCTAACACTATCCTAAAGCTGATGCTAACCATAATCCTAACCCTAACACTATCCTAGGCCTGATGCTAACCCTATCCCTTACCCTAACACTCTCCAAGGGCTGAGGCTAACCCTAAACCTAACACTATCCTAGGGCTGATGCTAACCCTAACCCTAACCCTAACACTATCCTAGGGTTGATGCTAACCCTAACCCTAACACTATCCTAGGGCTGATGCTAACCCTAACCCTAACCCTAACACTATCCTAGGGCTGATGCTAACCCTAACACTAACACTATCCTAGGGCTGATGCTAACCATAACCCTAACCCTAACACTATCCTAGAGCTGATGCTAAACCTAACACTAACACTATCCTAGGGTTGATGCTAACCTAACCCTAACCCTACCACTATCCTAAGTCTGATGCTAACCCTAGCCCTCACACTATCCTAGGCCTGATGATAACCCTAACCATAACCTTAACACTATCCTAGGGCTGATGCTAACCCTAACCCTAACCCTAACACTATCCTAGAGCTGATGCTAACCCTAACCCTAACACTATCCTCAGCCTGATGATAACCCTAAACCTAACCGTAACACTATCCTAGGGCTGATGCTAACCCTAAACCTAACACTATCCTAGGGCTGATGCTAACCCTAACCCTAACCCTAACACTATCCTAGGGCTGATGCTAACCCTAACGCTAAGCCTAACACTATCCTTGAACTGATGCTAACCCTAACCCTAACCCTAACACTATCCTAGGCCGGATGATAACCCTAACCCTAACCATAACACTATCCTAGGGTTTATGTTAACCCTAACCATAACACTATCCTAGGGCTGATGCTAATCCTATCCCTAACCCTAACACTATCCTAGGGCGGATGCTAACCCTAACCCTAACCCTAACACTATCCTAGGGCTTATGCTAACCCTAACACTAACACTATCCTAGGGCTGATGCTAACCCTAACCCTAACCCTAACACTATCCTAGGGCTGATGCTAACCCTAACCCTAACTCTAACACTATCTTAGGGCTGAGGCTAACCCTAACCCAAACACTATCCTACGGCTGATGCTAACCCTAACCCTAACCCTAACACTATCCTAAGGCTGATGCTAACCCTAACACTAACACTATCCTGGGCCTGGTGCTAACCCTAACCCTAACACTATCCTAGGGCTGATGCTAACCCTAACCCTAATACTATCCTAGGGCTGATGCTAACCCTAACCCTAACCCTAACACTATCCTAGGCCTGATAATAACCCTAACCCTAACTCTAACACTATCCTAGGGCTGATGCTAACCCTAACCCTAACACTATCCTAGGGCTGATGCTAACCCTAACGCTAACCCTAACACTATCCTTGAACTGATGCTAACCCTAACCCTAACCCTAACGCTATCCTAGGCCTGATGATAACCCTAATACTAACCCTAACACTATCCTAGGGTTTATGTTAACCCTAACCCTAACACTATCCTAGGGCTGATGCTAACCCTAACCCTAACCCTAACACTATCCTAGGGCTGAGGCTAACCCTAAACATAACACTATCCTAGGGCTGATGCTAACCCTAACCCTAACCCTAACACTATCCTAGGGTTGATGCTAACCCTAACCCTAACACTATCCTAGGGCTGATGCTAACCCTAACCCTAACCCTGACACTATCCTAGGGCTGATGCTAACCCTAACACTAACACTATCCTAGGGCTGATGCTAACCATAACCCTAATCCTAACACTATCCTAGGGCTGATGCTAAACCTAACATTAACACTATCCTAGGGTTGATGCTAACCTAACCCTAACCCTAACACTATCCTAAGTCTGATGCTAACCCTAGCCCTCACACTATCCTAGGCCTGATGATAACCCTAACCCTAACCTTAACACTATCCTAGGGCGGATGCTAACCCTAACCCTAACCCTAACACTATCCTAGAGCTGATGCTAACCCTAACCCTAACACTATCCTAGGCCTGATGATAACCCTAAACCTAACGCTAACACTATCCTAGGGCTGATACTAACCCTAAACCTAACACTATCCTAGGGCTGATGCTAAC
Organism: Lemur catta; assembly: GCF_020740605.2. NCBI lineage: Eukaryota > Metazoa > Chordata > Mammalia > Primates > Lemuridae > Lemur > Lemur catta. The sequence continues at coordinate 99,046,398 of NC_059139.1, read as the reverse complement.
CCTAACCCTAACCCTAACACTATCCTAGGGCTGATGCTAACCCTAACGCTAAGCCTAACACTATCCTTGAACTGATGCTAACCCTAACCCTAACCCTAACACTATCCTAGGGTTTATGTTAACCCTAACCCTAACACTATCCTAGGGCTGATGCTAATCCTATCCCTAACCCTAACACTATCCTAGGGCGGATGCTAACCCTAACCCTAACCCTAACACTATCCTAGGGCTTATGCTAACCCTAACACTAACACTATCCTAGGGCTGATGCTAACCCTAACCCTAACCCTAACACTATCCTAGGGCTGATGCTAACCCTAACCCTAACTCTAACACTATCTTAGGGCTGAGGCTAACCCTAACCCAAACACTATCCTACGGCTGATGCTAACCCTAACCCTAACCCTAACACTATCCTAAGGCTGATGCTAACCCTAACACTAACACTATCCTGGGCCTGGTGCTAACCCTAACCCTAACCCTAACACTATCCTAGGGCTGATGCTAACCCTAACCCTAATACTATCCTATGGCTGATGCTAACCCTAACCCTAACCCTAACACTATCCTAGGGCTGATGCTAACCCTAACCCTAACCCTAACACTATCCTAGGGCTGATGCTAACACTAACCCTAACACTAGCCTAGGCCTGATGCTAACCCTAACCCTAACACTTACACTATCCTAGGGCTGAGGCTAACCCTAACCCTAACCCTAACACTATCCTAGGTCTGATGCTAACCCTAAACCTAACACTATCCTAGGGCTGATGCTAACCCTAACCCTAACCCTAACACTCTCCTAGGGCTGATGCTAACCCTAACCCTAACACTAACCTAGGCCTGATGCTAACCCAAACCCTAACACGATCCTAGGGCTGATGCTAACCCTAACCCTAACACTATACTAGGCCTGATGCTAAACCTATCCGTAACCCTAACACTCTCCTAGGGCTGATGCTAACCCTAACCCTAACAGTATCCTAGGGCTGATGCTAACCCTAACCCTAACCCTAACACTATCCTAAGTCTGATGCTAACCCTAGCCCTCACACTATCCTAGGCCTGATGATAACCCTAACCCTAACCTTAATACTATCCTACGGCTGATGCTAACCCTAACGCTAACCCTAACACTATCCTTGAACTGATGCTAACCCTAACCCTAACCCTAACGCTATCCTAGGCCTGATGATAACCCTAACCCTAACATTAACACTATCCTAGGGTTTATGTTAACCCTAACCCTAACACTATCCTAGGGCTGATGCTAACCCTAACCCTAACCCTAACACTATCCTAGGGCTGATGCTAACCCTAACACTAACACTATCCTAGGGCTGATGCTAACACTAACCCTAACACTAACACTATCCTAGGGCTGATACTAACCCTAACCCTAACTCTAACACTATCTTTGGGCTGAGGCTAACCCTAACCCAAACACTATCCTACGGCTGATGCTAAGCCTAACAATAACCCTAACACTCTCCTAAGGCTGATGCTAACCCTAACACTAACACCATCCTAGGCCTGATGCTAAACCTATCCCTAACCCTAACACTCTCCTAGGGCTGATGCTAACCCTAACCCTAACACTATCCTAGGCCTGATGCTAAACCTATCCCTAACCCTAACACTCTCATAGGGCTGATGCTAACCCTAACCCTAACACTATCCTAGGGCTGATGCTAACCCTAACCCTAACCCTAACACTATCCTAGGCCTGATGCTAAACCTATCCCTAACCCTAACACTCTCCTAGGGCTGATGCTAACCCTAACCCTAACATTATCCTAGGGCTGATGCTAACCCTAACCCTAACCCTAACACTATCCTAAGTCTGATGCTAACCCTAGCCCTCACACTATCCTAGGCCTGATGATAACCCTAACCCTAACCTTAACACTATCCTACGGCTGATGCTAACCCTAACCATATTCCTAACACTATCCTAGAGCTGATGCTAACACTAACCCTAACACTATCCTAGGCCTGATGATAACCCTAACCCTAACCCTAACACTATCCTAGGGCTGATGCTAACCCTAACCCTAACACTGTCCTAGGGCTGATTCTAACCCTAACGCTAAACCTAACACTATCCTTGAACTGATGCTAACCCTAACCCTAACCCTAACGCTATCCTAGGCCTGATGATAACCCTAACCCTAACCCTAACACTATCCTAGGGTTTATGTTAACCCTAACCCTAACACTATCCTAGGGCTGATGCTAACCCTAACCCTAACCCTAACACTATCCTAGGGCTGATGCTAACCCTAACACTAACACTATCCTAGGGCTGATGCTAACCCTAACCCTAACAGTAACACTATCGTAGGGCTGATGCTAACCCTAACCCTAACTCTAACACTATCCTTTGGCTGAGGCTAACCCTAAACCAAACACTATCCTACGGCTGATGCTAAGCCTAACCCTAACCCTAACACTATCCTAAGGCTGATGCTAACCCTAACACTAACACTATCCTAGGCCTGGTGCTAACCCTAACCCTAACCCTAACACTATCCTAAGGCTAATGCTAACCCTAAACCTAATACTATCCTAGGGGTGATGCTAACCCTAACCCTAACCCTAACACTATCCTAGGGCTGATGCTAACCCTATCCCTAACCCTAACACTATCCTAAGGCTGATGCTAACCCTAACCCTAACACTATCCTAGGCCTGATGCTAACCCTAACCCTAACCCTAACACTATCCTAGGGCTGATGCTAACCCTAACCCTAATACTATCCTAGGGCTGATGCTAACCCTAACCCTAACCCTAACACTCTCCTAGGGCTGATGCTAACCCTAACCCTAACCCTAACACTATCCTACGGCTGATGATAACCCTAACCCTAACACTATCCTAGGCCTGATGCTAACCCTAACCCTAACCCTAACACTATCCTAGGCCTGATGCTAACCCTATCCCTAACCCTAACACTCTCCTAGGGCTGAGGGTAACCCTAACCCTAACACTATCCTAGGGCTGATGCTAACCCTAACCCTAACCCTAACACTATCCTAGGGTTGATGCTAACCCTAACCCTAACACTATCCTAGGGCTGATGCTAACCCTAACCCTAACCCTAACACTATCCTAGGGCTGATGCTAACCCTAACCCTAACACTCTCCTTGGGCTGATGCTAACCCTAACCCTAACCCTAACCCTAACACTATCCTAGGGCTGATGCTAACCCTAACCCTAACACTATCCTAGGGCTGATGCTAACCCTAACCCTAACCCTAACACTATCCTAAGTCTGATGCTAACCCTAGACCTCACACTATCCTAGGCCTGATGATAACCCTAACCCTAACCTTAACACTATCCTAGGGCTGATGCTAACCCTAACCCTAAATCTAACACTATCCTAGAGCTGATGCTAACCCTAACCCTAACACAATCCTAGGCCTGATGGTAACAATAACCCTAACCCTAACACTATCCTAGGGCTGATGCTAACCCTAACCCTAACACTATCCTAGGGCTGATGCTAACCATAACCCTAACCCTAACACTATCCTAGGGCTGATGCTAACCCTAACGCTAAGCCGAACACTATCCTTGAACTGATGCTAACCCTAACCCTAACCCTAACACTATCCTACGCCTGATGATAACCCTAACCCTAACCCTAACACTATCCTAGGGTTTATGTTAACCCTAACCCTAACACTATCCTAGGGCGGATGCTAACCCTAACCCTAACCCTAACACTATCCTAGGGCTGATGCTAACCCTAACACTAACACTATCCTAGGGCTGATGCTAACCCTAACCCTAACCCTAACACTATTCTAGGGCTGATGCTAACCCTAACCCTAACTCTAACTCTATCTTAGGGCTGAGGCTAACGCTAACCAAAACACTATCCTACGGCTGATGCTAACCCTAACCCTAACCCTAACACTATCCTAAGGCTGATGCTAACCCTAACACTAACACTATCCTGGGCCTGGTGCTAACCCTAACGCTAACCCTAACACTATCGTAGGACTGATGCTAACCCTAGCCCTCACACTATCCTGGGCCTGATGATAACCCTAACCTTAACCTTAACACTATCCTAGGGCTGATGCTAACCCTAACCCTAACACTAACACTATCCTAGGGCTGATGCTAACCCTAACAGTAACACTCTCCTAGGGCTGATGCTAACCCAAACCCTAACACTATCCTAGGCCTGATGCTAACCCTAACCCTAACACTATCCTAAAGCTGATGCTAACCATAATCCTAACCCTAACACTATCCTAGGCCTGATGCTAACCCTATCCCTAACCCTAACACTCTCCAAGGGCTGAGGCTAACCCTAAACCTAACACTATCCTAGGGCTGATGCTAACCCTAACCCTAACCCTAACACTATCCTAGGGTTGATGCTAACCCTAACCCTAACACTATCCTAGGGCTGATGCTAACCCTAACCCTAACCCTAACACTATCCTAGGGCTGATGCTAACCCTAACACTAACACTATCCTAGGGCTGATGCTAACCATAACCCTAACCCTAACACTATCCTAGGGCTGATGCTAAACCTAACACTAACACTATCCTAGGGTTGATGCTAACCTAACCCTAACCCTAACACTATCCTAATTCTGATGCTAACCCTAGCCCTCACACTATCCTAGGCCTGAGGATAACCCTAACCATAACCTTAACAATATCCTAGGGCTGATGCTAACCCTAACCCTAACCCTAACACTATCCTAGAGCTGATGCTAACCCTAACCCTAACACTATCCTCAGCCTGATGATAACCCTAAACCTAACCCTAACACTATCCTAGGGCTGATGCTAACCCTAAACCTAACACTATCCTAGGGCTGATGCTAACCCTAACCCTAACCCTAACACTATCCTAGGGCTGATGCTAACCCTAACGCTAAGCCTAACACTATCCTTGAACTGATGCTAACCCTAACCCTAACCCTAACACTATCCTAGGCCTGATGATAACCCTAACCCTAACCCTAACACTATCCTAGGCCTGATGATAACCCTAACCCTAACCCTAACACTATCCTAGGGTTTATGTTAACCCTAACCATAACACTATCCTAGGGCTGATGCTAATCCTATCCCTAACCCTAACACTATCCTAGGGCGGATGCTAACCCTAACCCTAACCCTAACACTATCCTAGGGCTTATGCTAACCCTAACACTAACACTATCCTAGGGCTGATGCTAACCCTAACCCTAACCCTAACACTATCCTAGGGCTGATGCTAACCCTAACCCTAACTCTAACACTATCTTAGGGCTGAGGCTAACCCTAACCCAAACACTATCCTACGGCTGATGCTAACCCTAACCCTAACCCTAACACTATCCTAAGGCTGATGCTAACCCTAACACTAACACTATCCTGGGCCTGGTGCTAACCCTAACCCTAACACTATCCTAGGGCTGATGCTAACCCTAACCCTAATACTATCCTAGGGCTGATGCTAACCCTAAACCTAACCCTAACACTATCCTAGGGCTGATGCTAACCCTAACCCTAACCCTAACACTATCCTAGGGCTGATGCTAACCCTAACCCTAACACTATCCTAGGCCTGATGCTAACCCTAACCCTAACACTTACACTATCCTAGGGCTGATGCTAACCCTAACCCTAACCCTAACACTATCCTAGGTCTGATGCTAACCCTAACCCTAACACTTACACTATCCTAGGGCTGATGCTAACACTAACCCTAACCCTAACACTATCCTAGGGCTGATGTTAACCCTAACCCTAACACTATCCTAGGGCTGATGCTAACCCTAACCCTAACCCTAACACTCTCCTAGGGCTGATGCTAACCCTAACCCTAACACTAACCTAGGCCTGATGCTAACCCTAACCCTAACACTATCCGAGGGCTGATGCTAACCCTAACCCTAAAACTATCCTAGGCCTGATGCTAAACCTATCCGTAACCCTAACACTCTCCTAGGGCTGATGCTAACCCTAACCCTAACACTATCCTAGGGCTGATGCTAACCCTAACCCTAACCCTAACACTATCCTAAGTCTGATGCTAACCCTAGCCCTCACACTATCCTAGGCCTGATGATAACCCTAACCCTAACCTTAACACTATCCTACGGCTGATGCTAACCCTAACCCTATCCCTAACACTATCCTAGAGCTGATGCTAACCCTAACCCTAACACTATCCTAGGCCTGATGATAACCCTAACCCTAACCCTAACACTATCCTAGGGCTGATGCTAACCCTAACCCTAACACTATCCTAGGGCTGATGCTAACCCTATCGCTAACCCTAACACTATCCTTGAACTGATGCTAACCCTAACCCTAACCCTAACGCTATCCTAGGCCTGATGATAACCCTAACCCTAACCCTAACACTATCCTAGGGTTTATGTTAACCCTAACCCTAACACTATCCTAGGGCTGATGCTAACCCTAACCCTAACCCTAACACTATCCTAGGGCTGAGGCTAACCCTAAACATAACACTATCCTACGGCTGATGCTAACCCTAACACTAACCCTAACACTATCCTAGGGTTGATGCTAACCCTAACCCTAACACTATCCTAGGGCTGATGCTAACCCTAACCCTAACCCTAACACTATCCTAGGGCTGATGCTAACCCTAACACTAACACTATCCTAGGGCTGATGCTAACCATAACCCTAACCCTAACACTATCCTAGGGCTGATGGTAAACCTAACATTAACACTATCCTAGGGTTGATGCTAACCTAACCCTAACCCTAACACTATCCTAAGTCTGATGCTAACCCTAGCCCTCACACTATCCTAGGCCTGATGATAACCCTAACCCTAACCTTAACACTATCCTAGGGCTGATGCTAACCCTAACCCTAACCCTAACACTATCCTAGAACTGATGCTAACCCTAACCCTAACACTATCCTAGGCCTGATGATAACCCTAAACCTAACCAGAACACTATCCTAGGGCTGATACAAACCCTAAACCTAACACTATCCTAGGGCTGATGCTAACCCTAACCCTAACCCTAACACTATCCTAGGGCTGATGCTAACCCTAACGCTAAGCCTAACACTATCCTTGAACTGATGCTAACCCTAACCCTAACCCTAACACTATCCTAGGGTTTATGTTAACCCTAACCCTAACACTATCCTAGGGCTGATGCTAATCCTATCCCTAACCCTAACACTATCCTAGGGCGGATGCTAACCCTAACCCTAACCCTAACACTATCCTAGGGCTTATGCTAACCCTAACACTAACACTATCCTAGGGCTGATGCTAACCCTAACCCTAACCCTAACACTATCCTAGGGCTGATGCTAACCCTAACCCTAACTCTAACACTATCTTAGGGCTGAGGCTAACCCTAACCCAAACACTATCCTACGGCTGATGCTAACCCTAACCCTAACCCTAACACTATCCTAAGGCTGATGCTAACCCTAACACTAACACTATCCTGGGCCTGGTGCTAACCCTAACCCTAACCCTAACACTATCCTAGGGCTGATGCTAACCCTAACCCTAATACTATCCTATGGCTGATGCTAACCCTAACCCTAACCCTAACACTATCCTAGGGCTGATGCTAACCCTAACCCTAACCCTAACACTATCCTAGGGCTGATGCTAACCCTAACCCTAACACTATCCTAGGCCTGATGCTAACCCTAACCCTAACACTTACACTATCCTAGGGCTGAGGCTAACCCTAACCCTAACCCTAACACTATCCTAGGTCTGATGCTAACCCTAAACCTAACACTGTCCTAGGGCTGATGCTAATCCTAACCCTAACCCTAACACTATCCTAGGGCTGATGTTAACTCTAACCCTAACACTATCCTAGGGCTGATGCTAACCCTAACCCTAACCCTAACACTCTCCTAGGGCTGTGCTAACCCTAACCCTAACACTAACCTAGGCCTGATGCTAACCCAAACCCTAACACGATCCTAGGGCTGATGCTAACCCTAACCCTAACACTATCCTAGGCCTGATGCTAAACCTATCCGTAACCCTAACACTCTCCTAGGGCTGATGCTAACCCTAACCCTAACAGTATCCTAGGGCTGATGTTAACCCTAACCCTAACCCTAACACTATCCTAAGTCTGATGCTAACCCTAGCCCTCACACTATCCTAGGCCTGATGATAACCCTAACCCTAACCTTAACACTATCCTACGGCTGATGCTAACCCTAACGCTAACCCTAACACTATCCTTGAACTGATGCTAACCCTAACCCTAACCCTAACGCTATCCTAGGCCTGATGATAACCCTAACCCTAACATTAACACTATCCTAGGGTTTATGTTAACCCTAACCCTAACACTATCCTAGGGCTGATGCTAACCCTAACCCTAACGCTAACACTATCCTAGGGCGGATGCTAACCCTAACACTAACACTATCCTAGGGCTGATACTAACCCTAACCCTAACTCTAACACTATCTTTGGGCTGAGGCTAACCCTAACCCAAACACTATCCTACGGCTGATGCTAAGCCTAACAATAACCCTAACACTATCCTAAGGCTGATGCCAGCCCTAACACTAACACCATCCTAGGCCTGATGCTAAACCTATCCCTAACCCTAACACTCTCCTAGGGCTGATGCTAACCCTAACCCTAACACTATCCTAGGCCTGATGCTAAACCTATCCCTAACCCTAACACTCTCATAGGGCTGATGCTAACCCTAACCCTAACACTATCCTAGGGCTGATGCTAACCCTAACCCTAACCCTAACAGTATCCTAGGCCTGATGCTAAACCTATCCCTAACCCTAACACTCTCCTAGGGCTGATGCTAACCCTAACCCTAACACTATCCTAGGGCTGATGCTAACCCTAACCCTAACCCTAACACTATCCTAAGTCTGATGCTAACCCTAGCCCTCACACTATCCTAGGCCTGATGATAACCCTAACCCTAACCTTAACACTATCCTACGGCTGATGCTAACCCTAACCCTATTCCTAACACTATCCTAGAGCTGATGCTAACCCTAACCCTAACACTATCCTAGGCCTGATGATAACCCTAACCCTAACCCTAACACTATCCTAGGGCTGATGCTAACCCTAACCCTAACACTATCCTAGGGCTGATTCTAACCCTAACGCTAACCCTAACACTATCCTTGAACTGATGCTAATCCTAACCCTAACCCTAACGCTATCCTAGGCCTGATGATAACCCCAACCCTAACCCTAACACTATCCTAGGGTTTATGTTAACCCTAACCTTAACACTATCCTAGGGCTGATGCTAACCTTAACCCTAACCCTAACACTATCCTAGGGCTGATGCTAACCCTAACACTAACACTATCCTAGGGCTGATGCTAACCCTAACCCTAACAGTAACACTATCCTAGGGCTGATGCTAACCCTAACCCTAACTCTAACACTATCCTTGGGCTGAGGCTAACCCTAAACCAAACACTATCCTACGGCTGATGCTAAGCCTAACCCTAACCCTAACACTATCCTAAGGCTGATGCTAACCCTAACACCAACACTATCCTAGGCCTGGTGCTAACCCTAACCCTAACCCTAACACTATCCTAGGGCTGATGCTAACCCTAAACCTAATACTATCCTAGGGGTGATGCTAACCCTAACCCTAACCCTAACACTATCCTAGGGCTGATGCTAACCCTATCCCTAACCCTAACACTATCCTAAGGCTGATGCTAACCCTAACCCTAACACTATCCTAGGCCTGATGCTAACCCTAACAATAACCCTAGCACTATCCTAGGGCTGATGCTAACCCTAACCCTAATACTATCCTAGGGCTGATGCTAACCCTAACCCTAACCCTAACACTCTCCTAGGGCTGATGCTAACCCTAACCCTAACCCTAACACTATCCTACGGCTGATGCTAACCCTAACCCTAACACTATCCTAGGCCTGATGCTAACCCTAACCCTAACCCTAACACTATCCTAGGCCTGATGCTAACCCTATCCCTAACCCTAACACTCTCCTAGGGCTGAGGCTAACCCTAACCCTAACACTATCCTAGGGCTGATGCTAACCCTAACCCTAACACTAACACTATCCTAGGGTTGATGCTAACCCTAACCCTAACACTATCCTAGGGCTGATGCTAACCCTAACCCTAACCCTAACACTATCCTAGGGCTGATGCTAACCCTAACCCTAACACTATCCTTGGGCTGATGCTAACCCTAACCCTAACCCTAACACTATCCTAGGGCTGATGCTAACCCTAACCCTAACACTATCCTAGGGCTGATGCTAACCCTAACCCTAACCCTAACACTATCCTAAGTCTGATGCTAACCCTAGACCTCACACTATCCTAGTCCTGATGATAACCCTAACCCTAACCTTAACACTATCCTAGGGCTGATGCTAACCCTAACCCTAAATCTAACACTATCCTAGAGCTGATGCTAACCCTAACCCTAACACTGTCCTAGGCCTGATGGTAACCCTAACCCTAACCCTAACACTATCCTAGGGCTGATGCTAACCCTAACCCTAACACTATCCTAGGGCTGATGCTAACCATAACCCTAACCCTAACTCTATCCTAGGGCTGATGCTATCCCTAACGCTAAGCCGAACACTATCCTTGAACTGATGCTAACCCTAACCCTAACCCTAACACTATCCTACGCCTGATGATAACCCTAACCCTAACCCTAACACTATCCTAGGGTTTATGTTAACCCTAACCCTAACACTATCCTAGGGCGGATGCTAACCCTAACCCTAACCCTAACACTATTCTAGGGCTGATGCTAACCCTAACCCTAACTCTAACACTATCTTAGGGCTGAGGCTAACGCTAACCAAAACACTATCCTACGGCTGATGCTAACCCTAACCCTAACCCTAACACTATCCTAAGGCTGATGCTAACCCTAACACTAACACTATCCTACGGCTGATGCTAACCCTAACCCTAACCCTAACACTATCCTAAGGCTGATGCTAACCCTAACACTAACACTATCCTGGGCCTGGTGCTAACCCTAACGCTAACCCTAACACTATCGTAGGACTGATGCTAACCCTAGACCTCACACTATCCTAGTCCTGATGATAACCCTAACCCTAACCTTAACACTATCCTAGGTCTGATGCTAACCCTAAACCTAACACTATCCTAGGGCTGATGCTAACCCTAACCCTAACCCTAACACTATCCTAGGGCTGATGTTAACCCTAACCCTAACACTATCCTAGGGCTGATTCTAACCCTAACCCTAACCCTAACACTCTCCTAGGGCTGATGCTAACCCTAACCCTAACACTAACCTAGGCCTGATGCTAACCCTAACCCTAACACTATCCTAGGGCTGATGCTAACCCTAACCCTAACACTATCCAAGGCCTGATGCTAAACCTATCCCTAACCCTAACACTCTCCTAGTGCTGATGCTAACCCTAACCCTAACACTATCCTAGGGCTGATGCTAACCCTAACGCTAACCCTAACACTATCCTAAGTCTGATGCTAACCCTAGCCCTCACACTATCCTAGGCCTGATGATAACCCTAACCCTAACCTTAACACTATCCTACGGCTGATGCTAACCCTAACCCTATACCTAACACTATCCTAGAGCTGATGCTAACCCTAACCCTAACACTATCCTAGGCCTGATGATAACCCTACCCTAACCCTAACACTATCCTAGGGCTGATGCTAACCCTAACCCTAACACTATCCTAGGGCTGATTCTAACCCTAACTCTAACCCTAACACTATCCTTGAACTGATGCTAACCCTAACCCTAACCGTAACGGTATCCTAGGCCTGATGATAACCCTAACCCTAACCCTAACTCTATCCTAGGGTTTATGTTAACCCTAACCCTAACACTATCCTAGGGCTGATGCTAACCCTAACACTAACACTATCCTAGGGCTGATGCTAACCCTAACCCTAACAGTAACACTATCCTAGGGCTGATGCTAACCCTAACCCTAACTCTAACACTATCTTTGGGCTGAGGCTAACCCTAAACCAAACACTATCCTACGGCTGATGCTAAGCCTAACCCTAACCCTAACACTATCCTAAGGCTGATGCTAACCCTAACACTAACACTATCCTAGGCCTGGTGCTAACCCTAACCCTAACCCTAACACTATCCTAGGCCTGATGCTAACCCTAACCCTAACGCTAACACTATCCTAGGCCTGATGCTAACCCTATCCCTAACCCTAACTCTATCCTAGGGCTGAGGCTAACCCTAACCCTAACACTATCCTAGGGCTGATGCTAACCCTAACCCTAACACTAACACTATCCTAGGGTTGATGCTAACCCTAACCCTAACACTATCCTAGGGCTGATGCTAACCCTAACCCTAACCCTAACACTATCCTAGGGCTGATGCTAACCCTAACCCTAACCCTAACACTATCCTAGGGCTGATGCTAACCCTAACCCTAACACTATCCTAGGCCTGATGCTAACACTAACCCTAACACTTACACTATCCTAGGGCTGATGCTAACCCTAACCCTAACCCTAACACTATCCTAGGTCTGATGCTAACCCTAAACCTAACACTATCCTAGGGCTGATGCTAACCGTAACCCTAACCCTAACACTATCCTAGGGCTGATGTTAACCCTAACCCTAACACTCTCCTAGGGCTGATTCTAACCCTAACCCTAACCCTAACACTCTCCTAGGGCTGATGCTAACCCTAACCCTAACACTAACCTAGGCCTGATGCTAACCCTAACCCTAACACTATCCTAGGGCTGATGCTAACCCTAACCCTAACACTATCCTAGGCCTGATGCTAAACCTATCCCTAACCCTAACACTCTCCTAGGGCTGATGCTAACCCTAACCCTAACACTATCCTAGGGCTGATGCTAACCCTAACGCTAACCCTAACACTATCCTAAGTCTGATGCTAACCCTAGCCCTCACACTATCCTAGGCCTGATGATAACCCTAACCCTAACCTTAACACTATCCTACGGCTGATGCTAACCCTAACCCTATACCTAACACTATCCTAGAGCTGATGCTAACCCTAACCCTAACACTATCCTAGGCCTGATGATAACCCTACCCTAACCCTAACACTATCCTAGGGCTGATGCTAACCCTAACCCTAACACTATCCTAGGGCTGATTCTAACCCTAACTCTAACCCTAACACTATCCTTGAACTGATGCTAACCCTAACCCTAACCGTAACGGTATCCTAGGCCTGATGATAACCCTAACCCTAACCCTAACTCTATCCTAGGGTTTATGTTAACCCTAACCCTAACACTATCCTAGGGCTGATGCTAACCCTAACACTAACACTATCCTAGGGCTGATGCTAACCCTAACCCTAACAGTAACACTATCCTAGGGCTGATGCTAACCCTAACCCTAACTCTAACACTATCTTTGGGCTGAGGCTAACCCTAAAGCAAACACTATCCTACGGCTGATGCTAAGCCTAACCCTAACCCTAACACTATCCTAAGGCTGATGCTAACCCTAACACTAACACTATCCTAGGCCTGGTGCTAACCCTAACCCTAACCCTAACACTATCCTAGGCCTGATGCTAACAATAACCCTAACGCTAACACTATCCTAGGCCTGATGCTAACCCTATCCCTAACCCTAACTCTATCCTAGGGCTGAGGCTAACCCTAACCCTAACACTATCCTAGGGCTGATGCTAACCCTAACCCTAACACTAACACTATCCTAGGGTTGATGCTAACCCTAACCCTAACACTATCCTAGGGCTGATGCTAACCCTAACCCTAACCCTAACACTATCCTAGGGCTGATGCTAACCCTAACCCTAACACTATCCTTGGGCTGATGCTAACCCTAACCCTAACCCTAACACTATCCTAGGGCTGATGCTAACCCTAAACCTAACACTATCCTAGGGCTGATGCTAACCCTAACCCTAACCCTAACACTATCCTAAGTCTGATGCTAACCCTAGACCTCACACTATCCTAGTCCTGATGATAACCCTAACCCTAACCTTAACACTATCCTAGGGCTGATGCTAACCCTAACCCTAAATCTAACACTATCCTAGAGCTGATGCTAACCCTAACCCTAACACTGTCCTAGGCCTGATGGTAACCCTAACCCTAACCCTAACACTATCCTAGGGCTGATGCTAACCCTAACCCTAACATTATCCTAGGGCTGATGCTAACCATAACCCTAACCCTAACTCTATCCTAGGGCTGATGCTAACCCTAACGCTAAGCCGAACACTATCCTTGAACTGATGCTAACCCTAACCCTAACCCTAACACTATCCTACGCCTGATGATAACCCTAACCCTAACCCTAACACTATCCTAGGGTTTATGTTAACCCTAACCCTAACACTATCCTAGGGCGGATGCTAACCCTAACCCTAACCTTAACACTATCCTAGGGCTGATGCTAACCCTAACACTAACACTATCCTAGGGCTGATGCTAACCCTAACCCTAACCCTAACACTATTCTAGGGCTGATGCTAACCCTAACCCTAACTCTAACACTATCTTAGGGCTGAGGCTAACGCTAACCAAAACACTATCCTACGGCTGATGCTAACCCTAACCCTAACCCTAACACTATCCTAAGGCTGATGCTAACCCTAACACTAACACTATCCTGGGCCTGGTGCTAACCCTAACGCTAACCCTAACACTATCGTAGGACTGATGCTAACCCTAGCCCTCACACTATCCTGGGCCTGATGATAAACCTAACCCTAACCTTAACACTATCCTAGGGCTGATGCTAACCCTAACCCTAACACTATCACTATCCTAGGGCTGATGCTAACACTAACACTAACACTCTCCTAGGGCTGATGCTAACCCTAACCCTAACACTATCCTAGGCCTGATGCTAACCCTAACCCTAACACTATCCTAAAGCTGATGCTAACCATAATCCTAACCCTAACACTATCCTAGGCCTGATGCTAACCCTATCCGTTACCCTAACACTCTCCAAGGGCTGAGGCTAACCCTAAACCTAACACTATCCTAGGGCTGATGCTAACCCTAACCCTAACCCTAACACTATCCTAGGGTTGATGCTAACCCTAACCCTAACACTATCCTAGGGCTGATGCTAACCCTAACCCTAACCCTAACACTATCCTAGGGCTGATGCTAACCCTAACACTAACACTATCCTAGGGCTGATGCTAACCATAACCCTAACCCTAACACTATCCTAGGGCTGATGCTAAACCTAACACTAACACTATCCTAGGGTTGATGCTAACCTAACCCTAACCCTACCACTATCCTAAGTCTGATAATAACCCTAGCCCTCACACTATCCTAGGCCTGATGATAACCCTAACCATAACCTTAACACTATCCTAGGGCTGATGCTAACCCTAACCCTAACCCTAACACTATCCTAGAGCTGATGCTAACCCTAACCCTAACACTATCCTCAGCCTGATGATAACCCTAAACCTAACCGTAACACTATCCTAGGGCTGATGCTAACCCTAAACCTAACACTATCCTAGGGCTGATGCTAACCCTAACCCTAACCCTAACACTATCCTAGGGCTGATGCTAACCCTAACGCTAAGCCTAACACTATCCTTGAACTGATGCTAACCCTAACCCTAACCCTAACACTATCCTAGGCCGGATGATAACCCTAACCCTAACCCTAACACTATCCTAGGGTTTATGTTAACCCTAACCCTAACACTATCCTAGGGCTGATGCTAATCCTATCCCTAACCCTAACACTATCCTAGGGCGGATGCTAACCCTAACCCTAACCCTAACACTATCCTAGGGCTTATGCTAACCCTAACACTAACAGTATCCTAGGGCTGATGCTAACCCTAACCCTAACCCTAACACTATCCTAGGGCTGATGCTACCCCTAACCCTAACTCTAACACTATCTTAGGGCTGAGGCTAACCCTAACCCAAACACTATCCTACGGCTGATGCTAACCCTAACCCTAACCCTAACACTATCCTAAGGCTGATGCTAACCCTAACACTAACACTATCCTGGGCCTGGTGCTAACCCTAACCCTAACCCTAACACTATCCTAGGGCTGATGCTAACCCTAACCCTAATACTATCCTATGGCTGATGCTAACCCTAACCCTAACCCTAACACTATCCTAGGCCTGATAATAACCCTAACCCTAACTCTAACACTATCCTAGGGCTGATGCTAACCCTAACCCTAACACTATCCTAGAGCTGATGCTAACCCTAACGCTAACCCTAACACTATCCTTGAACTGATGCTAACCCTAACCCTAACCCTAACGCTATCCTAGGCCTGATGATAACCCTAATACTAACCCTAACACTATCCTAGGGTTTATGTTAACCCTAACCCTAACACTATCCTAGGGCTGATGCTAACCCTAACCCTAACCCTAACACTATCCTAGGGCTGAGGCTAACCCTAAACATAACACTATCCTAGGGCTGATGCTAACCCTAACCCTAACCCTAACACTATCCTAGGGTTGATGCTAACCCTAACCCTAACACTATCCTAGGGCTGATGCTAACCCTAACCCTAACCCTGACACTATCCTAGGGCTGATGCTAACCCTAACACTAACACTATCCTAGGGCTGATGCTAACCATAACCCTAATCCTAACACTATCCTAGGGCTGATGCTAAACCTAACATTAACACTATCCTAGGGTTGATGCTAACCTAACCCTAACCCTAACACTATCCTAAGTCTGATGCTAACCCTAGCCCTCACACTATCCTAGGCCTGATGATAACCCTAACCCTAACCTTAACACTATCCTAGGGCGGATGCTAACCCTAACCCTAACCCTAACACTATCCTAGAGCTGATGCTAACCCTAACCCTAACACTATCCTAGGCCTGATGATAACCCTAAACCTAACCCTAACACTATCCTAGGGCTGATACTAACCCTAAACCTAACACTATCCTAGGGCTGATGCTAACCCTAACCCTAACCCTAACACTATCCTAGGGCTGATGCTAACCCTAACGCTAAGCCTAACACTATCCTTGAACTGATGCTAACCCTAACCCTTACCCTAACACTATCCTAGGGTTTATGTTAACCCTAACCCTAACACTATCCTAGGGCTGATGCTAATCCTATCCCTAACCCTAACACTATCCTAGGGCGGATGCTAACCCTAACCCTAACCCTAACACTATCCTAGGGCTTATGCTAACCCTAACACTAACACTATCCTAGGGCTGATGCTAACCCTAACCCTAACCCTAACACTATCCTAGGGCTGATGCTAACCCTAACCCTAACTCTAACACTATCTTAGGGCTGAGGCTAACCCTAACCCAAACACTATCCTACGGCTGATGCTAACCCTAACCCTAACCCTAACACTATCCTAAGGCTGATGCTAACCCTAACACTAACACTATCCTGGGCCTGGTGCTAACCCTAACCCTAACCCTAACACTATCCTAGGGCTGATGCTAACCCTAACCCTAATACTATCCTATGGCTGATGCTAACCCTAACCCTAACCCTAACACTATCCTAGGGCTGATGCTAACCCTAACCCTAACCCTAACACTATCCTAGGGCTGATGCTAACACTAAACCTAACACTAGCCTAGGCCTGATGCTAACCCTAACCCTAACACTTACACTATCCTAGGGCTGAGGCTAACCCTAACCCTAACCCTAACACTATCCTAGGTCTGATGCTAACCCTAAACCTAACACTATCCTAGGGCTGATGCTAACCCTAACCCTAACCCTAACACTATCCTAGGGCTGATGTTAACCCTAACCCTAACACTATCCTAGGGCTGATGCTAACCCTAACCCTAACCCTAACACTCTCCTAGGGCTGATGCTAACCCTAACCCTAACACTAACCTAGGCCTGATGCTAACCCAAACCCTAACACGATCCTAGGGCTGATGCTAACCCTAACCCTAACACTATACTAGGCCTGATGCTAAACCTATCCGTAACCCTAACACTCTCCTAGGGCTGATGCTAACCCTAACCCTAACAGTATCCTAGGGCTGATGCTAACCCTAACCCTAACCCTAACACTATCCTAAGTCTGATGCTAACCCTAGCCCTCACACTATCCTAGGCCTGATGATAACCCTAACCCTAACCTTAATACTATCCTACGGCTGATGCTAACCCTAACGCTAACCCTAACACTATCCTTGAACTGATGCTAACCCTAACCCTAACCCTAACGCTATCCTAGGCCTGATGATAACCCTAACCCTAACATTAACACTATCCTAGGGTTTTTGTTAACCCTAACCCTAACACTATCCTAGGGCTGATGCTAACCCTAACCCTAACCCTAACACTATCCTAGGGCTGATGCTAACCCTAACACTAACACTATCCTAGGGCTGATGCTAACACTAACCCTAACACTAACACTATCCTAGGGCTGATACTAACCCTAACCCTAACTCTAACACTATCTTTGGGCTGAGGCTAACCCTAACCCAAACACTATCCTACGGCTGATGCTAAGCCTAACAATAACCCTAACACTCTCCTAAGGCTGATGCTAACCCTAACACTAACACCATCCTAGGCCTGATGCTAAACCTATCCCTAACCCTAACACTCTCCTAGGGCTGATGCTAACCCTAACCCTAACACTATCCTAGGCCTGATGCTAAACCTATCCCTAACCCTAACACTCTCATAGGGCTGATGCTAACCCTAACCCTAACACTATCCTAGGGCTGATGCTAACCCTAACCCTAACCCTAACACTATCCTAGGCCTGATGCTAAACCTATCCCTAACCCTAACACTCTCCTAGGGCTGATGCTAACCCTAACCCTAACATTATCCTAGGGCTGATGCTAACCCTAACCCTAACCCTAACACTATCCTAAGTCTGATGCTAACCCTAGCCCTCACACTATCCTAGGCCTGATGATAACCCTAACCCTAACCTTAACACTATCCTAGGGCTGATGCTAACCCTAACCCTAAATCTAACACTATCCTAGAGCTGATGCTAACCCTAACCCTAACACTGTCCTAGGCGTGATGGTAACCCTAACCCTAACCCTAACACTATCCTAGGGCTGATGCTAACCCTAACCCTAACATTATCCTAGGGCTGATGCTAACCATAACCCTAACCCTAACTCTATCCTAGGGCTGATGCTAACCCTAACGCTAAGCCGAACACTATCCTTGAACTGATGCTAACCCTAACCCTAACCCTAACACTATCCTACGCCTGATGATAACCCTAACCCTAACCCTAACACTATCCTAGGGTTTATGTTAACCCTAACCCTAACACTATCCTAGGGCGGATGCTAACCCTAACCCTAACCTTAACACTATCCTAGGGCTGATGCTAACCCTAACACTAACACTATCCTAGGGCTGATGCTAACCCTAACCCTAACCCTAACACTATTCTAGGGCTGATGCTAACCCTAACCCTAACTCTAACACTATCTTAGGGCTGAGGCTAACGCTAACCAAAACACTATCCTACGGCTGATGCTAACCCTAACCCTAACCCTAACACTATCCTAAGGCTGATGCTAACCCTAACACTAACACTATCCTGGGCCTGGTGCTAACCCTAACGCTAACCCTAACACTATCGTAGGACTGATGCTAACCCTAGCCCTCACACTATCCTGGGCCTGATGATAACCCTAACCCTAACCTTAACACTATCCTAGGGCTGATGCTAACCCTAACCATAACACTATCACTATCCTAGGGCTGATGCTAACACTAACACTAACACTCTCCTAGGGCTGATGCTAACCCTAACCCTAACACTATCCTAGGCCTGATGCTAACCCTAACCCTAACACTATCCTAAAGCTGATGCTAACCATAATCCTAACCCTAACACTATCCTAGGCCTGATGCTAACCCTATCCCTTACCCTAACACTCTCCAAGGGCTGAGGCTAACCCTAAACCTAACACTATCCTAGGGCTGATGCTAACCCTAACCCTAACCCTAACACTATCCTAGGGTTGATGCTAACCCTAACCCTAACACTATCCTAGGGCTGATGCTAACCCTAACCCTAACCCTAACACTATCCTAGGGCTGATGCTAACCCTAACACTAACACTATCCTAGGGCTGATGCTAACCATAACCCTAACCCTAACACTATCCTAGGGCTGATGCTAAACCTAACACTAACACTATCCTAGGGTTGATGCTAACCTAACCCTAACCCTACCACTATCCTAAGTCTGATGCTAACCCTAGCCCTCACACTATCCTAGGCCTGATGATAACCCTAACCATAACCTTAACACTATCCTAGGGCTGATGCTAACCCTAACCCTAACCCTAACACTATCCTAGAGCTGATGCTAACCCTAACCCTAACACTATCCTCAGCCTGATGATAACCCTAAACCTAACCGTAACACTATCCTAGGGCTGATGCTAACCCTAAACCTAACACTATCCTAGGGCTGATGCTAACCCTAACCCTAACCCTAACACTATCCTAGGGCTGATGCTAACCCTAACGCTAAGCCTAACACTATCCTTGAACTGATGCTAACCCTAACCCTAACCCTAACACTATCCTAGGCCGGATGATAACCCTAACCCTAACCCTAACACTATCCTAGGGTTTATGTTAACCCTAACCCTAACACTATCCTAGGGCTGATGCTAATCCTATCCCTAACCCTAACACTATCCTAGGGCGGATGCTAACCCTAACCCTAACCCTAACACTATCCTAGGGCTTATGCTAACCCTAACACTAACAGTATCCTAGGGCTGATGCTAACCCTAACCCTAACCCTAACACTATCCTAGGGCTGATGCTAACCCTAACCCTAACTCTAACACTATCTTAGGGCTGAGGCTAACCCTAACCCAAACACTATCCTACGGCTGATGCTAACCCTAACCCTAACCCTAACACTATCCTAAGGCTGATGCTAACCCTAACACTAACACTATCCTGGGCCTGGTGCTAACCCTAACCCTAACCCTAACACTATCCTAGGGCTGATGCTAACCCTAACCCTAATACTATCCTATGGCTGATGCTAACCCTAACCCTAACCCTAACACTATCCTAGGCCTGATAATAACCCTAACCCTAACTCTAACACTATCCTAGGGCTGATGCTAACCCTAACCCTAACACTATCCTAGGGCTGATGCTAACCCTAACGCTAACCCTAACACTATCCTTGAACTGATGCTAACGCTAACCCTAACCCTAGCGCTATCCTAGGCCTGATGATAACCCTAATACTAACCCTAACACTATCCTAGGGTTTATGTTAACCCTAACCCTAACACTATCCTAGGGCTGATGCTAACCCTAACCCTAACCCTAACACTATCCTAGGGCTGAGGCTAACCCTAAACATAACACTATCCTAGGGCTGATGCTAACCCTAACCCTAACCCTAACACTATCCTAGGGTTGATGCTAACCCTAACCCTAACACTATCCTAGGGCTGATGCTAACCCTAACCCTAACCCTGACACTATCCTAGGGCTGATGCTAACCCTAACACTAACACTATCCTAGGGCTGATGCTAACCATAACCCTAATCCTAACACTATCCTAGGGCTGATGCTAAACCTAACATTAACACTATCCTAGGGTTGATGCTAACCTAACCCTAACCCTAACACTATCCTAAGTCTGATGCTAACCCTAGCCCTCACACTATCCTAGGCCTGATGATAACCCTAACCCTAACCTTAACACTATCCTAGGGCGGATGCTAACCCTAACCCTAACCCTAACACTATCCTAGAGCTGATGCTAACCCTAACCCTAACACTATCCTAGGCCTGATGATAACCCTAAACCTAACCCTAACACTATCCTAGGGCTGATACTAACCCTAAACCTAACACTATCCTAGGGCTGATGCTAACCCTAACCCTAACCCTAACACTATCCTAGGGCTGATGCTAACCCTAACGCTAAGCCTAACACTATCCTTGAACTGATGCTAACCCTAACCCTTACCCTAACACTATCCTAGGGTTTATGTTAACCCTAACCCTAACACTATCCTAGGGCTGATGCTAATCCTATCCCTAACCCTAACACTATCCTAGGGCGGATGCTAACCCTAACCCTAACCCTAACACTATCCTAGGGCTTATGCTAACCCTAACACTAACACTATCCTAGGGCTGATGCTAACCCTAACCCTAACCCTAACACTATCCTAGGGCTGATGCTAACCCTAACCCTAACTCTAACACTATCTTAGGGCTGAGGCTAACCCTAACCCAAACACTATCCTACGGCTGATGCTAACCCTAACCCTAACCCTAACACTATCCTAAGGCTGATGCTAACCCTAACACTAACACTATCCTGGGCCTGGTGCTAACCCTAACCCTAACCCTAACACTATCCTAGGGCTGATGCTAACCCTAACCCTAATACTATCCTATGGCTGATGCTAACCCTAACCCTAACCCTAACACTATCCTAGGGCTGATGCTAACCCTAACCCTAACCCTAACACTATCCTAGGGCTGATGCTAACACTAAACCTAACACTAGCCTAGGCCTGATGCTAACCCTAACCCTAACACTTACACTATCCTAGGGCTGAGGCTAACCCTAACCCTAACCCTAACACTATCCTAGGTCTGATGCTAACCCTAAACCTAACACTATCCTAGGGCTGATGCTAACCCTAACCCTAACCCTAACACTATCCTAGGGCTGATGTTAACCCTAACCCTAACACTATCCTAGGGCTGATGCTAACCCTAACCCTAACCCTAACACTCTCCTAGGGCTGATGCTAACCCTAACCCTAACACTAACCTAGGCCTGATGCTAACCCAAACCCTAACACGATCCTAGGGCTGATGCTAACCCTAACCCTAACACTATACTAGGCCTGATGCTAAACCTATCCGTAACCCTAACACTCTCCTAGGGCTGATGCTAACCCTAACCCTAACAGTATCCTAGGGCTGATGCTAACCCTAACCCTAACCCTAACACTATCCTAAGTCTGATGCTAACCCTAGCCCTCACACTATCCTAGGCCTGATGATAACCCTAACCCTAACCTTAATACTATCCTACGGCTGATGCTAACCCTAACGCTAACCCTAACACTATCCTTGAACTGATGCTAACCCTAACCCTAACCCTAACGCTATCCTAGGCCTGATGATAACCCTAACCCTAACATTAACACTATCCTAGGGTTTTTGTTAACCCTAACCCTAACACTATCCTAGGGCTGATGCTAACCCTAACCCTAACCCTAACACTATCCTAGGGCTGATGCTAACCCTAACACTAACACTATCCTAGGGCTGATGCTAACACTAACCCTAACACTAACACTATCCTAGGGCTGATACTAACCCTAACCCTAACTCTAACACTATCTTTGGGCTGAGGCTAACCCTAACCCAAACACTATCCTACGGCTGATGCTAAGCCTAACAATAACCCTAACACTCTCCTAAGGCTGATGCTAACCCTAACACTAACACCATCCTAGGCCTGATGCTAAACCTATCCCTAACCCTAACACTCTCCTAGGGCTGATGCTAACCCTAACCCTAACACTATCCTAGGCCTGATGCTAAACCTATCCCTAACCCTAACACTCTCATAGGGCTGATGCTAACCCTAACCCTAACACTATCCTAGGGCTGATGCTAACCCTAACCCTAACCCTAACACTATCCTAGGCCTGATGCTAAACCTATCCCTAACCCTAACACTCTCCTAGGGCTGATGCTAACCCTAACCCTAACATTATCCTAGGGCTGATGCTAACCCTAACCCTAACCCTAACACTATCCTAAGTCTGATGCTAACCCTAGCCCTCACACTATCCTAGGCCTGATGATAACCCTAACCCTAACCTTAACACTATCCTAGGGCTGATGCCAACCCTAACCCTAAATCTAACACTATCCTAGAGCTGATGCTAACCCTAACCCTAACACAATCCTAGGCCTGATGGTAACCCTAACCCTAACCCTAACACTATCCTAGGGCTGATGCTAACCCTAACCCTAACACTATCCTAGGGCTGATGCTAACCATAACCCTAACCCTAACACTATCCTAGGGCTGATGCTAACCCTAACGCTAAGCCGAACACTATCCTAGGGCTGATGCTAACCCTAACCCTAACCCTAACACTATTCTAGGGCTGATGCTAACCCTAACCCTAACTCTAACTCTATCTTAGGGCTGAGGCTAACGCTAACCAAAACACTATCCTACGGCTGATGCTAACCCTAACCCTAACCCTAACACTATCCTAAGGCTGATGCTAACCCTAACACTAACACTATCCTGGGCCTGGTGCTAACCCTAACGCTAACCCTAACACTATCGTAGGACTGATGCTAACCCTAGCCCTCACACTATCCTGGGCCTGATGATAACCCTAACCCTAACCTTAACACTATCCTAGGGCTGATGCTAACCCTAACCCTAACACTAACACTATCCTAGGGCTGATGCTAACCCTAACAGTAACACTCTCCTAGGGCTGATGCTAACCCAAACCCTAACACTATCCTAGGCCTGATGCTAACCCTAACCCTAACACTATCCTAAAGCTGATGCTAACCATAATCCTAACCCTAACACTATCCTAGGCCTGATGCTAACCCTATCCCTAACCCTAACACTCTCCAAGGGCTGAGGCTAACCCTAAACCTAACACTATCCTAGGGCTGATGCTAACCCTAACCCTAACCCTAACACTATCCTAGGGTTGATGCTAACCCTAACCCTAACACTATCCTAGGGCTGATGCTAACCCTAACCCTAACCCTAACACTATCCTAGGGCTGATGCTAACCCTAACACTAACACTATCCTAGGGCTGATGCTAACCATAACCCTAACCCTAACACTATCCTAGGGCTGATGCTAAACCTAACACTAACACTATCCTAGGGTTGATGCTAACCTAACCCTAACCCTAACACTATCCTAAGTCTGATGCTAACCCTAGCCCTCACACTATCCTAGGCCTGAGGATAACCCTAACCATAACCTTAACACTATCCTAGGGCTGATGCTAACCCTAACCCTATCCCTAACACTATCCTAGAGCTGATGCTAACCCTAACCCTAACACTATCCTCAGCCTGATGATAACCCTAAACCTAACCCTAACACTATCCTAGGGCTGATGCTAACCCTAAACCTAACACTATCCTAGGGCTGATGCTAACCCTAACCCTAACCCTAACACTAAGCCTAACACTATCCTTGAACTGATGCTAACCCTAACCCTAACCCTAACACTATCCTAGGCCTGATGATAACCCTAACCCTAACCCTAACACTATCCTAGGCCTGATGATAACCCTAACCCTAACCCTAACACTATCCTAGGGTTTATGTTAACCCTAACCATAACACTATCCTAGGGCTGATGCTAATCCTATCCCTAACCCTAACACTATCCTAGGGCGGATGCTAACCCTAACCCTAACCCTAACACTATCCTAGGGCTTATGCTAACCCTAACACTAACACTATCCTAGGGCTGATGCTAACCCTAACCCTAACACTAACACTATCCTAGGGCTGATGCTAACCCTAACCCTAACTCTAACACTATCTTAGGGCTGAGGCTAACCCTAACCCAAACACTATCCTACGGCTGATGCTAACCCTAACCCTAACCCTAACACTATCCTAAGGCTGATGCTAACCCTAACACTAACACTATCCTGGGCCTGGTGCTAACCCTAACCCTAACACTATCCTAGGGCTGATGCTAACCCTAACCCTAATACTATCCTAGGGCTGATGCTAACCCTAAACCTAACCCTAACACTATCCTAGGGCTGATGCTAACCCTAACCCTAACCCTAACACTATCCTAGGGCTGATGCTAACCCTAACCCTAACACTATCCTAGGCCTGATGCTAACCCTAACCCTAACACTTACACTATCCTAGGGCTGATGCTAACCCTAACCCTAACCCTAACACTATCCTAGGTCTGATGCTAACCCTAACCCTAACACTTACACTATCCTAGGGCTGATGCTAACACTAACCCTAACCCTAACACTATCCTAGGGCTGATGTTAACCCTAACCCTAACACTATCCTAGGGCTGATGCTAACCCTAACCCTAACCCTAACACTCTCCTAGGGCTGATGCTAACCCTAACCCTAACACTAACCTAGGCCTGATGCTAACCCTAACCCTAACACTATCCTAGGGCTGATGCTAACCCTAACCCTAAAACTATCCTAGGCCTGATGCTAAACCTATCCGTAACCCTAACACTCTCCTAGGGCTGATGCTAACCCTAACCCTAACACTATCCTAGGGCTGATGCTAACCCTAACCCTAACCCTAACACTATCCTAAGTCTGATGCTAACCCTAGCCCTCACACTATCCTAGGCCTGATGATAACCCTAACCCTAACCTTAACACTATCCTACGGCTGATGCTAACCCTAACCCTATCCCTAACACTATCCTAGAGCTGATGCTAACCCTAACCCTAACACTATCCTAGGCCTGATGATAACCCTAACCCTAACCCTAACACTATCCTAGTGCTGATGCTAACCCTAACCCTAACACTATCCTAGGGCTGATGCTAACCCTAACGCTAACCCTAACACTATCCTTGAACTGATGCTAACCCTAACCCTAACCCTAACGCTATCCTAGGCCTGATGATAACCCTAACCCTAACCCTAACACTATCCTAGGGTTTATGTTAACCCTAACCCTAACACTATCCTAGGGCTGATGCTAACCCTAACCCTAACCCTAACACTATCCTAGGGCTGAGGCTAACCCTAAACATAACACTATCCTACGGCTGATGCTAACCCTAACACTAACCCTAACACTATCCTAGGGTTGATGCTAACCCTAACCCTAACACTATCCTAGGGCTGATGCTAACCCTAACCCTAACCCTAACACTATCCTAGGGCTGATGCTAACCCTAACACTAACACTATCCTAGGGCTGATGCTAACCATAACCCTAACCCTAACACTATCCTAGGGCTGATGCTAAACCTAACATTAACACTATCCTAGGGTTGATGCTAACCTAACCCTAACCCTAACACTATCCTAAGTCTGATGCTAACCCTAGCCCTCACACTATCCTAGGCCTGATGATAACCCTAACCCTAACCTTAACACTATCCTAGGGCTGATGCTAACCCTAACCCTAACCCTAACACTATCCTAGAACTGATGCTAACCCTAACCCTAACACTATCCTAGGCCTGATGATAACCCTAAACCTAACCAGAACACTATCCTAGGGCTGATACTAACCCTAAACCTAACACTATCCTAGGGCTGATGCTAACCCTAACCCTAACACTATCCTAGGGCTGATGCTAACCCTAACGCTAACCCTAACACTATCCTTGAACTGATGCTAACCCTAACCCTAACCCTAACGCTATCCTAGGCCTGATGATAACCCTAATACTAACCCTAACACTATCCTAGGGTTTATGTTAACCCTAACCCTAACACTATCCTAGGGCTGATGCTAACCCTAACCCTAACCCTAACACTATCCTAGGGCTGAGGCTAACCCTAAACATAACACTATCCTAGGGCTGATGCTAACCCTAACCCTAACCCTAACACTATCCTAGGGTTGATGCTAACCCTAACCCTAACACTATCCTAGGGCTGATGCTAACCCTAACCCTAACCCTGACACTATCCTAGGGCTGATGCTAACCCTAACACTAACACTATCCTAGGGCTGATGCTAACCATAACCCTAATCCTAACACTATCCTAGGGCTGATGCTAAACCTAACATTAACACTATCCTAGGGTTGATGCTAACCTAACCCTAACCCTAACACTATCCTAAGTCTGATGCTAACCCTAGCCCTCACACTATCCTAGGCCTGATGATAACCCTAACCCTAACCTTAACACTATCCTAGGGCGGATGCTAACCCTAACCCTAACCCTAACACTATCCTAGAGCTGATGCTAACCCTAACCCTAACACTATCCTAGGCCTGATGATAACCCTAAACCTAACCCTAACACTATCCTAGGGCTGATACTAACCCTAAACCTAACACTATCCTAGGGCTGATGCTAACCCTAACCCTAACCCTAACACTATCCTAGGGCTGATGCTAACCCTAACGCTAAGCCTAACACTATCCTTGAACTGATGCTAACCCTAACCCTTACCCTAACACTATCCTAGGGTTTATGTTAACCCTAACCCTAACACTATCCTAGGGCTGATGCTAATCCTATCCCTAACCCTAACACTATCCTAGGGCGGATGCTAACCCTAACCCTAACCCTAACACTATCCTAGGGCTTATGCTAACCCTAACACTAACACTATCCTAGGGCTGATGCTAACCCTAACCCTAACCCTAACACTATCCTAGGGCTGATGCTAACCCTAACCCTAACTCTAACACTATCTTAGGGCTGAGGCTAACCCTAACCCAAACACTATCCTACGGCTGATGCTAACCCTAACCCTAACCCTAACACTATCCTAAGGCTGATGCTAACCCTAACACTAACACTATCCTGGGCCTGGTGCTAACCCTAACCCTAACCCTAACACTATCCTAGGGCTGATGCTAACCCTAACCCTAATACTATCCTATGGCTGATGCTAACCCTAACCCTAACCCTAACACTATCCTAGGGCTGATGCTAACCCTAACCCTAACCCTAACACTATCCTAGGGCTGATGCTAACACTAAACCTAACACTAGCCTAGGCCTGATGCTAACCCTAACCCTAACACTTACACTATCCTAGGGCTGAGGCTAACCCTAACCCTAACCCTAACACTATCCTAGGTCTGATGCTAACCCTAAACCTAACACTATCCTAGGGCTGATGCTAACCCTAACCCTAACCCTAACACTATCCTAGGGCTGATGTTAACCCTAACCCTAACACTATCCTAGGGCTGATGCTAACCCTAACCCTAACCCTAACACTCTCCTAGGGCTGATGCTAACCCTAACCCTAACACTAACCTAGGCCTGATGCTAACCCAAACCCTAACACGATCCTAGGGCTGATGCTAACCCTAACCCTAACACTATACTAGGCCTGATGCTAAACGTATCCGTAACCCTAACACTCTCCTAGGGCTGATGCTAACCCTAACCCTAACAGTATCCTAGGGCTGATGCTAACCCTAACCCTAACCCTAACACTATCCTAAGTCTGATGCTAACCCTAGCCCTCACACTATCCTAGGCCTGATGATAACCCTAACCCTAACCTTAATACTATCCTACGGCTGATGCTAACCCTAACGCTAACCCTAACACTATCCTTGAACTGATGCTAACCCTAACCCTAACCCTAACGCTATCCTAGGCCTGATGATAACCCTAACCCTAACATTAACACTATCCTAGGGTTTTTGTTAACCGTAACCCTAACACTATCCTAGGGCTGATGCTAACCCTAACCCTAACCCTAACACTATCCTAGGGCTGATGCTAACCCTAACACTAACACTATCCTAGGGCTGATGCTAACACTAACCCTAACACTAACACTATCCTAGGGCTGATACTAACCCTAACCCTAACTCTAACACTATCTTTGGGCTGAGGCTAACCCTAACCCAAACACTATCCTACGGCTGATGCTAAGCCTAACAATAACCCTAACACTCTCCTAAGGCTGATGCTAACCCTAACACTAACACCATCCTAGGCCTGATGCTAAACCTATCCCTAACCCTAACACTCTCCTAGGGCTGATGCTAACCCTAACCCTAACACTATCCTAGGCCTGATGCTAAACCTATCCCTAACCCTAACACTCTCATAGGGCTGATGCTAACCCTAACCGTAACACTATCCTAGGGCTGATGCTAACCCTAACCCTAACCCTAACACTATCCTAGGCCTGATGCTAAACCTATCCCTAACCCTAACACTCTCCTAGGGCTGATGCTAACCCTAACCCTAACATTATCCTAGGGCTGATGCTAACCCTAACCCTAACCCTAACACTATCCTAAGTCTGATGCTAACCCTAGCCCTCACACTATCCTAGGCCTGATGATAACCCTAACCCTAACCTTAACACTATCCTAGGGCTGATGCTAACCCTAACCCTAAATCTAACACTATCCTAGAGCTGATGCTAACCCTAACCCTAACACTGTCCTAGGCCTGATGGTAACCCTAACCCTAACCCTAACACTATCCTAGGGCTGATGCTAACCCTAACCCTAACATTATCCTAGGGCTGATGCTAACCATAACCCTAACCCTAACTCTATCCTAGGGCTGATGCTAACCCTAACGCTAAGCCGAACACTATCCTTGAACTGATGCTAACCCTAACCCTAACCCTAACACTATCCTACGCCTGATGATAACCCTAACCCTAACCCTAACACTATCCTAGGGTTTATGTTAACCCTAACCCTAACACTATCCTAGGGCGGATGCTAACCCTAACCCTAACCTTAACACTATCCTAGGGCTGATGCTAACCCTAACACTAACACTATCCTAGGGCTGATGCTAACCCTAACCCTAACCCTAACACTATTCTAGGGCTGATGCTAACCCTAACCCTAACTCTAACACTATCTTAGGGCTGAGGCTAACGCTAACCAAAACACTATCCTACGGCTGATGCTAACCCTAACCCTAACCCTAACACTATCCTAAGGCTGATGCTAACCCTAACACTAACACTATCCTGGGCCTGGTGCTAACCCTAACGCTAACCCTAACACTATCGTAGGACTGATGCTAACCCTAGCCCTCACACTATCCTGGGCCTGATGATAACCCTAACCATAACCTTAACACTATCCTAGGGCTGATGCTAACCCTAACCCTAACACTATCACTATCCTAGGGCTGATGCTAACACTAACACTAACACTCTCCTAGGGCTGATGCTAACCCTAACCCTAACACTATCCTAGGCCTGATGCTAACCCTAACCCTAACACTATCCTAAAGCTGATGCTAACCATAATCCTAACCCTAACACTATCCTAGGCCTGATGCTAACCCTATCCCTTACCCTAACACTCTCCAAGGGCTGAGGCTAACCCTAAACCTAACACTATCCTAGGGCTGATGCTAACCCTAACCCTAACCCTAACACTATCCTAGGGTTGATGCTAACCCTAACCCTAACACTATCCTAGGGCTGATGCTAACCCTAACCCTAACCCTAACACTATCCTAGGGCTGATGCTAACCCTAACACTAACACTATCCTAGGGCTGATGCTAACCATAACCCTAACCCTAACACTATCCTAGGGCTGATGCTAAACCTAACACTAACACTATCCTAGGGTTGATGCTAACCTAACCCTAACCCTACCACTATCCTAAGTCTGATGCTAACCCTAGCCCTCACACTATCCTAGGCCTGATGATAACCCTAACCATAACCTTAACACTATCCTAGGGCTGATGCTAACCCTATCCCTAACCCTAACACTCTCCTAGGGCTGATGCTAACCCTAACCCTAACACTATCCTAGGCCTGATGCTAAACCTATCCCTAACCCTAACACTCTCATAGGGCTGATGCTAACCCTAACCCTAACACTATCCTAGGGCTGATGCTAACCCTAACCCTAACCCTAACACTATCCTAGGCCTGATGCTAAACCTATCCCTAACCCTAACACTCTCCTAGGGCTGATGCTAACCCTAACCCTAACATTATCCTAGGGCTGATGCTAACCCTAACCCTAACCCTAACACTATCCTAAGTCTGATGCTAACCCTAGCCCTCACACTATCCTAGGCCTGATGATAACCCTAACCCTAACCTTAACACTATCCTAGGGCTGATGCTAACCCTAACCCTAAATCTAACACTATCCTAGAGCTGATGCTAACCCTAACCCTAACACTGTCCTAGGCCTGATGGTAACCCTAACCCTAACCCTAACACTATCCTAGGGCTGATGCTAACCCTAACCCTAACATTATCCTAGGGCTGATGCTAACCATAACCCTAACCCTAACTCTATCCTAGGGCTGATGCTAACCCTAACGCTAAGCCGAACACTATCCTTGAACTGATGCTAACCCTAACCCTAACCCTAACACTATCCTACGCCTGATGATAACCCTAACCCTAACCCTAACACTATCCTAGGGTTTATGTTAACCCTAACCCTAACACTATCCTAGGGCGGATGCTAACCCTAACCCTAACCTTAACACTATCCTAGGGCTGATGCTAACCCTAACACTAACACTATCCTAGGGCTGATGCTAACCCTAACCCTAACCCTAACACTATTCTAGGGCTGATGCTAACCCTAACCCTAACTCTAACACTATCTTAGGGCTGAGGCTAACGCTAACCAAAACACTATCCTACGGCTGATGCTAACCCTAACCCTAACCCTAACACTATCCTAAGGCTGATGCTAACCCTAACACTAACACTATCCTGGGCCTGGTGCTAACCCTAACGCTAACCCTAACACTATCGTAGGACTGATGCTAACCCTAGCCCTCACACTATCCTGGGCCTGATGATAACCCTAACCCTAACCTTAACACTATCCTAGGGCTGATGCTAACCCTAACCCTAACACTATCACTATCCTAGGGCTGATGCTAACACTAACACTAACACTCTCCTAGGGCTGATGCTAACCCTAACCCTAACACTATCCTAGGCCTGATGCTAACCCTAACCCTAACACTATCCTAAAGCTGATGCTAACCATAATCCTAACCCTAACACTATCCTAGGCCTGATGGTAACCCTATCCCTTACCCTAACACTCTCCAAGGGCTGAGGCTAACCCTAAACCTAAGACTATCCTAGGGCTGATGCTAACCCTAACCCTAACCCTAACACTATCCTAGGGTTGATGCTAACCCTAACCCTAACACTATCCTAGGGCTGATGCTAACCCTAACCCTAACCCTAACACTATCCTAGGGCTGATGCTAACCCTAACACTAACACTATCCTAGGGCTGATGCTAACCATAACCCTAACCCTAACACTATCCTAGGGCTGATGCTAAACCTAACACTAACACTATCCTAGGGTTGATGCTAACCTAACCCTAACCCTACCACTATCCTAAGTCTGATGCTAACCCTAGCCCTCACACTATCCTAGGCCTGATGATAACCCTAACCATAACCTTAACACTATCCTAGGGCTGATGCTAACCCTAACCCTAACCCTAACACTATCCTAGAGCTGATGCTAACCCTAACCCTAACACTATCCTCAGCCTGATGATAACCCTAAACCTAACCGTAACACTATCCTAGGGCTGATGCTAACCCTAAACCTAACACTATCCTAGGGCTGATGCTAACCCTAACCCTAACCCTAACACTATCCTAGGGCTGATGCTAACCCTAACGCTAAGCCTAACACTATCCTTGAACTGATGCTAACCCTAACCCTAACCCTAACACTATCCTAGGCCGGATGATAACCCTAACCCTAACCCTAACACTATCCTAGGGTTTATGTTAACCCTAACCCTAACACTATCCTAGGGCTGATGCTAATCCTATCCCTAACCCTAACACTATCCTAGGGCGGATGCTAACCCTAACCCTAACCCTAACACTATCCTAGGGCTTATGCTAACCCTAACACTAACAGTATCCTAGGGCTGATGCTAACCCTAACCCTAACCCTAACACTATCCTAGGGCTGATGCTAACCCTAACCCTAACTCTAACACTATCTTAGGGCTGAGGCTAACCCTAACCCAAACACTATCCTACGGCTGATGCTAACCCTAACCCTAACCCTAACACTATCCTAAGGCTGATGCTAACCCTAACACTAACACTATCCTGGGCCTGGTGCTAACCCTAACCCTAACCCTAACACTATCCTAGGGCTGATGCTAACCCTAACCCTAATACTATCCTATGGCTGATGCTAACCCTAACCCTAACCCTAACACTATCCTAGGCCTGATAATAACCCTAACCCTAACTCTAACACTATCCTAGGGCTGATGCTAACCCTAACCCTAACACTATCCTAGGGCTGATGCTAACCCTAACCCTAACCCTAACACTATCCTAAGTCTGATGCTAACCCTAGCCCTCACACTATCCTAGGCCTGATGATAACCCTAACCCTAACCTTAACACTATCCTAGGGCTGATGCCAACCCTAACCCTAAATCTAACACTATCCTAGAGCTGATGCTAACCCTAACCCTAACACAATCCTAGGCCTGATGGTAACCCTAACCCTAACCCTAACACTATCCTAGGGCTGATGCTAACCCTAACCCTAACACTATCCTAGGGCTGATGCTAACCATAACCCTAACCCTAACACTATCCTAGGGCTGATGCTAACCCTAACGCTAAGCCGAACACTATCCTAGGGCTGATGCTAACCCTAACCCTAACCCTAACACTATTCTAGGGCTGATGCTAACCCTAACCCTAACTCTAACTCTATCTTAGGGCTGAGGCTAACGCTAACCAAAACACTATCCTACGGCTGATGCTAACCCTAACCCTAACCCTAACACTATCCTAAGGCTGATGCTAACCCTAACACTAACACTATCCTGGGCCTGGTGCTAACCCTAACGCTAACCCTAACACTATCGTAGGACTGATGCTAACCCTAGCCCTCACACTATCCTGGGCCTGATGATAACCCTAACCCTAACCTTAACACTATCCTAGGGCTGATGCTAACCCTAACCCTAACACTAACACTATCCTAGGGCTGATGCTAACCCTAACAGTAACACTCTCCTAGGGCTGATGCTAACCCAAACCCTAACACTATCCTAGGCCTGATGCTAACCCTAACCCTAACACTATCCTAAAGCTGATGCTAACCATAATCCTAACCCTAACACTATCCTAGGCCTGATGCTAACCCTATCCCTAACCCTAACACTCTCCAAGGGCTGAGGCTAACCCTAAACCTAACACTATCCTAGGGCTGATGCTAACCCTAACCCTAACCCTAACACTATCCTAGGGTTGATGCTAACCCTAACCCTAACACTATCCTAGGGCTGATGCTAACCCTAACCCTAACCCTAACACTATCCTAGGGCTGATGCTAACCCTAACACTAACACTATCCTAGGGCTGATGCTAACCATAACCCTAACCCTAACACTATCCTAGGGCTGATGCTAAACCTAACACTAACACTATCCTAGGGTTGATGCTAACCTAACCCTAACCCTAACACTATCCTAAGTCTGATGCTAACCCTAGCCCTCACACTATCCTAGGCCTGAGGATAACCCTAACCATAACCTTAACACTATCCTAGGGCTGATGCTAACCCTAACCCTATCCCTAACACTATCCTAGAGCTGATGCTAACCCTAACCCTAACACTATCCTCAGCCTGATGATAACCCTAAACCTAACCCTAACACTATCCTAGGGCTGATGCTAACCCTAAACCTAACACTATCCTAGGGCTGATGCTAACCCTAACCCTAACCCTAACACTAAGCCTAACACTATCCTTGAACTGATGCTAACCCTAACCCTAACCCTAACACTATCCTAGGCCTGATGATAACCCTAACCCTAACCCTAACACTATCCTAGGCCTGATGATAACCCTAACCCTAACCCTAACACTATCCTAGGGTTTATGTTAACCCTAACCATAACACTATCCTAGGGCTGATGCTAATCCTATCCCTAACCCTAACACTATCCTAGGGCGGATGCTAACCCTAACCCTAACCCTAACGCTATCCTAGGGCTTATGCTAACCCTAACACTAACACTATCCTAGGGCTGATGCTAACCCTAACCCTAACACTAACACTATCCTAGGGCTGATGCTAACCCTAACCCTAACTCTAACACTATCTTAGGGCTGAGGCTAACCCTAACCCAAACACTATCCTACGGCTGATGCTAACCCTAACCCTAACCCTAACACTATCCTAAGGCTGATGCTAACCCTAACACTAACACTATCCTGGGCCTGGTGCTAACCCTAACCCTAACACTATCCTAGGGCTGATGCTAACCCTAACCCTAATACTATCCTAGGGCTGATGCTAACCCTAAACCTAACCCTAACACTATCCTAGGGCTGATGCTAACCCTAACCCTAACCCTAACACTATCCTAGGGCTGATGCTAACCCTAACCCTAACACTATCCTAGGCCTGATGCTAACCCTAACCCTAACACTTACACTATCCTAGGGCTGATGCTAACCCTAACCCTAACCCTAACACTATCCTAGGTCTGATGCTAACCCTAACCCTAACACTTACACTATCCTAGGGCTGATGCTAACACTAACCCTAACCCTAACACTATCCTAGGGCTGATGTTAACCCTAACCCTAACACTATCCTAGGGCTGATGCTAACCCTAACCCTAACCCTAACACTCTCCTAGGGCTGATGCTAACCCTAACCCTAACACTAACCTAGGCCTGATGCTAACCCTAACCCTAACACTATCCTAGGGCTGATGCTAACCCTAACCCTAAAACTATCCTAGGCCTGATGCTAAACCTATCCGTAACCCTAACACTCTCCTAGGGCTGATGCTAACCCTAACCCTAACACTATCCTAGGGCTGATGCTAACCCTAACCCTAACCCTAACACTATCCTAAGTCTGATGCTAACCCTAGCCCTCACACTATCCTAGGCCTGATGATAACCCTAACCCTAACCTTAACACTATCCTACGGCTGATGCTAACCCTAACCCTATCCCTAACACTATCCTAGAGCTGATGCTAACCCTAACCCTAACACTATCCTAGGCCTGATGATAACCCTAACCCTAACCCTAACACTATCCTAGTGCTGATGCTAACCCTAACCCTAACACTATCCTAGGGCTGATGCTAACCCTAACGCTAACCCTAACACTATCCTTGAACTGATGCTAACCCTAACCCTAACCCTAACGCTATCCTAGGCCTGATGATAACCCTAACCCTAACCCTAACACTATCCTAGGGTTTATGTTAACCCTAACCCTAACACTATCCTAGGGCTGATGCTAACCCTAACCCTAACCCTAACACTATCCTAGGGCTGAGGCTAACCCTAAACATAACACTATCCTACGGCTGATGCTAACCCTAACACTAACCCTAACACTATCCTAGGGTTGATGCTAACCCTAACCCTAACACTATCCTAGGGCTGATGCTAACCCTAACCCTAACCCTAACACTATCCTAGGGCTGATGCTAACCCTAACACTAACACTATCCTAGGGCTGATGCTAACCATAACCCTAACCCTAACACTATCCTAGGGCTGATGCTAAACCTAACATTAACACTATCCTAGGGTTGATGCTAACCTAACCCTAACCCTAACACTATCCTAAGTCTGATGCTAACCCTAGCCCTCACACTATCCTAGGCCTGATGATAACCCTAACCCTAACCTTAACACTATCCTAGGGCTGATGCTAACCCTAACCCTAACCCTAACACTATCCTAGAACTGATGCTAACCCTAACCCTAACACTATCCTAGGCCTGATGATAACCCTAAACCTAACCAGAACACTATCCTAGGGCTGATACTAACCCTAAACCTAACACTATCCTAGGGCTGATGCTAACCCTAACCCTAACACTATCCTAGGGCTGATGCTAACCCTAACGCTAACCCTAACACTATCCTTGAACTGATGCTAACCCTAACCCTAACCCTAACGCTATCCTAGGCCTGATGATAACCCTAATACTAACCCTAACACTATCCTAGGGTTTATGTTAACCCTAACCCTAACACTATCCTAGGGCTGATGCTAACCCTAACCCTAACCCTAACACTATCCTAGGGCTGAGGCTAACCCTAAACATAACACTATCCTAGGGCTGATGCTAACCCTAACCCTAACCCTAACACTATCCTAGGGTTGATGCTAACCCTAACCCTAACACTATCCTAGGGCTGATGCTAACCCTAACCCTAACCCTGAC
The DNA here is from genome assembly GCF_020740605.2 of Lemur catta. Classification (NCBI taxonomy): domain Eukaryota; kingdom Metazoa; phylum Chordata; class Mammalia; order Primates; family Lemuridae; genus Lemur; species Lemur catta. The sequence continues at coordinate 99,008,435 of NC_059139.1, read as the reverse complement.
ACTATCCTAGGGCTGATGCTAACCCTAACACTAACACTATCCTAGGGCTGATGCTAACCATAACCCTAATCCTAACACTATCCTAGGGCTGATGCTAAACCTAACATTAACACTATCCTAGGGTTGATGCTAACCTAACCCTAACCCTAACACTATCCTAAGTCTGATGCTAACCCTAGCCCTCACACTATCCTAGGCCTGATGATAACCCTAACCCTAACCTTAACACTATCCTAGGGCGGATGCTAACCCTAACCCTAACCCTAACACTATCCTAGAGCTGATGCTAACCCTAACCCTAACACTATCCTAGGCCTGATGATAACCCTAAACCTAACCCTAACACTATCCTAGGGCTGATACTAACCCTAAACCTAACACTATCCTAGGGCTGATGCTAACCCTAACCCTAACCCTAACACTATCCTAGGGCTGATGCTAACCCTAACGCTAAGCCTAACACTATCCTTGAACTGATGCTAACCCTAACCCTTACCCTAACACTATCCTAGGGTTTATGTTAACCCTAACCCTAACACTATCCTAGGGCTGATGCTAATCCTATCCCTAACCCTAACACTATCCTAGGGCGGATGCTAACCCTAACCCTAACCCTAACACTATCCTAGGGCTTATGCTAACCCTAACACTAACACTATCCTAGGGCTGATGCTAACCCTAACCCTAACCCTAACACTATCCTAGGGCTGATGCTAACCCTAACCCTAACTCTAACACTATCTTAGGGCTGAGGCTAACCCTAACCCAAACACTATCCTACGGCTGATGCTAACCCTAACCCTAACCCTAACACTATCCTAAGGCTGATGCTAACCCTAACACTAACACTATCCTGGGCCTGGTGCTAACCCTAACCCTAACCCTAACACTATCCTAGGGCTGATGCTAACCCTAACCCTAATACTATCCTATGGCTGATGCTAACCCTAACCCTAACCCTAACACTATCCTAGGGCTGATGCTAACCCTAACCCTAACCCTAACACTATCCTAGGGCTGATGCTAACACTAAACCTAACACTAGCCTAGGCCTGATGCTAACCCTAACCCTAACACTTACACTATCCTAGGGCTGAGGCTAACCCTAACCCTAACCCTAACACTATCCTAGGTCTGATGCTAACCCTAAACCTAACACTATCCTAGGGCTGATGCTAACCCTAACCCTAACCCTAACACTATCCTAGGGCTGATGTTAACCCTAACCCTAACACTATCCTAGGGCTGATGCTAACCCTAACCCTAACCCTAACACTCTCCTAGGGCTGATGCTAACCCTAACCCTAACACTAACCTAGGCCTGATGCTAACCCAAACCCTAACACGATCCTAGGGCTGATGCTAACCCTAACCCTAACACTATACTAGGCCTGATGCTAAACGTATCCGTAACCCTAACACTCTCCTAGGGCTGATGCTAACCCTAACCCTAACAGTATCCTAGGGCTGATGCTAACCCTAACCCTAACCCTAACACTATCCTAAGTCTGATGCTAACCCTAGCCCTCACACTATCCTAGGCCTGATGATAACCCTAACCCTAACCTTAATACTATCCTACGGCTGATGCTAACCCTAACGCTAACCCTAACACTATCCTTGAACTGATGCTAACCCTAACCCTAACCCTAACGCTATCCTAGGCCTGATGATAACCCTAACCCTAACATTAACACTATCCTAGGGTTTTTGTTAACCGTAACCCTAACACTATCCTAGGGCTGATGCTAACCCTAACCCTAACCCTAACACTATCCTAGGGCTGATGCTAACCCTAACACTAACACTATCCTAGGGCTGATGCTAACACTAACCCTAACACTAACACTATCCTAGGGCTGATACTAACCCTAACCCTAACTCTAACACTATCTTTGGGCTGAGGCTAACCCTAACCCAAACACTATCCTACGGCTGATGCTAAGCCTAACAATAACCCTAACACTCTCCTAAGGCTGATGCTAACCCTAACACTAACACCATCCTAGGCCTGATGCTAAACCTATCCCTAACCCTAACACTCTCCTAGGGCTGATGCTAACCCTAACCCTAACACTATCCTAGGCCTGATGCTAAACCTATCCCTAACCCTAACACTCTCATAGGGCTGATGCTAACCCTAACCGTAACACTATCCTAGGGCTGATGCTAACCCTAACCCTAACCCTAACACTATCCTAGGCCTGATGCTAAACCTATCCCTAACCCTAACACTCTCCTAGGGCTGATGCTAACCCTAACCCTAACATTATCCTAGGGCTGATGCTAACCCTAACCCTAACCCTAACACTATCCTAAGTCTGATGCTAACCCTAGCCCTCACACTATCCTAGGCCTGATGATAACCCTAACCCTAACCTTAACACTATCCTAGGGCTGATGCTAACCCTAACCCTAAATCTAACACTATCCTAGAGCTGATGCTAACCCTAACCCTAACACTGTCCTAGGCCTGATGGTAACCCTAACCCTAACCCTAACACTATCCTAGGGCTGATGCTAACCCTAACCCTAACATTATCCTAGGGCTGATGCTAACCATAACCCTAACCCTAACTCTATCCTAGGGCTGATGCTAACCCTAACGCTAAGCCGAACACTATCCTTGAACTGATGCTAACCCTAACCCTAACCCTAACACTATCCTACGCCTGATGATAACCCTAACCCTAACCCTAACACTATCCTAGGGTTTATGTTAACCCTAACCCTAACACTATCCTAGGGCGGATGCTAACCCTAACCCTAACCTTAACACTATCCTAGGGCTGATGCTAACCCTAACACTAACACTATCCTAGGGCTGATGCTAACCCTAACCCTAACCCTAACACTATTCTAGGGCTGATGCTAACCCTAACCCTAACTCTAACACTATCTTAGGGCTGAGGCTAACGCTAACCAAAACACTATCCTACGGCTGATGCTAACCCTAACCCTAACCCTAACACTATCCTAAGGCTGATGCTAACCCTAACACTAACACTATCCTGGGCCTGGTGCTAACCCTAACGCTAACCCTAACACTATCGTAGGACTGATGCTAACCCTAGCCCTCACACTATCCTGGGCCTGATGATAACCCTAACCATAACCTTAACACTATCCTAGGGCTGATGCTAACCCTAACCCTAACACTATCACTATCCTAGGGCTGATGCTAACACTAACACTAACACTCTCCTAGGGCTGATGCTAACCCTAACCCTAACACTATCCTAGGCCTGATGCTAACCCTAACCCTAACACTATCCTAAAGCTGATGCTAACCATAATCCTAACCCTAACACTATCCTAGGCCTGATGCTAACCCTATCCCTTACCCTAACACTCTCCAAGGGCTGAGGCTAACCCTAAACCTAACACTATCCTAGGGCTGATGCTAACCCTAACCCTAACCCTAACACTATCCTAGGGTTGATGCTAACCCTAACCCTAACACTATCCTAGGGCTGATGCTAACCCTAACCCTAACCCTAACACTATCCTAGGGCTGATGCTAACCCTAACACTAACACTATCCTAGGGCTGATGCTAACCATAACCCTAACCCTAACACTATCCTAGGGCTGATGCTAAACCTAACACTAACACTATCCTAGGGTTGATGCTAACCTAACCCTAACCCTACCACTATCCTAAGTCTGATGCTAACCCTAGCCCTCACACTATCCTAGGCCTGATGATAACCCTAACCATAACCTTAACACTATCCTAGGGCTGATGCTAACCCTATCCCTAACCCTAACACTCTCCTAGGGCTGATGCTAACCCTAACCCTAACACTATCCTAGGCCTGATGCTAAACCTATCCCTAACCCTAACACTCTCATAGGGCTGATGCTAACCCTAACCCTAACACTATCCTAGGGCTGATGCTAACCCTAACCCTAACCCTAACACTATCCTAGGCCTGATGCTAAACCTATCCCTAACCCTAACACTCTCCTAGGGCTGATGCTAACCCTAACCCTAACATTATCCTAGGGCTGATGCTAACCCTAACCCTAACCCTAACACTATCCTAAGTCTGATGCTAACCCTAGCCCTCACACTATCCTAGGCCTGATGATAACCCTAACCCTAACCTTAACACTATCCTAGGGCTGATGCTAACCCTAACCCTAAATCTAACACTATCCTAGAGCTGATGCTAACCCTAACCCTAACACTGTCCTAGGCCTGATGGTAACCCTAACCCTAACCCTAACACTATCCTAGGGCTGATGCTAACCCTAACCCTAACATTATCCTAGGGCTGATGCTAACCATAACCCTAACCCTAACTCTATCCTAGGGCTGATGCTAACCCTAACGCTAAGCCGAACACTATCCTTGAACTGATGCTAACCCTAACCCTAACCCTAACACTATCCTACGCCTGATGATAACCCTAACCCTAACCCTAACACTATCCTAGGGTTTATGTTAACCCTAACCCTAACACTATCCTAGGGCGGATGCTAACCCTAACCCTAACCTTAACACTATCCTAGGGCTGATGCTAACCCTAACACTAACACTATCCTAGGGCTGATGCTAACCCTAACCCTAACCCTAACACTATTCTAGGGCTGATGCTAACCCTAACCCTAACTCTAACACTATCTTAGGGCTGAGGCTAACGCTAACCAAAACACTATCCTACGGCTGATGCTAACCCTAACCCTAACCCTAACACTATCCTAAGGCTGATGCTAACCCTAACACTAACACTATCCTGGGCCTGGTGCTAACCCTAACGCTAACCCTAACACTATCGTAGGACTGATGCTAACCCTAGCCCTCACACTATCCTGGGCCTGATGATAACCCTAACCCTAACCTTAACACTATCCTAGGGCTGATGCTAACCCTAACCCTAACACTATCACTATCCTAGGGCTGATGCTAACACTAACACTAACACTCTCCTAGGGCTGATGCTAACCCTAACCCTAACACTATCCTAGGCCTGATGCTAACCCTAACCCTAACACTATCCTAAAGCTGATGCTAACCATAATCCTAACCCTAACACTATCCTAGGCCTGATGGTAACCCTATCCCTTACCCTAACACTCTCCAAGGGCTGAGGCTAACCCTAAACCTAAGACTATCCTAGGGCTGATGCTAACCCTAACCCTAACCCTAACACTATCCTAGGGTTGATGCTAACCCTAACCCTAACACTATCCTAGGGCTGATGCTAACCCTAACCCTAACCCTAACACTATCCTAGGGCTGATGCTAACCCTAACACTAACACTATCCTAGGGCTGATGCTAACCATAACCCTAACCCTAACACTATCCTAGGGCTGATGCTAAACCTAACACTAACACTATCCTAGGGTTGATGCTAACCTAACCCTAACCCTACCACTATCCTAAGTCTGATGCTAACCCTAGCCCTCACACTATCCTAGGCCTGATGATAACCCTAACCATAACCTTAACACTATCCTAGGGCTGATGCTAACCCTAACCCTAACCCTAACACTATCCTAGAGCTGATGCTAACCCTAACCCTAACACTATCCTCAGCCTGATGATAACCCTAAACCTAACCGTAACACTATCCTAGGGCTGATGCTAACCCTAAACCTAACACTATCCTAGGGCTGATGCTAACCCTAACCCTAACCCTAACACTATCCTAGGGCTGATGCTAACCCTAACGCTAAGCCTAACACTATCCTTGAACTGATGCTAACCCTAACCCTAACCCTAACACTATCCTAGGCCGGATGATAACCCTAACCCTAACCCTAACACTATCCTAGGGTTTATGTTAACCCTAACCCTAACACTATCCTAGGGCTGATGCTAATCCTATCCCTAACCCTAACACTATCCTAGGGCGGATGCTAACCCTAACCCTAACCCTAACACTATCCTAGGGCTTATGCTAACCCTAACACTAACAGTATCCTAGGGCTGATGCTAACCCTAACCCTAACCCTAACACTATCCTAGGGCTGATGCTAACCCTAACCCTAACTCTAACACTATCTTAGGGCTGAGGCTAACCCTAACCCAAACACTATCCTACGGCTGATGCTAACCCTAACCCTAACCCTAACACTATCCTAAGGCTGATGCTAACCCTAACACTAACACTATCCTGGGCCTGGTGCTAACCCTAACCCTAACCCTAACACTATCCTAGGGCTGATGCTAACCCTAACCCTAATACTATCCTATGGCTGATGCTAACCCTAACCCTAACCCTAACACTATCCTAGGCCTGATAATAACCCTAACCCTAACTCTAACACTATCCTAGGGCTGATGCTAACCCTAACCCTAACACTATCCTAGGGCTGATGCTAACCCTAACGCTAACCCTAACACTATCCTTGAACTGATGCTAACCCTAACCCTAACCCTAACGCTATCCTAGGCCTGATGATAACCCTAATACTAACCCTAACACTATCCTAGGGTTTATGTTAACCCTAACCCTAACACTATCCTAGGGCTGATGCTAACCCTAACCCTAACCCTAACACTATCCTAGGGCTGAGGCTAACCCTAAACATAACACTATCCTAGGGCTGATGCTTACCCTAACCCTAACCCTAACACTATCCTAGGGTTGATGCTAACCCTAACCCTAACACTATCCTAGGGCTGATGCTAACCCTAACCCTAACCCTGACACTATCCTAGGGCTGATGCTAACCCTAACACTAACACTATCCTAGGGCTGATGCTAACCATAACCCTAATCCTAACACTATCCTAGGGCTGATGCTAAACCTAACATTAACACTATCCTAGGGTTGATGCTAACCTAACCCTAACCCTAACACTATCCTAAGTCTGATGCTAACCCTAGCCCTCACACTATCCTAGGCCTGATGATAACCCTAACCCTAACCTTAACACTATCCTAGGGCGGATGCTAACCCTAACCCTAACCCTAACACTATCCTAGAGCTGATGCTAACCCTAACCCTAACACTATCCTAGGCCTGATGATAACCCTAAACCTAACCCTAACACTATCCTAGGGCTGATACTAACCCTAAACCTAACACTATCCTAGGGCTGATGCTAACCCTAACCCTAACCCTAACACTATCCTAGGGCTGATGCTAACCCTAACGCTAAGCCTAACACTATCCTTGAACTGATGCTAACCCTAACCCTTACCCTAACACTATCCTAGGGTTTATGTTAACCCTAACCCTAACACTATCCTAGGGCTGATGCTAATCCTATCCCTAACCCTAACACTATCCTAGGGCGGATGCTAACCCTAACCCTAACCCTAACACTATCCTAGGGCTTATGCTAACCCTAACACTAACACTATCCTAGGGCTGATGCTAACCCTAACCCTAACCCTAACACTATCCTAGGGCTGATGCTAACCCTAACCCTAACTCTAACACTATCTTAGGGCTGAGGCTAACCCTAACCCAAACACTATCCTACGGCTGATGCTAACCCTAACCCTAACCCTAACACTATCCTAAGGCTGATGCTAACCCTAACACTAACACTATCCTGGGCCTGGTGCTAACCCTAACCCTAACCCTAACACTATCCTAGGGCTGATGCTAACCCTAACCCTAATACTATCCTATGGCTGATGCTAACCCTAACCCTAACCCTAACACTATCCTAGGGTTTATGTTAACCCTAACCCTAACACTATCCTAGGGCGGATGCTAACCCTAACCCTAACCTTAACACTATCCTAGGGCTGATGCTAACCCTAACACTAACACTATCCTAGGGCTGATGCTAACCCTAACCCTAACCCTAACACTATTCTAGGGCTGATGCTAACCCTAACCCTAACTCTAACACTATCTTAGGGCTGAGGCTAACGCTAACCAAAACACTATCCTACGGCTGATGCTAACCCTAACCCTAACCCTAACACTATCCTAAGGCTGATGCTAACCCTAACACTAACACTATCCTGGGCCTGGTGCTAACCCTAACGCTAACCCTAACACTATCGTAGGACTGATGCTAACCCTAGCCCTCACACTATCCTGGGCCTGATGATAACCCTAACCCTAACCTTAACACTATCCTAGGGCTGATGCTAACCCTAACCCTAACACTATCACTATCCTAGGGCTGATGCTAACACTAACACTAACACTCTCCTAGGGCTGATGCTAACCCTAACCCTAACACTATCCTAGGCCTGATGCTAACCCTAACCCTAACACTATCCTAAAGCTGATGCTAACCATAATCCTAACCCTAACACTATCCTAGGCCTGATGGTAACCCTATCCCTTACCCTAACACTCTCCAAGGGCTGAGGCTAACCCTAAACCTAAGACTATCCTAGGGCTGATGCTAACCCTAACCCTAACCCTAACACTATCCTAGGGTTGATGCTAACCCTAACCCTAACACTATCCTAGGGCTGATGCTAACCCTAACCCTAACCCTAACACTATCCTAGGGCTGATGCTAACCCTAACACTAACACTATCCTAGGGCTGATGCTAACCATAACCCTAACCCTAACACTATCCTAGGGCTGATGCTAAACCTAACACTAACACTATCCTAGGGTTGATGCTAACCTAACCCTAACCCTACCACTATCCTAAGTCTGATGCTAACCCTAGCCCTCACACTATCCTAGGCCTGATGATAACCCTAACCATAACCTTAACACTATCCTAGGGCTGATGCTAACCCTAACCCTAACCCTAACACTATCCTAGAGCTGATGCTAACCCTAACCCTAACACTATCCTCAGCCTGATGATAACCCTAAACCTAACCGTAACACTATCCTAGGGCTGATGCTAACCCTAAACCTAACACTATCCTAGGGCTGATGCTAACCCTAACCCTAACCCTAACACTATCCTAGGGCTGATGCTAACCCTAACGCTAAGCCTAACACTATCCTTGAACTGATGCTAACCCTAACCCTAACCCTAACACTATCCTAGGCCGGATGATAACCCTAACCCTAACCCTAACACTATCCTAGGGTTTATGTTAACCCTAACCCTAACACTATCCTAGGGCTGATGCTAATCCTATCCCTAACCCTAACACTATCCTAGGGCGGATGCTAACCCTAACCCTAACCCTAACACTATCCTAGGGCTTATGCTAACCCTAACACTAACAGTATCCTAGGGCTGATGCTAACCCTAACCCTAACCCTAACACTATCCTAGGGCTGATGCTAACCCTAACCCTAACTCTAACACTATCTTAGGGCTGAGGCTAACCCTAACCCAAACACTATCCTACGGCTGATGCTAACCCTAACCCTAACCCTAACACTATCCTAAGGCTGATGCTAACCCTAACACTAACACTATCCTGGGCCTGGTGCTAACCCTAACCCTAACCCTAACACTATCCTAGGGCTGATGCTAACCCTAACCCTAATACTATCCTATGGCTGATGCTAACCCTAACCCTAACCCTAACACTATCCTAGGCCTGATAATAACCCTAACCCTAACTCTAACACTATCCTAGGGCTGATGCTAACCCTAACCCTAACACTATCCTAGGGCTGATGCTAACCCTAACGCTAACCCTAACACTATCCTTGAACTGATGCTAACCCTAACCCTAACCCTAACGCTATCCTAGGCCTGATGATAACCCTAATACTAACCCTAACACTATCCTAGGGTTTATGTTAACCCTAACCCTAACACTATCCTAGGGCTGATGCTAACCCTAACCCTAACCCTAACACTATCCTAGGGCTGAGGCTAACCCTAAACATAACACTATCCTAGGGCTGATGCTAACCCTAACCCTAACCCTAACACTATCCTAGGGTTGATGCTAACCCTAACCCTAACACTATCCTAGGGCTGATGCTAACCCTAACCCTAACCCTGACACTATCCTAGGGCTGATGCTAACCCTAACACTAACACTATCCTAGGGCTGATGCTAACCATAACCCTAATCCTAACACTATCCTAGGGCTGATGCTAAACCTAACATTAACACTATCCTAGGGTTGATGCTAACCTAACCCTAACCCTAACACTATCCTAAGTCTGATGCTAACCCTAGCCCTCACACTATCCTAGGCCTGATGATAACCCTAACCCTAACCTTAACACTATCCTAGGGCGGATGCTAACCCTAACCCTAACCCTAACACTATCCTAGAGCTGATGCTAACCCTAACCCTAACACTATCCTAGGCCTGATGATAACCCTAAACCTAACCCTAACACTATCCTAGGGCTGATACTAACCCTAAACCTAACACTATCCTAGGGCTGATGCTAACCCTAACCCTAACCCTAACACTATCCTAGGGCTGATGCTAACCCTAACGCTAAGCCTAACACTATCCTTGAACTGATGCTAACCCTAACCCTTACCCTAACACTATCCTAGGGTTTATGTTAACCCTAACCCTAACACTATCCTAGGGCTGATGCTAATCCTATCCCTAACCCTAACACTATCCTAGGGCGGATGCTAACCCTAACCCTAACCCTAACACTATCCTAGGGCTTATGCTAACCCTAACACTAACACTATCCTAGGGCTGATGCTAACCCTAACCCTAACCCTAACACTATCCTAGGGCTGATGCTAACCCTAACCCTAACTCTAACACTATCTTAGGGCTGAGGCTAACCCTAACCCAAACACTATCCTACGGCTGATGCTAACCCTAACCCTAACCCTAACACTATCCTAAGGCTGATGCTAACCCTAACACTAACACTATCCTGGGCCTGGTGCTAACCCTAACCCTAACCCTAACACTATCCTAGGGCTGATGCTAACCCTAACCCTAATACTATCCTATGGCTGATGCTAACCCTAACCCTAACCCTAACACTATCCTAGGGCTGATGCTAACCCTAACCCTAACCCTAACACTATCCTAGGGCTGATGCTAACACTAAACCTAACACTAGCCTAGGCCTGATGCTAACCCTAACCCTAACACTTACACTATCCTAGGGCTGAGGCTAACCCTAACCCTAACCCTAACACTATCCTAGGTCTGATGCTAACCCTAAACCTAACACTATCCTAGGGCTGATGCTAACCCTAACCCTAACCCTAACACTATCCTAGGGCTGATGTTAACCCTAACCCTAACACTATCCTAGGGCTGATGCTAACCCTAACCCTAACCCTAACACTCTCCTAGGGCTGATGCTAACCCTAACCCTAACACTAACCTAGGCCTGATGCTAACCCAAACCCTAACACGATCCTAGGGCTGATGCTAACCCTAACCCTAACACTATACTAGGCCTGATGCTAAACCTATCCGTAACCCTAACACTCTCCTAGGGCTGATGCTAACCCTAACCCTAACAGTATCCTAGGGCTGATGCTAACCCTAACCCTAACCCTAACACTATCCTAAGTCTGATGCTAACCCTAGCCCTCACACTATCCTAGGCCTGATGATAACCCTAACCCTAACCTTAATACTATCCTACGGCTGATGCTAACCCTAACGCTAACCCTAACACTATCCTTGAACTGATGCTAACCCTAACCCTAACCCTAACGCTATCCTAGGCCTGATGATAACCCTAACCCTAACATTAACACTATCCTAGGGTTTTTGTTAACCCTAACCCTAACACTATCCTAGGGCTCATGCTAACCCTAACCCTAACCCTAACACTATCCTAGGGCTGATGCTAACCCTAACACTAACACTATCCTAGGGCTGATGCTAACACTAACCCTAACACTAACACTATCCTAGGGCTGATACTAACCCTAACCCTAACTCTAACACTATCTTTGGGCTGAGGCTAACCCTAACCCAAACACTATCCTACGGCTGATGCTAAGCCTAACAATAACCCTAACACTCTCCTAAGGCTGATGCTAACCCTAACACTAACACCATCCTAGGCCTGATGCTAAACCTATCCCTAACCCTAACACTCTCCTAGGGCTGATGCTAACCCTAACCCTAACACTATCCTAGGCCTGATGCTAAACCTATCCCTAACCCTAACACTCTCATAGGGCTGATGCTAACCCTAACCCTAACACTATCCTAGGGCTGATGCTAACCCTAACCCTAACCCTAACACTATCCTAGGCCTGATGCTAAACCTATCCCTAACCCTAACACTCTCCTAGGGCTGATGCTAACCCTAACCCTAACATTATCCTAGGGCTGATGCTAACCCTAACCCTAACCCTAACACTATCCTAAGTCTGATGCTAACCCTAGCCCTCACACTATCCTAGGCCTGATGATAACCCTAACCCTAACCTTAACACTATCCTAGGGCTGATGCCAACCCTAACCCTAAATCTAACACTATCCTAGAGCTGATGCTAACCCTAACCCTAACACAATCCTAGGCCTGATGGTAACCCTAACCCTAACCCTAACACTATCCTAGGGCTGATGCTAACCCTAACCCTAACACTATCCTAGGGCTGATGCTAACCATAACCCTAACCCTAACACTATCCTAGGGCTGATGCTAACCCTAACGCTAAGCCGAACACTATCCTAGGGCTGATGCTAACCCTAACCCTAACCCTAACACTATTCTAGGGCTGATGCTAACCCTAACCCTAACTCTAACTCTATCTTAGGGCTGAGGCTAACGCTAACCAAAACACTATCCTACGGCTGATGCTAACCCTAACCCTAACCCTAACACTATCCTAAGGCTGATGCTAACCCTAACACTAACACTATCCTGGGCCTGGTGCTAACCCTAACGCTAACCCTAACACTATCGTAGGACTGATGCTAACCCTAGCCCTCACACTATCCTGGGCCTGATGATAACCCTAACCCTAACCTTAACACTATCCTAGGGCTGATGCTAACCCTAACCCTAACACTAACACTATCCTAGGGCTGATGCTAACCCTAACAGTAACACTCTCCTAGGGCTGATGCTAACCCAAACCCTAACACTATCCTAGGCCTGATGCTAACCCTAACCCTAACACTATCCTAAAGCTGATGCTAACCATAATCCTAACCCTAACACTATCCTAGGCCTGATGCTAACCCTATCCCTAACCCTAACACTCTCCAAGGGCTGAGGCTAACCCTAAACCTAACACTATCCTAGGGCTGATGCTAACCCTAACCCTAACCCTAACACTATCCTAGGGTTGATGCTAACCCTAACCCTAACACTATCCTAGGGCTGATGCTAACCCTAACCCTAACCCTAACACTATCCTAGGGCTGATGCTAACCCTAACACTAACACTATCCTAGGGCTGATGCTAACCATAACCCTAACCCTAACACTATCCTAGGGCTGATGCTAAACCTAACACTAACACTATCCTAGGGTTGATGCTAACCTAACCCTAACCCTAACACTATCCTAAGTCTGATGCTAACCCTAGGCCTCACACTATCCTAGGCCTGAGGATAACCCTAACCATAACCTTAACACTATCCTAGGGCTGATGCTAACCCTAACCCTAACCCTAACACTATCCTAGAGCTGATGCTAACCCTAACCCTAACACTATCCTCAGCCTGATGATAACCCTAAACCTAACCCTAACACTATCCTAGGGCTGATGCTAACCCTAAACCTAACACTATCCTAGGGCTGATGCTAACCCTAACCCTAACCCTAACACTAAGCCTAACACTATCCTTGAACTGATGCTAACCCTAACCCTAACCCTAACACTATCCTAGGCCTGATGATAACCCTAACCCTAACCCTAACACTATCCTAGGCCTGATGATAACCCTAACCCTAACCCTAACACTATCCTAGGGTTTATGTTAACCCTAACCATAACACTATCCTAGGGCTGATGCTAATCCTATCCCTAACCCTAACACTATCCTAGGGCGGATGCTAACCCTAACCCTAACCCTAACACTATCCTAGGGCTTATGCTAACCCTAACACTAACACTATCCTAGGGCTGATGCTAACCCTAACCCTAACCCTAACACTATCCTAGGGCTGATGCTAACCCTAACCCTAACTCTAACACTATCTTAGGGCTGAGGCTAACCCTAACCCAAACACTATCCTACGGCTGATGCTAACCCTAACCCTAACCCTAACACTATCCTAAGGCTGATGCTAACCCTAACACTAACACTATCCTGGGCCTGGTGCTAACCCTAACCCTAACACTATCCTAGGGCTGATGCTAACCCTAACCCTAATACTATCCTAGGGCTGATGCTAACCCTAAACCTAACCCTAACACTATCCTAGGGCTGATGCTAACCCTAACCCTAACCCTAACACTATCCTAGGGCTGATGCTAACCCTAACCCTAACACTATCCTAGGCCTGATGCTAACCCTAACCCTAACACTTACACTATCCTAGGGCTGATGCTAACCCTAACCCTAACCCTAACACTATCCTAGGTCTGATGCTAACCCTAACCCTAACACTTACACTATCCTAGGGCTGATGCTAACACTAACCCTAACCCTAACACTATCCTAGGGCTGATGTTAACCCTAACCCTAACACTATCCTAGGGCTGATGCTAACCCTAACCCTAACCCTAACACTCTCCTAGGGCTGATGCTAACCCTAACCCTAACACTAACCTAGGCCTGATGCTAACCCTAACCCTAACACTATCCTAGGGCTGATGCTAACCCTAACCCTAAAACTATCCTAGGCCTGATGCTAAACCTATCCGTAACCCTAACACTCTCCTAGGGCTGATGCTAACCCTAACCCTAACACTATCCTAGGGCTGATGCTAACCCTAACCCTAACCCTAACACTATCCTAAGTCTGATGCTAACCCTAGCCCTCACACTATCCTAGGCCTGATGATAACCCTAACCCTAACCTTAACACTATCCTACGGCTGATGCTAACCCTAACCCTATCCCTAACACTATCCTAGAGCTGATGCTAACCCTAACCCTAACACTATCCTAGGCCTGATGATAACCCTAACCCTAACCCTAACACTATCCTAGTGCTGATGCTAACCCTAACCCTAACACTATCCTAGGGCTGATGCTAACCCTAACGCTAACCCTAACACTATACTTGAACTGATGCTAACCCTAACCCTAACCCTAACGCTATCCTAGGCCTGATGATAACCCTAACCCTAACCCTAACACTATCCTAGGGTTTATGTTAACCCTAACCCTAACACTATCCTAGGGCTGATGCTAACCCTAACCCTAACCCTAACACTATCCTAGGGCTGAGGCTAACCCTAAACATAACACTATCCTACGGCTGATGCTAACCCTAACACTAACCCTAACACTATCCTAGGGTTGATGCTAACCCTAACCCTAACACTATCCTAGGGCTGATGCTAACCCTAACCCTAACCCTAACACTATCCTAGGGCTGATGCTAACCCTAACACTAACACTATCCTAGGGCTGATGCTAACCATAACCCTAACCCTAACACTATCCTAGGGCTGATGCTAAACCTAACATTAACACTATCCTAGGGTTGATGCTAACCTAACCCTAACCCTAACACTATCCTAAGTCTGATGCTAACCCTAGCCCTCACACTATCCTAGGCCTGATGATAACCCTAACCCTAACCTTAACACTATCCTAGGGCTGATGCTAACCCTAACCCTAACCCTAACACTATCCTAGAACTGATGCTAACCCTAACCCTAACACTATCCTAGGCCTGATGATAACCCTAAACCTAACCAGAACACTATCCTAGGGCTGATACTAACCCTAAACCTAACACTATCCTAGGGCTGATGCTAACCCTAACCCTAACCCTAACACTATCCTAGGGCTGATGCTAACCCTAACGCTAAGCCTAACACTATCCTTGAACTGATGCTAACCCTAACCCTAACCCTAACACTATCCTAGGGTTTATGTTAACCCTAACCCTAACACTATCCTAGGGCTGATGCTAATCCTATCCCTAACCCTAACACTATCCTAGGGCGGATGCTAACCCTAACCCTAACCCTAACACTATCCTAGGGCTTATGCTAACCCTAACACTAACACTATCCTAGGGCTGATGCTAACCCTAACCCTAACCCTAACACTATCCTAGGGCTGATGCTAACCCTAACCCTAACTCTAACACTATCTTAGGGCTGAGGCTAACCCCAACCCAAACACTATCCTACGGCTGATGCTAACCCTAACCCTAACCCTAACACTATCCTAAGGCTGATGCTAACCCTAACACTAACACTATCCTGGGCCTGGTGCTAACCCTAACCCTAACCCTAACACTATCCTAGGGATGATGCTAACCCTAACCCTAATACTATCCTATGGCTGATGCTAACCCTAACCCTAACCCTAACACTATCCTAGGGCTGATGCTAACCCTAACCCTAACCCTAACACTATCCTAGGGCTGATGCTAACCCTAACCCTAACACTATCCTAGGCCTGATGCTAACCCTAACCCTAACACTTACACTATCCTAGGGCTGAGGCTAACCCTAACCCTAACCCTAACACTATCCTAGGTCTGATGCTAACCCTAAACCTAACACTGTCCTAGGGCTGATGCTAATCCTAACCCTAACCCTAACACTACCTAGGGCTGATGTTAACTCTAACCCTAACACTATCCTAGGGCTGATGCTAACCCTAACCCTAACCCTAACACTCTCCTAGGGCTGATGCTAACCCTAACCCTAACACTAACCTAGGCCTGATGCTAACCCAAACCCTAACACGATCCTAGGGCTGATGCTAACCCTAACCCTAACACTATCCTAGGCCTGATGCTAAACCTATCCGTAACCCTAACACTCTCCTAGGGCTGATGCTAACCCTAACCCTAACAGTATCCTAAGGCTGATGTTAACCCTAACCCTAACCCTAACACTATCCTAAGTCTGATGCTAACCCTAGCCCTCACACTATCCTAGGCCTGATGATAACCCTAACCCTAACCTTAACACTATCCTACGGCTGATGCTAACCCTAACGCTAACCCTAACACTATCCTTGAACTGATGCTAACCCTAACCCTAACCCTAACGCTATCCTAGGCCTGATGATAACCCTAACCCTAACATTAACACTATCCTAGGGTTTATGTTAACCCTAACCCTAACACTATCCTAGGGCTGATGCTAACCCTAACCCTAACCCTAACACTATCCTAGGGCGGATGCTAACCCTAACACTAACACTATCCTAGGGCTGATGCTAACACTAACCCTAACACTAACACTATCCTAGGGCTGATACTAACCCTAACCCTAACTCTAACACTATCTTTGGGCTGAGGCTAACCCTAACCCAAACACTATCCTACGGCTGATGCTAAGCCTAACAATAACCCTAACACTATCCTAAGGCTGATGCTAACCCTAACACTAACACCATCCTAGGCCTGATGCTAAACCTATCCCTAACCCTAACACTCTCCTAGGGCTGATGCTAACCCTAACCCTAACACTATCCTAGGCCTGATGCTAAACCTATCCCTAACCCTAACACTCTCATAGGGCTGATGCTAACCCTAACCCTAACACTATCCTAGGGCTGATGCTAACCCTAACCCTAACCCTAACACTATCCTAGGCCTGATGCTAAACCTATCCCTAAGCCTAACACTCTCCTAGGGCTGATGCTAACCCTAACCCTAACACTATCCTAGGGCTGATGCTAACCCTAACCCTAACCCTAACACTATCCTAAGTCTGATGCTAACCCTAGCCCTCACACTATCCTAGGCCTGATGATAACCCTAACCCTAACCTTAACACTATCCTACGGCTGACGCTAACCCTAACCCTATTCCTAACACTATCCTAGAGCTGATGCTAACCCTAACCAAAACACTATCCTGGGCCTGATGATAACCCTAACCCTAACCCTAACACTATCCTAGGGCTGATGCTAACCCTAACCCTAACACTATCCTAGGGCTGATTCTAACCCTAACGCTAACCCTAACACTATCCTTGAACTGATGCTAACCCTAACCCTAACCCTAACGCTATCCTAGGCCTGATGATAACCCTAACCCTAACCCTAACACTATCCTAGGGTTTATGTTAACCCTAACCCTAACACTATCCTAGGGCTGATGCTAACCTTAACCCTAACCCTAACACTATCCTAGGGCTGATGCTAACCCTAACACTAACACTATCCTAGGGCTGATGCTAACCCTAACCCTAACAGTAACACTATCCTAGGGCTGATGCTAACCCTAACCCTAACTCTAACACTATCCTTGGGCTGAGGCTAACCCTAAACCAAACACTATCCTACGGCTGATGCTAAGCCTAACCCTAACCCTAACACTATCCTAAGGCTGATGCTAACCCTAACACTAACACTATCCTAGGCCTGGTGCTAACCCTAACCCTAACCCTAACACTATCCTAGGGCTGATGCTAACCCTAAACCTAATACTATCCTAGGGGTGATGCTAACCCTAACCCTAACACTAACACTATCCTAGGGCTGATGCTAACCCTATCCCTAACCCTAACACTATCCTAAGGCTGATGCTAACCCTAACCCTAACACTATCCTAGGCCTGATGCTAACCCTAACAATAACCCTAGCACTATCCTAGGGCTGATGCTAACCCTAACCCTAATACTATCCTAGGGCTGATGCTAACCCTAACCCTAACCCTAACACTCTCCTAGGGCTGATGCTAACCCTAACCCTAACCCTAACACTATCCTACGGCTGATGCTAACCATAACCCTAACACTATCCTAGGCCTGATGCTAACCCTAACCCTAACCCTAACACTATCCTAGGCCTGATGCTAACCCTATCCCTAACCCTAACACTCTCCTAGGGCTGAGGCTAACCCTAACCCTAACACTATCCTAGGGCTGATGCTAACCCTAACCCTAACACTAACACTATCCTAGGGTTGATGCTAACCCTAACCCTAACACTATCCTAGGGCTGATGCTAACCCTAACCCTAACCCTAACACTATCCTAGGGCTGATGCTAACCCTAACCCTAACACTATCCTTGGGCTGATGCTAACCCTAACCCTAACCCTAACACTATCCTAGGGCTGATGCTAACCCTAACCCTAACACTATCCTAGGGCGGATGCTAACCCTAACCCTAACCCTAACACTATCCTAAGTCTGATGCTAACCCTAGACCTCACACTATCCTAGGCCTGATGATAACCCTAACCCTAACCTTAACACTATCCTAGGGCTGATGCTAACCCTAACCCTAAATCTAACACTATCCTAGAGCTGATGCTAACCCTAACCCTAACACAATCCTAGGCCTGATGGTAACCCTAACCCTAACCCTAACACTATCCTAGGGCTGATGCTAACCCTAACCCTAACACTATCCTAGGGCTGATGCTAACCATAACCCTAACCCTAACACTATCCTAGGGATGATGCTAACCCTAACGCTAAGCCGAACACTATCCTTGAACTGATGCTAACCCTAACCCTAACCCTAACACTATCCTACGCCTGATGATAACCCTAACCCTAACCCTAACACTATCCTAGGGTTTATGTTAACCCTAACCTTAACACTATCCTAGGGCGGATGCTAACCCTAACCCTAACCCTAACACTATCCTAGGGCTGATGCTAACCCTAACACTAACACTATCCTAGGGCTGATGCTAACCCTAACCCTAACCCTAACACTATTCTAGGGCTGATGCTAACCCTAACCCTAACTCTAACACTATCTTAGGGCTGAGGCTAACGCTAACCAAAACACTATCCTACGGCTGATGCTAACCCTAACCCTAACCCTAACACTATCCTAAGGCTGATGCTAACCCTAACACTAACACTATCCTGGGCCTGGTGCTAACCCTAACGCTAACCCTAACACTATCGTAGGACTGATGCTAACCCTAGCCCTCACACTATCCTGGGCCTGATGATAACCCTAACCCTAACCTTAACACTATCCTAGGGCTGATGCTAACCCTAACCCTAACACTAACACTATCCTAGGGCTGATGCTAACCCTAACACTAACACTCTCCTAGGGCTGATGCTAACCCAAACCCTAACACAATCCTAGGCCTGATGCTAACCCTAACCCTAACACTATCCTAAAGCTGATGCTAACCATAATCCTAACCCTAACACTATCCTAGGCCTGATGCTAACCCTATCCCTAACCCTAACACTCTCCAAGGGCTGAGGCTAACCCTAAACCTAACACTATCCTAGGGCTGATGCTAACCCTAACCCTAACCCTAACACTATCCTAGGGTTGATGCTAACCCTAACCCTAACACTATAATAGGGCTGATGCTAACCCTAACCCTAACCCTAACACTATACTAAGGCTGATGCTAACCATAACACTAACACTATCCTAGGGCTGATGCTAACCATAACCCTAACCCTAACACTATCCTAGGGCTGATGCTAAACCTAACACTAACACTATCCTAGGGTTGATGCTAACCTAACCCTAACCCTAACACTATCCTAAGTCTGATGCTAACCCTAGCCCTCACACTATCCTAGGCCTGATGATAACCCTAACCCTAACCTTAACACTATCCTAGGGCTGATGCTAACCCTAACCCTAACCCTAACACTATCCTAGAGCTGATGCTAACCCTAACCCTAACACTATCCTCAGCCTGATGATAACCCTAAACCTAACCATAACACTATCCTAGGGCTGATGCTAACCCTAAACCTAACACTATCCTAGGGCTGATGCTAACCCTAACCCTAACCCTAACACTATCCTAGGGCTGATGCTAACCCTAACGCTAAGCCTAACACTATCCTTGAACTGATGCTAACCCTAAACCTAACCCTAACACTATCCTAGGCCTGATGATAACCCTAACCCTAACCCTAACACTATCCTAGGGTTTATGTTAACCCTAACCCTAACACTATCCTAGGGCTGATGCTAATCCTATCCCTAACCCTAACACTATCCTAGGGCTGATGCTAACCCTAACCCTAACCCTAACACTCTCCTAGGGCTGATGCTAACCCTAACCCTAACACTAACCTAGGCCTGATGCTAACCCAAACCCTAACACGATCCCAGGGCTGATGCTAACCCTAACCCTAACACTATCCTAGGCCTGATGCTAAACCTATCCGTAACCCTAACACTCTCCTAGGGCTGATGCTAACCCTAACCCTAACAGTATCCTAAGGCTGATGTTAACCCTAACCCTAACCCTAACACTATCCTAAGTCTGATGCTAACCCTAGCCCTCACACTATCCTAGGCCTGATGATAACCCTAACCCTAACCTTAACACTATCCTACGGCTGATGCTAACCCTAACGCTAACCCTAACACTATCCTTGAACTGATGCTAACCCTAACCCTAACCCTAACGCTATCCTAGGCCTGATGATAACCCTAACCCTAACATTAACACTATCCTAGGGTTTATGTTAACCCTAACCCTAACACTATCCTAGGGCTGATGCTAACCCTAACCCTAACCCTAACACTATCCTAGGGCGGATGCTAACCCTAACACTAACACTATCCTAGGGCTGATGCTAACCCTAACCCTAACTCTAACACTATCCTTGGGCTGAGGCTAACCCTAAACCAAACACTATCCTACGGCTGATGCTAAGCCTAACCCTAACCCTAACACTATCCTAAGGCTGATGCTAACCCTAACACTAACACTATCCTAGGCCTGGTGCTAACCCTAACCCTAACCCTAACACTATCCTAGGGCTGATGCTAACCCTAAACCTAATACTATCCTAGGGGTGATGCTAACCCTAACCCTAACACTAACACTATCCTAGGGCTGATGCTAACCCTATCCCTAACCCTAACACTATCCTAAGGCTGATGCTAACCCTAACCCTAACACTATCCTAGGCCTGATGCTAACCCTAACAATAACCCTAGCACTATCCTAGGGCTGATGCTAACCCTAACCCTAATACTATCCTAGGGCTGATGCTAACCCTAACCCTAACCCTAACACTCTCCTAGGGCTGATGCTAACCCTAACCCTAACCCTAACACTATCCTACGGCTGATGCTAACCATAACCCTAACACTATCCTAGGCCTGATGCTAACCCTAACCCTAACCCTAACACTATCCTAGGCCTGATGCTAACCCTATCCCTAACCCTAACACTCTCCTAGGGCTGAGGCTAACCCTAACCCTAACACTATCCTAGGGCTGATGCTAACCCTAACCCTAACACTAACACTATCCTAGGGTTGATGCTAACCCTAACCCTAACACTATCCTAGGGCTGATGCTAACCCTAACCCTAACCCTAACACTATCCTAGGGCTGATGCTAACCCTAACCCTAACACTATCCTTGGGCTGATGCTAACCCTAACCCTAACCCTAACACTATCCTAGGGCTGATGCTAACCCTAACCCTAACACTATCCTAGGGCGGATGCTAACCCTAACCCTAACCCTAACACTATCCTAAGTCTGATGCTAACCCTAGACCTCACACTATCCTAGGCCTGATGATAACCCTAACCCTAACCTTAACACTATCCTAGGGCTGATGCTAACCCTAACCCTAAATCTAACACTATCCTAGAGCTGATGCTAACCCTAACCCTAACACAATCCTAGGCCTGATGGTAACCCTAACCCTAACACTAACACTATCCTAGGGCTGATGCTAACCCTAACCCTAACACTATCCTAGGGCTGATGCTAACCATAACCCTAACCCTAACACTATCCTAGGGATGATGCTAACCCTAACGCTAAGCCGAACACTATCCTTGAACTGATGCTAACCCTAACCCTAACCCTAACACTATCCTACGCCTGATGATAACCCTAACCCTAACCCTAACACTATCCTAGGGTTTATGTTAACCCTAACCTTAACACTATCCTAGGGCGGATGCTAACCCTAACCCTAACCCTAACACTATCCTAGGGCTGATGCTAACCCTAACACTAACACTATCCTAGGGCTGATGCTAACCCTAACCCTAACCCTAACACTATTCTAGGGCTGATGCTAACCCTAACCCTAACTCTAACACTATCTTAGGGCTGAGGCTAACGCTAACCAAAACACTATCCTACGGCTGATGCTAACCCTAACCCTAACCCTAACACTATCCTAAGGCTGATGCTAACCCTAACACTAACACTATCCTGGGCCTGGTGCTAACCCTAACGCTAACCCTAACACTATCGTAGGACTGATGCTAACCCTAGCCCTCACACTATCCTGGGCCTGATGATAACCCTAACCCTAACCTTAACACTATCCTAGGGCTGATGCTAACCCTAACCCTAACACTAACACTATCCTAGGGCTGATGCTAACCCTAACACTAACACTCTCCTAGGGCTGATGCTAACCCAAACCCTAACACAATCCTAGGCCTGATGCTAACCCTAACCCTAACACTATCCTAAAGCTGATGCTAACCATAATCCTAACCCTAACACTATCCTAGGCCTGATGCTAACCCTATCCCTAACCCTAACACTCTCCAAGGGCTGAGGCTAACCCTAAACCTAACACTATCCTAGGGCTGATGCTAACCCTAACCCTAACCCTAACACTATCCTAGGGTTGATGCTAACCCTAACCCTAACACTATAATAGGGCTGATGCTAACCCTAACCCTAACCCTAACACTATACTAAGGCTGATGCTAACCCTAACACTAACACTATCCTAGGGCTGATGCTAACCATAACCCTAACCCTAACACTATCCTAGGGCTGATGCTAAACCTAACACTAACACTATCCTAGGGTTGATGCTAACCTAACCCTAACCCTAACACTATCCTAAGTCTGATGCTAACCCTAGCCCTCACACTATCCTAGGCCTGATGATAACCCTAACCCTAACCTTAACACTATCCTAGGGCTGATGCTAACCCTAACCCTAACCCTAACACTATCCTAGAGCTGATGCTAACCCTAACCCTAACACTATCCTCAGCCTGATGATAACCCTAAACCTAACCATAACACTATCCTAGGGCTGATGCTAACCCTAAACCTAACACTATCCTAGGGCTGATGCTAACCCTAACCCTAACCCTAACACTATCCTAGGGCTGATGCTAACCCTAACGCTAAGCCTAACACTATCCTTGAACTGATGCTAACCCTAAACCTAACCCTAACACTATCCTAGGCCTGATGATAACCCTAACCCTAACCCTAACACTATCCTAGGGTTTATGTTAACCCTAACCCTAACACTATCCTAGGGCTGATGCTAATCCTATCCCTAACCCTAACACTATCCTAGGGCTGATGCTAACCCTAACCCTAACCCTAACACTCTCCTAGGGCTGATGCTAACCCTAACCCTAACACTAACCTAGGCCTGATGCTAACCCAAACCCTAACACGATCCCAGGGCTGATGCTAACCCTAACCCTAACACTATCCTAGGCCTGATGCTAAACCTATCCGTAACCCTAACACTCTCCTAGGGCTGATGCTAACCCTAACCCTAACAGTATCCTAAGGCTGATGTTAACCCTAACCCTAACCCTAACACTATCCTAAGTCTGATGCTAACCCTAGCCCTCACACTATCCTAGGCCTGATGATAACCCTAACCCTAACCTTAACACTATCCTACGGCTGATGCTAACCCTAACGCTAACCCTAACACTATCCTTGAACTGATGCTAACCCTAACCCTAACCCTAACGCTATCCTAGGCCTGATGATAACCCTAACCCTAACATTAACACTATCCTAGGGTTTATGTTAACCCTAACCCTAACACTATCCTAGGGCTGATGCTAACCCTAACCCTAACCCTAACACTATCCTAGGGCGGATGCTAACCCTAACACTAACACTATCCTAGGGCTGATGCTAACACTAACCCTAACACTAACACTATCCTAGGGCTGATACTAACCCTAACCCTAACTCTAACACTATCTTTGGGCTGAGGCTAACCCTAACCCAAACACTATCCTACGGCTGATGCTAAGCCTAACAATAACCCTAACACTATCCTAAGGCTGATGCTAACCCTAACACTAACACCATCCTAGGCCTGATGCTAAACCTATCCCTAACCCTAACACTCTCCTAGGGCTGATGCTAACCCTAACCCTAACACTATCCTAGGCCTGATGCTAAACCTATCCCTAACCCTAACACTCTCATAGGGCTGATGCTAACCCTAACCCTAACACTATCCTAGGGCTGATGCTAACCCTAACCCTAACCCTAACACTATCCTAGGCCTGATGCTAAACCTATCCCTAACCCTAACACTCTCCTAGGGCTGAAGCTAACCCTAACCCTAACACTATCCTAGGGCTGATGCTAACCCTAACCCTAACCCTAACACTATCCTAAGTCTGATGCTAACCCTAGCCCTCACACTATCCTAGGCCTGATGATAACCCTAACCCTAACCTTAACACTATCCTACGGCTGACGCTAACCCTAACCCTATTCCTAACACTATCCTAGAGCTGATGCTAACCCTAACCAAAACACTATCCTGGGCCTGATGATAACCCTAACCCTAACCCTAACACTATCCTAGGGCTGATGCTAACCCTAACCCTAACACTATCCTAGGGCTGATTCTAACCCTAACGCTAACCCTAACACTATCCTTGAACTGATGCTAACCCTAACCCTAACCCTAACGCTATCCTAGGCCTGATGATAACCCTAACCCTAACCCTAACACTATCCTAGGGTTTATGTTAACCCTAACCCTAACACTATCCTAGGGCTGATGCTAACCTTAACCCTAACCCTAACACTATCCTAGGGCTGATGCTAACCCTAACACTAACACTATCCTAGGGCTGATGCTAACCCTAACCCTAACAGTAACACTATCCTAGGGCTGATGCTAACCCTAACCCTAACTCTAACACTATCCTTGGGCTGAGGCTAACCCTAAACCAAACACTATCCTACGGCTGATGCTAAGCCTAACCCTAACCCTAACACTATCCTAAGGCTGATGCTAACCCTAACACTAACACTATCCTAGGCCTGGTGCTAACCCTAACCCTAACCCTAACACTATCCTAGGGCTGATGCTAACCCTAAACCTAATACTATCCTAGGGGTGATGCTAACCCTAACCCTAACACTAACACTATCCTAGGGCTGATGCTAACCCTATCCCTAACCCTAACACTATCCTAAGGCTGATGCTAACCCTAACCCTAACACTATCCTAGGCCTGATGCTAACCCTAACAATAACCCTAGCACTATCCTAGGGCTGATGCTAACCCTAACCCTAATACTATCCTAGGGCTGATGCTAACCCTAACCCTAACCCTAACACTCTCCTAGGGCTGATGCTAACCCTAACCCTAACCCTAACACTATCCTACGGCTGATGCTAACCATAACCCTAACACTATCCTAGGCCTGATGCTAACCCTAACCCTAACCCTAACACTATCCTAGGCCTGATGCTAACCCTATCCCTAACCCTAACACTCTCCTAGGGCTGAGGCTAACCCTAACCCTAACACTATCCTAGGGCTGATGCTAACCCTAACCCTAACACTAACACTATCCTAGGGTTGATGCTAACCCTAACCCTAACACTATCCTAGGGCTGATGCTAACCCTAACCCTAACCCTAACACTATCCTAGGGCTGATGCTAACCCTAACCCTAACACTATCCTTGGGCTGATGCTAACCCTAACCCTAACCCTAACACTATCCTAGGGCTGATGCTAACCCTAACCCTAACACTATCCTAGGGCGGATGCTAACCCTAACCCTAACCCTAACACTATCCTAAGTCTGATGCTAACCCTAGACCTCACACTATCCTAGGCCTGATGATAACCCTAACCCTAACCTTAACACTATCCTAGGGCTGATGCTAACCCTAACCCTAAATCTAACACTATCCTAGAGCTGATGCTAACCCTAACCCTAACACAATCCTAGGCCTGATGGTAACCCTAACCCTAACCCTAACACTATCCTAGGGCTGATGCTAACCCTAACCCTAACACTATCCTAGGGCTGATGCTAACCATAACCCTAACCCTAACACTATCCTAGGGATGATGCTAACCCTAACGCTAAGCCGAACACTATCCTTGAACTGATGCTAACCCTAACCCTAACCCTAACACTATCCTACGCCTGATGATAACCCTAACCCTAACCCTAACACTATCCTAGGGTTTATGTTAACCCTAACCTTAACACTATCCTAGGGCGGATGCTAACCCTAACCCTAACCCTAACACTATCCTAGGGCTGATGCTAACCCTAACACTAACACTATCCTAGGGCTGATGCTAACCCTAACCCTAACCCTAACACTATTCTAGGGCTGATGCTAACCCTAACCCTAACTCTAACACTATCTTAGGGCTGAGGCTAACGCTAACCAAAACACTATCCTACGGCTGATGCTAACCCTAACCCTAACCCTAACACTATCCTAAGGCTGATGCTAACCCTAACACTAACACTATCCTGGGCCTGGTGCTAACCCTAACGCTAACCCTAACACTATCGTAGGACTGATGCTAACCCTAGCCCTCACACTATCCTGGGCCTGATGATAACCCTAACCCTAACCTTAACACTATCCTAGGGCTGATGCTAACCCTAACCCTAACACTAACACTATCCTAGGGCTGATGCTAACCCTAACACTAACACTCTCCTAGGGCTGATGCTAACCCAAACCCTAACACAATCCTAGGCCTGATGCTAACCCTAACCCTAACACTATCCTAAAGCTGATGCTAACCATAATCCTAACCCTAACACTATCCTAGGCCTGATGCTAACCCTATCCCTAACCCTAACACTCTCCAAGGGCTGAGGCTAACCCTAAACCTAACACTATCCTAGGGCTGATGCTAACCCTAACCCTAACCCTAACACTATCCTAGGGTTGATGCTAACCCTAACCCTAACACTATAATAGGGCTGATGCTAACCCTAACCCTAACCCTAACACTATACTAAGGCTGATGCTAACCCTAACACTAACACTATCCTAGGGCTGATGCTAACCATAACCCTAACCCTAACACTATCCTAGGGCTGATGCTAAACCTAACACTAACACTATCCTAGGGTTGATGCTAACCTAACCCTAACCCTAACACTATCCTAAGTCTGATGCTAACCCTAGCCCTCACACTATCCTAGGCCTGATGATAACCCTAACCCTAACCTTAACACTATCCTAGGGCTGATGCTAACCCTAACCCTAACCCTAACACTATCCTAGAGCTGATGCTAACCCTAACCCTAACACTATCCTCAGCCTGATGATAACCCTAAACCTAACCATAACACTATCCTAGGGCTGATGCTAACCCTAAACCTAACACTATCCTAGGGCTGATGCTAACCCTAACCCTAACCCTAACACTATCCTAGGGCTGATGCTAACCCTAACGCTAAGCCTAACACTATCCTTGAACTGATGCTAACCCTAAACCTAACCCTAACACTATCCTAGGCCTGATGATAACCCTAACCCTAACCCTAACACTATCCTAGGGTTTATGTTAACCCTAACCCTAACACTATCCTAGGGCTGATGCTAATCCTATCCCTAACCCTAACACTATCCTAGGGCTGATGCTAACCCTAACCCTAACCCTAACACTCTCCTAGGGCTGATGCTAACCCTAACCCTAACACTAACCTAGGCCTGATGCTAACCCAAACCCTAACACGATCCCAGGGCTGATGCTAACCCTAACCCTAACACTATCCTAGGCCTGATGCTAAACCTATCCGTAACCCTAACACTCTCCTAGGGCTGATGCTAACCCTAACCCTAACAGTATCCTAAGGCTGATGTTAACCCTAACCCTAACCCTAACACTATCCTAAGTCTGATGCTAACCCTAGCCCTCACACTATCCTAGGCCTGATGATAACCCTAACCCTAACCTTAACACTATCCTACGGCTGATGCTAACCCTAACGCTAACCCTAACACTATCCTTGAACTGATGCTAACCCTAACCCTAACCCTAACGCTATCCTAGGCCTGATGATAACCCTAACCCTAACATTAACACTATCCTAGGGTTTATGTTAACCCTAACCCTAACACTATCCTAGGGCTGATGCTAACCCTAACCCTAACCCTAACACTATCCTAGGGCGGATGCTAACCCTAACACTAACACTATCCTAGGGCTGATGCTAACACTAACCCTAACACTAACACTATCCTAGGGCTGATACTAACCCTAACCCTAACTCTAACACTATCTTTGGGCTGAGGCTAACCCTAACCCAAACACTATCCTACGGCTGATGCTAAGCCTAACAATAACCCTAACACTATCCTAAGGCTGATGCTAACCCTAACACTAACACCATCCTAGGCCTGATGCTAAACCTATCCCTAACCCTAACACTCTCCTAGGGCTGATGCTAACCCTAACCCTAACACTATCCTAGGCCTGATGCTAAACCTATCCCTAACCCTAACACTCTCATAGGGCTGATGCTAACCCTAACCCTAACACTATCCTAGGGCTGATGCTAACCCTAACCCTAACCCTAACACTATCCTAGGCCTGATGCTAAACCTATCCCTAACCCTAACACTCTCCTAGGGCTGATGCTAACCCTAACCCTAACACTATCCTAGGGCTGATGCTAACCCTAACCCTAACCCTAACACTATCCTAAGTCTGATGCTAACCCTAGCCCTCACACTATCCTAGGCCTGATGATAACCCTAACCCTAACCTTAACACTATCCTACGGCTGACGCTAACCCTAACCCTATTCCTAACACTATCCTAGAGCTGATGCTAACCCTAACCAAAACACTATCCTGGGCCTGATGATAACCCTAACCCTAACCCAAACACTATCCTACGGCTGATGCTAAGCCTAACCCTAACCCTAACACTATCCTAGGGCTGATTCTAACCCTAACGCTAACCCTAACACTATCCTTGAACTGATGCTAACCCTAACCCTAACCCTAACGCTATCCTAGGCCTGATGATAACCCTAACCCTAACCCTAACACTATCCTAGGGTTTATGTTAACCCTAACCCTAACACTATCCTAGGGCTGATGCTAACCTTAACCCTAACCCTAACACTATCCTAGGGCTGATGCTAACCCTAACACTAACACTATCCTAGGGCTGATGCTAACCCTAACCCTAACAGTAACACTATCCTAGGGCTGATGCTAACCCTAACCCTAACTCTAACACTATCCTTGGGCTGAGGCTAACCCTAAACCAAACACTATCCTACGGCTGATGCTAAGCCTAACCCTAACCCTAACACTATCCTAAGGCTGATGCTAACCCTAACACTAACACTATCCTAGGCCTGGTGCTAACCCTAACCCTAACCCTAACACTATCCTAGGGCTGATGCTAACCCTAAACCTAATACTATCCTAGGGGTGATGCTAACCCTAACCCTAACACTAACACTATCCTAGGGCTGATGCTAACCCTATCCCTAACCCTAACACTATCCTAAGGCTGATGCTAACCCTAACCCTAACACTATCCTAGGCCTGATGCTAACCCTAACAATAACCCTAGCACTATCCTAGGGCTGATGCTAACCCTAACCCTAATACTATCCTAGGGCTGATGCTAACCCTAACCCTAACCCTAACACTCTCCTAGGGCTGATGCTAACCCTAACCCTAACCCTAACACTATCCTACGGCTGATGCTAACCATAACCCTAACACTATCCTAGGCCTGATGCTAACCCTAACCCTAACCCTAACACTATCCTAGGCCTGATGCTAACCCTATCCCTAACCCTAACACTCTCCTAGGGCTGAGGCTAACCCTAACCCTAACACTATCCTAGGGCTGATGCTAACCCTAACCCTAACACTAACACTATCCTAGGGTTGATGCTAACCCTAACCCTAACACTATCCTAGGGCTGATGCTAACCCTAACCCTAACCCTAACACTATCCTAGGGCTGATGCTAACCCTAACCCTAACACTATTCTTGGGCTGATGCTAACCCTAACCCTAACCCTAACACTATCCTAGGGCTGATGCTAACCCTAACCCTAACACTATCCTAGGGCGGATGCTAACCCTAACCCTAACCCTAACACTATCCTAAGTGTGATGCTAACCCTAGACCTCACACTATCCTAGGCCTGATGATAACCCTAACCCTAACCTTAACACTATCCTAGGGCTGATGCTAACCCTAACCCTAAATCTAACACTATCCTAGAGCTGATGCTAACCCTAACCCTAACACAATCCTAGGCCTGATGGTAACCCTAACCCTAACCCTAACACTATCCTAGGGCTGATGCTAACCCTAACCCTAACACTATCCTAGGGCTGATGCTAACCATAACCCTAACCCTAACACTATCCTAGGGATGATGCTAACCCTAACGCTAAGCCGAACACTATCCTACGCCTGATGATAACCCTAACCCTAACCCTAACACTATCCTAGGGTTTATGTTAACCCTAACCTTAACACTATCCTAGGGCGGATGCTAACCCTAACCCTAACCCTAACACTATCCTTGGGCTGATGCTAACCCTAACACTAACACTATCCTAGGGCTGATGCTAACCCTAACCCTAACCCTAACACTATTCTAGGGCTGATGCTAACCCTAACCCTAACTCTAACACTATCTTAGGGCTGAGGCTAACGCTAACCAAAACACTATCCTACGGCTGATGCTAACCCTAACCCTAACCCTAACACTATCCTAAGGCTGATGCTAACCCTAACACTAACACTATCCTGGGCCTGGTGCTAACCCTAAAGCTAACCCTAACACTATCGTAGGACTGATGCTAACCCTAGCCCTCACACTATCCTGGGCCTGATGATAACCCTAACCCTAACCTTAACACTATCCTAGGGCTGATGCTAACCCTAACCCTAACACTAACACTATCCTAGGGCTGATGCTAACCCTAACACTAACACTCTCCTAGGGCTGATGCTAACCCAAACCCTAACACAATCCTAGGCCTGATGCTAACCCTAACCCTAACACTATCCTAAAGCTGATGCTAACCATAATCCTAACCCTAACACTATCCTAGGCCTGATGCTAACCCTATCCCTAACCCTAACACTCTCCAAGGGCTGAGGCTAACCCTAAACCTAACACTATCCTAGGGCTGATGCTAACCCTAACCCTAACCCTAACACTATCCTAGGGTTGATGCTAACCCTAACCCTAACACTATAATAGGGCTGATGCTAACCCTAACCCTAACCCTAACACTATACTAGGGCTGATGCTAACCCTAACACTAACACTATCCTAGGGCTGATGCTAACCATAACCCTAACCCTAACACTATCCTAGGGCTGATGCTAAACCTAACACTAACACTATCCTAGGGTTGATGCTAACCTAACCCTAACCCTAACACTATCCTAAGTCTGATGCTAACCCTAGCCCTCACACTATCCTAGGCCTGATGATAACCCTAACCCTAACCTTAACACTATCCTAGGGCTGATGCTAACCCTAACCCTAACCCTAACACTATCCTAGAGCTGATGCTAACCCTAACCCTAACACTATCCTCAGCCTGATGATAACCCTAAACCTAACCATAACACTATCCTAGGGCTGATGCTAACCCTAAACCTAACACTATCCTAGGGCTGATGCTAACCCTAACCCTAACCCTAACACTATCCTAGGGCTGATGCTAACCCTAACGCTAAGCCTAACACTATCCTTGAACTGATGCTAACCCTAAACCTAACCCTAACACTATCCTAGGCCTGATGATAACCCTAACCCTAACCCTAACACTATCCTAGGGTTTATGTTAACCCTAACCCTAACACTATCCTAGGGCTGATGCTAATCCTATCCCTAACCCTAACACTATCCTAGGGCTGATGCTAACCCTAACCCTAACCCTAACACTCTCCTAGGGCTGATGCTAACCCTAACCCTAACACTAACCTAGGCCTGATGCTAACCCAAACCCTAACACGATCCCAGGGCTGATGCTAACCCTAACCCTAACACTATCCTAGGCCTGATGCTAAACCTATCCGTAACCCTAACACTCTCCTAGGGCTGATGCTAACCCTAACCCTAACAGTATCCTAGGGCTGATGCTAACCCTAACCCTAACCCTAACACTATCCTAAGTCTGATGCTAACCCTAGCCCTCACACTATCCTAGGCCTGATGATAACCCTAACCCTAACCTTAACACTATCCTACGGCTGATGCTAACCCTAACCCTATCCCTAACACTATCCTAGAGCTGATGCTAACCCTAACCCTAACACTATCCTAGGCCTGATGCTAACCCTAACGCTAACCCTAACACTATCCTTGAACTGATGCTAACCCTAACCCTAACCCTAACGCTATCCTAGGCCTGATGATAACCCTAACCCTAACCCTAACACTATCCTAGGGTTTATGTTAACCCTAACCCTAACACTATCCTAGGGCTGATGCTAACCCTAACCCTAACCCTAACACTATCCTAGGGCTGATGCTAACCCTAACACTAACACTATCCTAGGGCTGATGCTAACCCTAACCCTAACACTAACACTATCCTAGGGCTGATACAAACCCTAACCCTAACTCTAACACTATCTTTGGGCTGAGGCTAACCCTAACCCAAACACTATCCTACGGCTGATGCTAAGCCTAACCCTAACCCTAACACTACCCTAAGGCTGATGCTAACCCTAACACTAACACTATCCTAGGCCTGGTGCTAACCCTAACCCTAACCCTAACACTATCCTAGGGCTGATGCTAACCCTAAACCTAATACTATCCTAGGGGTGATGCTAACCCTAACCCTAACCCTAACACTATCCTAGGGCTGATGCTAACCCTATCCCTAACCCTAACACTATCCTAAGGCTGATGCTAACCCTAACCCAGCACTATCCTAGGCCTGATGCTAAGCCTAACCCTAACACTTACACTATCCTCTGGCTGATGCTAACCCTAACCCTAACCCTAACACAATCCTAGGTCTGATGCTAACCCTAAAGCTAACACTATCCTAGGGCTGATGCTAACCCTAACCCTAACCCTAACACTATCCTAGGGCTGATGTTAACAGTAACTCTAACACTATGCTAGGGCTGATGGTAACCCTAACCCTAACCCTAACACTCTCCTAGGGCTGATGCTAACCGTAACCCTAACACTATCCTAGGCCTGATGCTAACCCTAACCCTAACACTATCATAGGGCTGATGCTAACCCTAACCCTAACCCTAACACTATCCTAGGCCTGATGCTAACCCTATCCCTAACCCTAACACTCTCCTAGGGCTGAGGCTAACCCTAACCCTAACACTATCCTAGGACTGATGCTAACCCTAACCCTAACACTATCCTAGGGCTGATGCTAACACTAACCCTAACCCTAACACTATCCTAGGGCTGATGCTAACCCAAACGCTAAGCCTAACACTACCCTTGAACTGATGCTAACCCTAAACCTAACCCTAACACTATCCTAGGCCTGATGATAACCCTAACCCTAACCCTAACACTATCCTAGGGCGGATGCTAACCCTAACCCTAACCCTAACACTATCCTAGGGCTGATGCTAACCCTAACACTAACACTATCCTAAGGCTGAATCTAACACTAACCCTAACCCTAACACTATCCTGGGGCTGATGCTAACACTAACCCTAACCCTAACACTATCCTAGGGCTCATGCTAACCCTAACCCTAACTCTAACACTATCTTAGGGCTGAGGCTAACCCTAACCAAAACACTATCCTACGGCTGATGCTAACCCTAACCCTAACCCTAACACTATCCTAAGGCTGATGCTAACCCTAACACTAACACTATCCTGGGCCTGGTGCTAACCCTATCCCTAACCCTAACACTATCCTAGGGCTGATGCTAACCCTAACCCTAACCCTAACACTATCCTAGGGCTGATGCTAACCCTAACCCTAACACTAACCTAGGCCTGATGCTAACCCTAACCCTAACACTTACACTATCCTAGGGCTGATGCTAACCCTAACCCTAACCCTAACACTATCCTAGGTCTGATGCTAACCCTAAACCTAACACTATCCTAGGGCTGATGCTAACCCTAACCCTAACCCTAACACTGTCCTAGGGCTGATGTTAACCCTAACCCTAACACTATCCTAGGGCTGATGCTAACCCTAACTCTAACCCTAACACTCTCCTAGGGCTGATGCTAACCCTAACCCTAACACTATCCTAGGCCTGATGCTAACCCTAACACTAACACTATCCTAGGGCTGATGCTAACCCTAACCCTAACACTAACACTATTCTAGGCCTGATGCTAACCCTATCCCTAACCCTAACACTCTCCTAGGGCTGAGGCTAACCCTAACCCTAACACTATCCTAGGGCTGATGCGAACCCTAACCCTAACCCTAAAACTATCCTACGGTTCATGCTAACCCTAACCCTAACACTATCCTAGGGCTGATGCTAACCCTAACCCTAACCCTAACACTATCCTAGGGCTGATGCTAACCCTAACCCTAACACTATCCTAGGTCTGATGCTAACCCTAACCCTAACCCTAACACTATCCTAGGGCTGATGCTAACCCTAACCCTAACCCTAACACTATCCTAGGCCTGATGCTAAACCTATCCCTAACCCTAACACTCTCCTAGGGCTGATGCTAACCCTAACCCTAACACTATCCTAGGGCTGATGCTAACCCTAACCCTAACCCTAACACTATCCTAAGTCTGATGCTAACCCTAGCCCTCACACTATCCTAGGCCTGATGATAACCCTAACCCTAACCTTAACACTATCCTACGGCTGACGCTAACCCTAACCCTATTCCTAACACTATCCTAGAGCTGATGCTAACCCTAACCAAAACACTATCCTGGGCCTGATGATAACCCTAACCCTAACCCAAACACTATCCTACGGCTGATGCTAAGCCTAACCCTAACCCTAACACTATCCTAGGGCTGATTCTAACCCTAACGCTAACCCTAACACTATCCTTGAACTGATGCTAACCCTAACCCTAACCCTAACGCTATCCTAGGCCTGATGATAACCCTAACCCTAACCCTAACACTATCCTAGGGTTTATGTTAACCCTAACCCTAACACTATCCTAGGGCTGATGCTAACCTTAACCCTAACCCTAACACTATCCTAGGGCTGATGCTAACCCTAACACTAACACTATCCTAGGGCTGATGCTAACCCTAACCCTAACAGTAACACTATCCTAGGGCTGATGCTAACCCTAACCCTAACTCTAACACTATCCTTGGGCTGAGGCTAACCCTAAACCAAACACTATCCTACGGCTGATGCTAAGCCTAACCCTAACCCTAACACTATCCTAAGGCTGATGCTAACCCTAACACTAACACTATCCTAGGCCTGGTGCTAACCCTAACCCTAACCCTAACACTATCCTAGGGCTGATGCTAACCCTAAACCTAATACTATCCTAGGGGTGATGCTAACCCTAACCCTAACACTAACACTATCCTAGGGCTGATGCTAACCCTATCCCTAACCCTAACACTATCCTAAGGCTGATGCTAACCCTAACCCTAACACTATCCTAGGCCTGATGCTAACCCTAACAATAACCCTAGCACTATCCTAGGGCTGATGCTAACCCTAACCCTAATACTATCCTAGGGCTGATGCTAACCCTAACCCTAACCCTAACACTCTCCTAGGGCTGATGCTAACCCTAACCCTAACCCTAACACTATCCTACGGCTGATGCTAACCATAACCCTAACACTATCCTAGGCCTGATGCTAACCCTAACCCTAACCCTAACACTATCCTAGGCCTGATGCTAACCCTATCCCTAACCCTAACACTCTCCTAGGGCTGAGGCTAACCCTAACCCTAACACTATCCTAGGGCTGATGCTAACCCTAACCCTAACACTAACACTATCCTAGGGTTGATGCTAACCCTAACCCTAACACTATCCTAGGGCTGATGCTAACCCTAACCCTAACCCTAACACTATCCTAGGGCTGATGCTAACCCTAACCCTAACACTATTCTTGGGCTGATGCTAACCCTAACCCTAACCCTAA
Source organism: Lemur catta (assembly GCF_020740605.2). NCBI lineage: Eukaryota > Metazoa > Chordata > Mammalia > Primates > Lemuridae > Lemur > Lemur catta. The sequence goes on along the minus strand of NC_059139.1, from coordinate 98,971,477 downwards.
CACTATCCTAGGGCTGATGCTAACCCTAACCCTAACACTATCCTAGGGCGGATGCTAACCCTAACCCTAACCCTAACACTATCCTAAGTGTGATGCTAACCCTAGACCTCACACTATCCTAGGCCTGATGATAACCCTAACCCTAACCTTAACACTATCCTAGGGCTGATGCTAACCCTAACCCTAAATCTAACACTATCCTAGAGCTGATGCTAACCCTAACCCTAACACAATCCTAGGCCTGATGGTAACCCTAACCCTAACCCTAACACTATCCTAGGGCTGATGCTAACCCTAACCCTAACACTATCCTAGGGCTGATGCTAACCATAACCCTAACCCTAACACTATCCTAGGGATGATGCTAACCCTAACGCTAAGCCGAACACTATCCTACGCCTGATGATAACCCTAACCCTAACCCTAACACTATCCTAGGGTTTATGTTAACCCTAACCTTAACACTATCCTAGGGCGGATGCTAACCCTAACCCTAACCCTAACACTATCCTTGGGCTGATGCTAACCCTAACACTAACACTATCCTAGGGCTGATGCTAACCCTAACCCTAACCCTAACACTATTCTAGGGCTGATGCTAACCCTAACCCTAACTCTAACACTATCTTAGGGCTGAGGCTAACGCTAACCAAAACACTATCCTACGGCTGATGCTAACCCTAACCCTAACCCTAACACTATCCTAAGGCTGATGCTAACCCTAACACTAACACTATCCTGGGCCTGGTGCTAACCCTAAAGCTAACCCTAACACTATCGTAGGACTGATGCTAACCCTAGCCCTCACACTATCCTGGGCCTGATGATAACCCTAACCCTAACCTTAACACTATCCTAGGGCTGATGCTAACCCTAACCCTAACACTAACACTATCCTAGGGCTGATGCTAACCCTAACACTAACACTCTCCTAGGGCTGATGCTAACCCAAACCCTAACACAATCCTAGGCCTGATGCTAACCCTAACCCTAACACTATCCTAAAGCTGATGCTAACCATAATCCTAACCCTAACACTATCCTAGGCCTGATGCTAACCCTATCCCTAACCCTAACACTCTCCAAGGGCTGAGGCTAACCCTAAACCTAACACTATCCTAGGGCTGATGCTAACCCTAACCCTAACCCTAACACTATCCTAGGGTTGATGCTAACCCTAACCCTAACACTATAATAGGGCTGATGCTAACCCTAACCCTAACCCTAACACTATACTAGGGCTGATGCTAACCCTAACACTAACACTATCCTAGGGCTGATGCTAACCATAACCCTAACCCTAACACTATCCTAGGGCTGATGCTAAACCTAACACTAACACTATCCTAGGGTTGATGCTAACCTAACCCTAACCCTAACACTATCCTAAGTCTGATGCTAACCCTAGCCCTCACACTATCCTAGGCCTGATGATAACCCTAACCCTAACCTTAACACTATCCTAGGGCTGATGCTAACCCTAACCCTAACCCTAACACTATCCTAGAGCTGATGCTAACCCTAACCCTAACACTATCCTCAGCCTGATGATAACCCTAAACCTAACCATAACACTATCCTAGGGCTGATGCTAACCCTAAACCTAACACTATCCTAGGGCTGATGCTAACCCTAACCCTAACCCTAACACTATCCTAGGGCTGATGCTAACCCTAACGCTAAGCCTAACACTATCCTTGAACTGATGCTAACCCTAAACCTAACCCTAACACTATCCTAGGCCTGATGATAACCCTAACCCTAACCCTAACACTATCCTAGGGTTTATGTTAACCCTAACCCTAACACTATCCTAGGGCTGATGCTAATCCTATCCCTAACCCTAACACTATCCTAGGGCTGATGCTAACCCTAACCCTAACCCTAACACTCTCCTAGGGCTGATGCTAACCCTAACCCTAACACTAACCTAGGCCTGATGCTAACCCAAACCCTAACACGATCCCAGGGCTGATGCTAACCCTAACCCTAACACTATCCTAGGCCTGATGCTAAACCTATCCGTAACCCTAACACTCTCCTAGGGCTGATGCTAACCCTAACCCTAACAGTATCCTAGGGCTGATGCTAACCCTAACCCTAACCCTAACACTATCCTAAGTCTGATGCTAACCCTAGCCCTCACACTATCCTAGGCCTGATGATAACCCTAACCCTAACCTTAACACTATCCTACGGCTGATGCTAACCCTAACCCTATCCCTAACACTATCCTAGAGCTGATGCTAACCCTAACCCTAACACTATCCTAGGCCTGATGCTAACCCTAACGCTAACCCTAACACTATCCTTGAACTGATGCTAACCCTAACCCTAACCCTAACGCTATCCTAGGCCTGATGATAACCCTAACCCTAACCCTAACACTATCCTAGGGTTTATGTTAACCCTAACCCTAACACTATCCTAGGGCTGATGCTAACCCTAACCCTAACCCTAACACTATCCTAGGGCTGATGCTAACCCTAACACTAACACTATCCTAGGGCTGATGCTAACCCTAACCCTAACACTAACACTATCCTAGGGCTGATACAAACCCTAACCCTAACTCTAACACTATCTTTGGGCTGAGGCTAACCCTAACCCAAACACTATCCTACGGCTGATGCTAAGCCTAACCCTAACCCTAACACTACCCTAAGGCTGATGCTAACCCTAACACTAACACTATCCTAGGCCTGGTGCTAACCCTAACCCTAACCCTAACACTATCCTAGGGCTGATGCTAACCCTAAACCTAATACTATCCTAGGGGTGATGCTAACCCTAACCCTAACCCTAACACTATCCTAGGGCTGATGCTAACCCTATCCCTAACCCTAACACTATCCTAAGGCTGATGCTAACCCTAACCCAGCACTATCCTAGGCCTGATGATAAGCCTAACCCTAACACTTACACTATCCTCTGGCTGATGCTAACCCTAACCCTAACCCTAACACAATCCTAGGTCTGATGCTAACCCTAAAGCTAACACTATCCTAGGGCTGATGCTAACCCTAACCCTAACCCTAACACTATCCTAGGGCTGATGTTAACAGTAACTCTAACACTATGCTAGGGCTGATGGTAACCCTAACCCTAACCCTAACACTCTCCTAGGGCTGATGCTAACCGTAACCCTAACACTATCCTAGGCCTGATGCTAACCCTAACCCTAACACTATCATAGGGCTGATGCTAACCCTAACCCTAACCCTAACACTATCCTAGGCCTGATGCTAACCCTATCCCTAACCCTAACACTCTCCTAGGGCTGAGGCTAACCCTAACCCTAACACTATCCTAGGACTGATGCTAACCCTAACCCTAACACTATCCTAGGGCTGATGCTAACACTAACCCTAACCCTAACACTATCCTAGGGCTGATGCTAACCCAAACGCTAAGCCTAACACTACCCTTGAACTGATGCTAACCCTAAACCTAACCCTAACACTATCCTAGGCCTGATGATAACCCTAACCCTAACCCTAACACTATCCTAGGGCGGATGCTAACCCTAACCCTAACCCTAACACTATCCTAGGGCTGATGCTAACCCTAACACTAACACTATCCTAAGGCTGAATCTAACACTAACCCTAACCCTAACACTATCCTGGGGCTGATGCTAACACTAACCCTAACCCTAACACTATCCTAGGGCTCATGCTAACCCTAACCCTAACTCTAACACTATCTTAGGGCTGAGGCTAACCCTAACCAAAACACTATCCTACGGCTGATGCTAACCCTAACCCTAACCCTAACACTATCCTAAGGCTGATGCTAACCCTAACACTAACACTATCCTGGGCCTGGTGCTAACCCTATCCCTAACCCTAACACTATCCTAGGGCTGATGCTAACCCTAACCCTAACCCTAACACTATCCTAGGGCTGATGCTAACCCTAACCCTAACACTAACCTAGGCCTGATGCTAACCCTAACCCTAACACTTACACTATCCTAGGGCTGATGCTAACCCTAACCCTAACCCTAACACTATCCTAGGTCTGATGCTAACCCTAAACCTAACACTATCCTAGGGCTGATGCTAACCCTAACCCTAACCCTAACACTGTCCTAGGGCTGATGTTAACCCTAACCCTAACACTATCCTAGGGCTGATGCTAACCCTAACTCTAACCCTAACACTCTCCTAGGGCTGATGCTAACCCTAACCCTAACACTATCCTAGGCCTGATGCTAACCCTAACACTAACACTATCCTAGGGCTGATGCTAACCCTAACCCTAACACTAACACTATTCTAGGCCTGATGCTAACCCTATCCCTAACCCTAACACTCTCCTAGGGCTGAGGCTAACCCTAACCCTAACACTATCCTAGGGCTGATGCGAACCCTAACCCTAACCCTAAAACTATCCTACGGTTCATGCTAACCCTAACCCTAACACTATCCTAGGGCTGATGCTAACCCTAACCCTAACCCTAACACTATCCTAGGGCTGATGCTAACCCTAACCCTAACACTATCCTAGGTCTGATGCTAACCCTAACCCTAACCCTAACACTATCCTAGGGCTGATGCTAACCCTAACCCTAACCCTAACACTATCCTAGGCCTGATGCTAACCCTAACCCTAACACTTACACTATCCTAGGGCTGATGCTAACCCTAACCCTAACCCTAACACTATCCTAGGTCTGATGCTAACCCTAAACCTCACACTATCCTAGGGCTGATGCTAACCCTAACCCTAACCCTAACACTATCCTAGGGATGATGTTAACCCTAACCCTAACACTATCCTAGGGCTGATGCTAACCCTAACCCCAACCCTAACACTCTCGTAGGGCTGATGCTAACCATAACCCTAACACTATCCTAGGCCTGATGCTAACCCTAACCCTAACACTATCCTAGGGCTGATGCTAACCCTAACCCTAACCCTAACACTATCCTAGGCCTGATGCTAAACCTATCCCTAACCATAACACTCTCCTAGGGCTGATGCTAACCCTAACCCTAACACTATCCTAGGGCTGATGCTAACCCTAACCCTAACCCTAACACTATCCTAAGTCTGATGCTAACCCTAGCCCTCACACTATCCTAGGCCTGATGATAACCCTAACCCTAACCTTAACACTATACTAAGGCTGATGCTAACCCTAACCCTATCCCTAACACTATCCTAGCGCTGATGCTAACCCTAACCCTAACACTATCCTAGGCCTGATGATACCCCTAACCCTAACCCTAACACTATCCTAGGGCTGATGCTAACCCTAACCCTAACACTATCCTAGGGCTGATGCTAACCCTAACGCTAAGCCTAACACTATCCTTGAACTGATGCTAACCCTAACCCTAACCCTAACACTATCCTAGGCCTGATGATAACCCTAACCCTAACCCTAACACTATCCTAGGGTTTATGTTAACCCTAACCCTAACACTATCCTAGGGCTGATGCTAACCCTAACCCTAACCCTAACACTATCCTAGGGCTGATGCTAACCCTAACCCTAACTCTAACACTATCTTAGGGCTGAGGCTAACCCTAACCCAAACACTATCCTACGGCTGATGCTAACCCTAACCCTAACCCTAACACTATCCTAAGGCTGATGCTAACCCTAACACTAACACTATCCTGGGCCTGGTGCTAACCCTAACCCTAACCCTAACACTATCCTAGGGCTGATGCTAACCCTAACCCTAATACTATCCTAGGGCTGATGCTAACCCTAACCCTAACCCTAACACTATCCTAGGGCTGATGCTAACCCTAACCCTAACCCTAACACTATCCTAGGGCTGATGGTAACCCTAACCCTAACACTATCCTAGGCCTGATGCTAACCCTAACCCTAACACTTACACTATCCTAGTGCTGATGCTAACCCTAACCCTAACCCTAACACTATCCTAGGTCTGATGCTAACCCTAAACCTAACACTATCCTAGGGCTGATGCTAACCCTAACCCTAACCCTAACACTATCCTAGGGCTGATGTTAACCCTAACCCTAACACTATCCTAGGGCTGATGCTAACCCTAACCCTAACCCTAACACTCTCCTAGGGCTGATGCTAACCCTAACCCTAACACTAACCTAGGCCTGATGCTAACCCAAACCCTAACACGATCCTAGGGCTGATGCTAACCCTAACCCTAACACTATCCTAGGCCTGATGATAAACCTATCCGTAACCCTAACACTCTCCTAGGCCTGATGCTAACCCTAACCCTAACAGTATCCTAGGGCTGATGCTAACCCTAACCCTCACCCTAACACTATCCTAAGTCTGATGCTAACCCTAGCCCTCACACTATCCTAGGCCTGATGATAACACTAACCCTAACCTTAACACTATCCTACGGCTGATGCTAACCCTAACCCTATCCCTAACACTATCCTAGAGCTGATGCTAACCCTAACCCTAACAGTATCCTAGGCCTGATGATAACCCTAACCCTAACCCTAACACTATCCTAGGGCTAATGCTAACCCTAACCCTAACACTATCCTAGGGCTGATGCTAACCCTAACGCTAACCCTAACACTATCCTTGAACTGATGCTAACCCTAACCCTAACCCTAACGCTATCCTAGGCCTGATGATAACCCTAACCCTAACCCTAACTCTATCCTAGGGTTTATGTTAACCCTAACCCTAACACTATCCTAGTGCTGATGCTAACCCTAACCCTAACCCTAACACTATCCTAGGGCTGATGCTAACCCTAACACTAACACTATCCTAGGGCTGATGCTAACCCTAACCCTAACACTAACACTATCCTAGGGCTGATACTAACCCTAACCCTAACTCTAACACTATCTTTGGGCTGAGGCTAACCCTAACCCAAACACTATCCTACGGCTGATGCTAAGCCTAACCCTAACCCTAACACTACCCTAAGGCTGATGCTAACCCTAACACTAACACTATCCTAGGCCTGGTGCTAACCCTAACCCTAACCCTAACACTATCCTAGGGCTGATGCTAACCCTAAACCTAATACTATCCTAGGGGTGATGCTAACCCTAACCCTAAACCTAACACTATCCTAGGGCTGATGCTAACCCTATCCCTAACCCTAACACTATCCTAAGGCTGATGCTAACCCTAACCCTAACACTATCCTAGGCCTGATGCTAAGCCTAACCCTAACAATTACACTATCCTCTGGCTGATGCTAACCCTAACCCTAACCCTAATACTATCCTAGGTCTGACGCTAACCCTAAAGCTAACACTATCCTAGGGCTGATGCTAACCCTAACCCTAACCCTAACACTATCCTAGGGCTGATGTTAACAGTAACCCTAACACTATGCTAGGGCTGATGGTAACCCTAACCCTAACCCTAACACTCTCCTAGGGCTGATGCTAACCGTAACCCTAACACTATCCTAGGCCTGATGCTAACCCTAACCCTAACACTATCATAGGGCTGATGCTAACCCTAACCCTAACCCTAACACTATTCTAGGCCTGATGCTAACCCTATCCCTAACCCTAACACTCTCCTAGGGCTGAGGCTAACCCTAACCCTAACACTATCCTAGGACTGATGCTAACCCTAACCCTAACACTATCCTAGGGCTGATGCTAACACTAACCCTAACCCTAACACTATCCTAGGGCTGATGCTAACCCTAACGCTAAGCCTAACACTACCCTTGAACTGATGCTAACCCTAACCCTAACCCTAACAATATCCTAGGCCTGATGATAACCCTAACCCTAACCCTAACACTATCCTAGGGCGGATGCTAACCCTAACCCTAACCCTAACACTATCCTAGGGCTGATGCTAACCCTAACCCTAACACTAATACTATCCTAGGCCTGATGCTAATCCTATCCCTAACCCTAACACTCTCCTAGGGCTGAGGCTAACCCTAACCCTAACACTGTCCTAGGGCTGATGCGAACCCTAACCCTAACCCTAAAACTATCCTACGGTTCATGCTAACCCTAACCCTAACACTATCCTAGGGCTGATGCTAACCCTAACCCTAACCCTAACACTATCCTAGGGCTGATGCTAACCCTAACCCAAACACTATCCTAGGTCTGATGCTAACCCTAACCCTAACCCTAACACTATCCTAGGGCTGATGCTAACCCTAACCCTAACCCTAACACTATCCTAGGCCTGATGCTAACCCTAACCCTAACACTTACACTATCCTAGGGCTGATGCTAACCCTAACCCTAACCCTAACACTATCCTAGGTCTGATGCTAACCCTAAACCTCACACTATCCTAGGGCTGATGCTAACCCTAACCCTAACCCTAACACTATCCTAGGGATGATGTTAACCCTAACCCTAACACTATCCTAGGGCTGATGCTAACCCTAACCCCAACCCTAACACTCTCCTAGGGCTGATGCTAACCATAACCCTAACACTATCCTAGGCCTGATGCTAACCCTAACCCTAACACTATCCTAGGGCTGATGCTAACCCTAACCCTAACCCTAACACTATCCTAGGCCTGATGCTAAACCTATCCCTAACCATAACTCATTCCTAGGGCTGATGCTAACCCTAACCCTAACACTATCCTAGGGCTGATGCTAACCCTAACCCTAACACTATCCTAAGTCTGATGCTAACCCTAGCCCTCACACTATCCTAGGCCTGATGATAACCCTAACCCTAACCTTAACACTATACTAAGGCTGATGCTAACCCTAACCCTAACACTATCCTAGGCCTGATGATACCCCTAACCCTAACCCTAACACTATCCTAGGGCTGATGCTAACCCTAACCCTAACACTATCCTAGGGCTGATGCTAACCCTAACGCTAAGCCTAACACTATCCTTGAACTGATGCTAACCCTAACCCTAACCCTAACACTATCCTAGGCCTGATGATAACCCTAACCCTAACCCTAACACTATCCTAGGGTTTATGTTAACCCTAACCCTAACACTATCCTAGGGCTGATGCTGACCCTAACCCTAACCCTAACACTATCCTAGGGCTGATGCTAACCCTAACACTAACACTATCCTAGGGCTGATGCTAACCCTAACCCTAACACTAACACTATCCTAGGGCTGATACTAACCCTAACCCTAACTCTAACACTATCTTTGGGCTGAGGCTAACCCTAACCCAAACACTATCCTACGGCTGATGCTAAGCCTAACCCTAACCCTAACACTACCCTAAGGCTGATGCTAACCCTAACACTAACACTATCCTAAGCCTGGTGCTAACCCTAACCCTAACCCTAACACTATCCTAGGGCTGATGCTAACCCTAAACCTAATACTATCCTAGGGGTGATGCTAACCCTAACCCTAACCCTAACACTATCCTAGGGCTGATGCTAACCCTATCCCTAACCCTAACACTATCCTAAGGCTGATGCTAACCCTAACCCAGCACTATCCTAGGCCTGATGCTAAGCCTAACCCTAACACTTACACTATCCTCTGGCTGATGCTAACCCTAACCCTAACCCTAACACAATCCTAGGTCTGATGCTAACCCTAAAGCTAACACTATCCTAGGGCTGATGCTAACCCTAACCCTAACCCTAACACTATCCTAGGGCTGATGTTAACAGTAACTCTAACACTATGCTAGGGCTGATGGTAACCCTAACCCTAACCCTAACACTCTCCTAGGGCTGATGCTAACCGTAACCCTAACACTATCCTAGGCCTGATGCTATCCCTAAACCTAACACTATCATAGGGCTGATGCTAACCCTAACCCTAACCCTAACACTATCCTAGGCCTGATGCTAACCCTATCCCTAACCCTAACACTCTCCTAGGGCTGAGGCTAACCCTAACCCTAACACTATCCTAGGACTGATGCTAACCCTAACCCTAACACTATCCTAGGGCTGATGCTAACACTAACCCTAACCCTAACACTATCCTAGGGCTGATGCTAACCCAAACGCTAAGCCTAACACTACCCTTGAACTGATGCTAACCCTAAACCTAACCCTAACACTATCCTAGGCCTGATGATAACCCTAACCCTAACCCTAACACTATCCTAGGGCGGATGCTAACCCTAACCCTAACCCTAACACTATCCTAGGGCTGATGCTAACCCTAACACTAACACTATCCTAAGGCTGATTCTAACACTAACCCTAACCCTAACACTATCCTGGGGCTGATGCTAACACTAACCCTAACCCTAACACTATCCTAGGGCTCATGCTAACCCTAACCCTAACTCTAACACTATCTTAGGGCTGAGGCTAACCCTAACACAAACACTATCCTACGGCTGATGCTAACCTTAACCCTAACCCTAACACTATCCTAAGGCTGATGCTAACCCTAACACTAACACTATCCTGGGCCTGGTGCTAACCCTCTCCCTAACCCTAACACTATCCTAGGGCTGATGCTAACCCTAACCCTAACCCTAACACTATCCTAGGGCTGATGCTAACCCTAACCCTAACACTAACCTAGGCCTGATGCTAACCCTAACCCTAACACTTACACTATCCTAGGGCTGATGCTAACCCTAACCCTAACCCTAACACTATCCTAGGTCTGATGCTAACCCTAAACCTAACACTATCCTAGGGCTGATGCTAACCCTAACCCTAACCCTAACACTGTCCTAGGGCTGATGTTAACCCTAACCCTAACACTATCCTAGGGCTGATGCTAACCCTAACTCTAACCCTAACACTCTCCTAGGGCTGATGCTAACCCTAACCCTAACACTATCCTAGGCCTGATGCTAACCCTAACCCTAACACTATCCTAGGGCTGATGCTAACCCTAACCCTAACACTAACACTATCCTAGGCCTGATGCTAACCCTATCCCTAACCCTAACACTCTCCTAGGGCTGAGGCTAACCCTAACCCTAACACTATCCTAGGGCTGATGCGAACCCTAACCCTAACCCTAAAACTATCCTACGGTTCATGCTAACCCTAACCCTAACACTATCCTAGGGCTGATGCTAACCCTAACCCTAACCCTAACACTATCCTAGGGCTGATGCTAACCCTAACCCTAACACTATCCTAGGTCTGATGCTAACCCTAACCCTAACCCTAACACTATCCTAGGGCTGATGCTAACCCTAACCCTAACCCTAACACTATCCTAGGCCTGATGCTAACCCTAACCCTAACACTTACACTATCCTAGGGCTGATGCTAACCCTAACCCTAACCCTAACACTATCCTAGGTCTGATGCTAACCCTAAACCTCACACTATCCTAGGGCTGATGCTAACCCTAACCCTAACCCTAACACTATCCTAGGGATGATGTTAACCCTAACCCTAACACTATCCTAGGGCTGATGCTAACCCTAACCCCAACCCTAACACTCTCGTAGGGCTGATGCTAACCATAACCCTAACACTATCCTAGGCCTGATGCTAACCCTAACCCTAACACTATCCTAGGGCTGATGCTAACCCTAACCCTAACCCTAACACTATCCTAGGCCTGATGCTAAACCTATCCCTAACCATAACACTCTCCTAGGGCTGATGCTAACCCTAACCCTAACACTATCCTAGGGCTGATGCTAACCCTAACCCTAACCCTAACACTATCCTAAGTCTGATGCTAACCCTAGCCCTCACACTATCCTAGGCCTGATGATAACCCTAACCCTAACCTTAACACTATACTAAGGCTGATGCTAACCCTAACCCTATCCCTAACACTATCCTAGCGCTGATGCTAACCCTAACCCTAACACTATCCTAGGCCTGATGATACCCCTAACCCTAACCCTAACACTATCCTAGGGCTGATGCTAACCCTAACCCTAACACTATCCTAGGGCTGATGCTAACCCTAACGCTAAGCCTAACACTATCCTTGAACTGATGCTAACCCTAACCCTAACCCTAACACTATCCTAGGCCTGATGATAACCCTAACCCTAACCCTAACACTATCCTAGGGTTTATGTTAACCCTAACCCTAACACTATCCTAGGGCTGATGCTAACCCTAACCCTAACCCTAACACTATCCTAGGGCTGATGCTAACCCTAACCCTAACTCTAACACTATCTTAGGGCTGAGGCTAACCCTAACCCAAACACTATCCTACGGCTGATGCTAACCCTAACCCTAACCCTAACACTATCCTAAGGCTGATGCTAACCCTAACACTAACACTATCCTGGGCCTGGTGCTAACCCTAACCCTAACCCTAACACTATCCTAGGGCTGATGCTAACCCTAACCCTAATACTATCCTAGGGCTGATGCTAACCCTAACCCTAACCCTAACACTATCCTAGGGCTGATGCTAACCCTAACCCTAACCCTAACACTATCCTAGGGCTGATGGTAACCCTAACCCTAACACTATCCTAGGCCTGATGCTAACCCTAACCCTAACACTTACACTATCCTAGTGCTGATGCTAACCCTAACCCTAACCCTAACACTATCCTAGGTCTGATGCTAACCCTAAACCTAACACTATCCTAGGGCTGATGCTAACCCTAACCCTAACCCTAACACTATCCTAGGGCTGATGTTAACCCTAACCCTAACACTATCCTAGGGCTGATGCTAACCCTAACCCTAACCCTAACACTCTCCTAGGGCTGATGCTAACCCTAACCCTAACACTAACCTAGGCCTGATGCTAACCCAAACCCTAACACGATCCTAGGGCTGATGCTAACCCTAACCCTAACACTATCCTAGGCCTGATGATAAACCTATCCGTAACCCTAACACTCTCCTAGGCCTGATGCTAACCCTAACCCTAACAGTATCCTAGGGCTGATGCTAACCCTAACCCTCACCCTAACACTATCCTAAGTCTGATGCTAACCCTAGCCCTCACACTATCCTAGGCCTGATGATAACACTAACCCTAACCTTAACACTATCCTACGGCTGATGCTAACCCTAACCCTATCCCTAACACTATCCTAGAGCTGATGCTAACCCTAACCCTAACAGTATCCTAGGCCTGATGATAACCCTAACCCTAACCCTAACACTATCCTAGGGCTAATGCTAACCCTAACCCTAACACTATCCTAGGGCTGATGCTAACCCTAACGCTAACCCTAACACTATCCTTGAACTGATGCTAACCCTAACCCTAACCCTAACGCTATCCTAGGCCTGATGATAACCCTAACCCTAACCCTAACTCTATCCTAGGGTTTATGTTAACCCTAACCCTAACACTATCCTAGTGCTGATGCTAACCCTAACCCTAACCCTAACACTATCCTAGGGCTGATGCTAACCCTAACACTAACACTATCCTAGGGCTGATGCTAACCCTAACCCTAACACTAACACTATCCTAGGGCTGATACTAACCCTAACCCTAACTCTAACACTATCTTTGGGCTGAGGCTAACCCTAACCCAAACACTATCCTACGGCTGATGCTAAGCCTAACCCTAACCCTAACACTACCCTAAGGCTGATGCTAACCCTAACACTAACACTATCCTAGGCCTGGTGCTAACCCTAACCCTAACCCTAACACTATCCTAGGGCTGATGCTAACCCTAAACCTAATACTATCCTAGGGGTGATGCTAACCCTAACCCTAAACCTAACACTATCCTAGGGCTGATGCTAACCCTATCCCTAACCCTAACACTATCCTAAGGCTGATGCTAACCCTAACCCTAACACTATCCTAGGCCTGATGCTAAGCCTAACCCTAACAATTACACTATCCTCTGGCTGATGCTAACCCTAACCCTAACCCTAATACTATCCTAGGTCTGACGCTAACCCTAAAGCTAACACTATCCTAGGGCTGATGCTAACCCTAACCCTAACCCTAACACTATCCTAGGGCTGATGTTAACAGTAACCCTAACACTATGCTAGGGCTGATGGTAACCCTAACCCTAACCCTAACACTCTCCTAGGGCTGATGCTAACCGTAACCCTAACACTATCCTAGGCCTGATGCTAACCCTAACCCTAACACTATCATAGGGCTGATGCTAACCCTAACCCTAACCCTAACACTATTCTAGGCCTGATGCTAACCCTATCCCTAACCCTAACACTCTCCTAGGGCTGAGGCTAACCCTAACCCTAACACTATCCTAGGACTGATGCTAACCCTAACCCTAACACTATCCTAGGGCTGATGCTAACACTAACCCTAACCCTAACACTATCCTAGGGCTGATGCTAACCCTAACGCTAAGCCTAACACTACCCTTGAACTGATGCTAACCCTAACCCTAACCCTAACAATATCCTAGGCCTGATGATAACCCTAACCCTAACCCTAACACTATCCTAGGGCGGATGCTAACCCTAACCCTAACCCTAACACTATCCTAGGGCTGATGCTAACCCTAACCCTAACACTAATACTATCCTAGGCCTGATGCTAATCCTATCCCTAACCCTAACACTCTCCTAGGGCTGAGGCTAACCCTAACCCTAACACTGTCCTAGGGCTGATGCGAACCCTAACCCTAACCCTAAAACTATCCTACGGTTCATGCTAACCCTAACCCTAACACTATCCTAGGGCTGATGCTAACCCTAACCCTAACCCTAACACTATCCTAGGGCTGATGCTAACCCTAACCCAAACACTATCCTAGGTCTGATGCTAACCCTAACCCTAACCCTAACACTATCCTAGGGCTGATGCTAACCCTAACCCTAACCCTAACACTATCCTAGGCCTGATGCTAACCCTAACCCTAACACTTACACTATCCTAGGGCTGATGCTAACCCTAACCCTAACCCTAACACTATCCTAGGTCTGATGCTAACCCTAAACCTCACACTATCCTAGGGCTGATGCTAACCCTAACCCTAACCCTAACACTATCCTAGGGATGATGTTAACCCTAACCCTAACACTATCCTAGGGCTGATGCTAACCCTAACCCCAACCCTAACACTCTCCTAGGGCTGATGCTAACCATAACCCTAACACTATCCTAGGCCTGATGCTAACCCTAACCCTAACACTATCCTAGGGCTGATGCTAACCCTAACCCTAACCCTAACACTATCCTAGGCCTGATGCTAAACCTATCCCTAACCATAACTCATTCCTAGGGCTGATGCTAACCCTAACCCTAACACTATCCTAGGGCTGATGCTAACCCTAACCCTAACACTATCCTAAGTCTGATGCTAACCCTAGCCCTCACACTATCCTAGGCCTGATGATAACCCTAACCCTAACCTTAACACTATACTAAGGCTGATGCTAACCCTAACCCTAACACTATCCTAGGCCTGATGATACCCCTAACCCTAACCCTAACACTATCCTAGGGCTGATGCTAACCCTAACCCTAACACTATCCTAGGGCTGATGCTAACCCTAACGCTAAGCCTAACACTATCCTTGAACTGATGCTAACCCTAACCCTAACCCTAACACTATCCTAGGCCTGATGATAACCCTAACCCTAACCCTAACACTATCCTAGGGTTTATGTTAACCCTAACCCTAACACTATCCTAGGGCTGATGCTGACCCTAACCCTAACCCTAACACTATCCTAGGGCTGATGCTAACCCTAACACTAACACTATCCTAGGGCTGATGCTAACCCTAACCCTAACACTAACACTATCCTAGGGCTGATACTAACCCTAACCCTAACTCTAACACTATCTTTGGGCTGAGGCTAACCCTAACCCAAACACTATCCTACGGCTGATGCTAAGCCTAACCCTAACCCTAACACTACCCTAAGGCTGATGCTAACCCTAACACTAACACTATCCTAAGCCTGGTGCTAACCCTAACCCTAACCCTAACACTATCCTAGGGCTGATGCTAACCCTAAACCTAATACTATCCTAGGGGTGATGCTAACCCTAACCCTAACCCTAACACTATCCTAGGGCTGATGCTAACCCTATCCCTAACCCTAACACTATCCTAAGGCTGATGCTAACCCTAACCCAGCACTATCCTAGGCCTGATGCTAAGCCTAACCCTAACACTTACACTATCCTCTGGCTGATGCTAACCCTAACCCTAACCCTAACACAATCCTAGGTCTGATGCTAACCCTAAAGCTAACACTATCCTAGGGCTGATGCTAACCCTAACCCTAACCCTAACACTATCCTAGGGCTGATGTTAACAGTAACTCTAACACTATGCTAGGGCTGATGGTAACCCTAACCCTAACCCTAACACTCTCCTAGGGCTGATGCTAACCGTAACCCTAACACTATCCTAGGCCTGATGCTATCCCTAAACCTAACACTATCATAGGGCTGATGCTAACCCTAACCCTAACCCTAACACTATCCTAGGCCTGATGCTAACCCTATCCCTAACCCTAACACTCTCCTAGGGCTGAGGCTAACCCTAACCCTAACACTATCCTAGGACTGATGCTAACCCTAACCCTAACACTATCCTAGGGCTGATGCTAACACTAACCCTAACCCTAACACTATCCTAGGGCTGATGCTAACCCAAACGCTAAGCCTAACACTACCCTTGAACTGATGCTAACCCTAAACCTAACCCTAACACTATCCTAGGCCTGATGATAACCCTAACCCTAACCCTAACACTATCCTAGGGCGGATGCTAACCCTAACCCTAACCCTAACACTATCCTAGGGCTGATGCTAACCCTAACACTAACACTATCCTAAGGCTGATTCTAACACTAACCCTAACCCTAACACTATCCTGGGGCTGATGCTAACACTAACCCTAACCCTAACACTATCCTAGGGCTCATGCTAACCCTAACCCTAACTCTAACACTATCTTAGGGCTGAGGCTAACCCTAACACAAACACTATCCTACGGCTGATGCTAACCTTAACCCTAACCCTAACACTATCCTAAGGCTGATGCTAACCCTAACACTAACACTATCCTGGGCCTGGTGCTAACCCTCTCCCTAACCCTAACACTATCCTAGGGCTGATGCTAACCCTAACCCTAACCCTAACACTATCCTAGGGCTGATGCTAACCCTAACCCTAACACTAACCTAGGCCTGATGCTAACCCTAACCCTAACACTTACACTATCCTAGGGCTGATGCTAACCCTAACCCTAACCCTAACACTATCCTAGGTCTGATGCTAACCCTAAACCTAACACTATCCTAGGGCTGATGCTAACCCTAACCCTAACCCTAACACTGTCCTAGGGCTGATGTTAACCCTAACCCTAACACTATCCTAGGGCTGATGCTAACCCTAACTCTAACCCTAACACTCTCCTAGGGCTGATGCTAACCCTAACCCTAACACTATCCTAGGCCTGATGCTAACCCTAACCCTAACACTATCCTAGGGCTGATGCTAACCCTAACCCTAACACTAACACTATCCTAGGCCTGATGCTAACCCTATCCCTAACCCTAACACTCTCCTAGGGCTGAGGCTAACCCTAACCCTAACACTATCCTAGGGCTGATGCGAACCCTAACCCTAACCCTAAAACTATCCTACGGTTCATGCTAACCCTAACCCTAACACTATCCTAGGGCTGATGCTAACCCTAACCCTAACCCTAACACTATCCTAGGGCTGATGCTAACCCTAACCCTAACACTATCCTAGGTCTGATGCTAACCCTAACCCTAACCCTAACACTATCCTAGGGCTGATGCTAACCCTAACCCTAACCCTAACACTATCCTAGGCCTGATGCTAACCCTAACCCTAACACTTACACTATCCTAGGGCTGATGCTAACCCTAACCCTAACCCTAACACTATCCTAGGTCTGATGCTAACCCTAAACCTCACACTATCCTAGGGCTGATGCTAACCCTAACCCTAACCCTAACACTATCCTAGGGATGATGTTAACCCTAACCCTAACACTATCCTAGGGCTGATGCTAACCCTAACCCCAACCCTAACACTCTCGTAGGGCTGATGCTAACCATAACCCTAACACTATCCTAGGCCTGATGCTAACCCTAACCCTAACACTATCCTAGGGCTGATGCTAACCCTAACCCTAACCCTAACACTATCCTAAGCCTGATGCTAAACCTATCCCTAACCATAACACTCTCCTAGGGCTGATGCTAACCCTAACCCTAACACTATCCTAGGGCTGATGCTAACCCTAACCCTAACCCTAACACTATCCTAAGTCTGATGCTAACCCTAGCCCTCACACTATCCTAGGCCTGATGATAACCCTAACCCTAACCTTAACACTATACTAAGGCTGATGCTAACCCTAACCCTATCCCTAACACTATCCTAGTGCTGATGCTAACCCTAACCCTAACACTATCCTAGGCCTGATGATACCCCTAACCCTAACCCTAACACTATCCTAGGGCTGATGCTAACCCTAACCCTAACACTATCCTAGGGCTGATGCTAACCCTAACGCTAAGCCTAACACTATCCTTGAATTGATGCTAACCCTAACCCTAACCCTAACACTATCCTAGGCCTGATGATAACCCTCACCCTAACCCTAACACTATCCTAGGGTTTATGTTAACCCTAACCCTAACACTATCCTAGGGCTGATGATAATCCTATCCCTAACCCTAACACTATCCTAGGGCGGATGCTAACCCTAACCCTAACCCTAACACTATCCTAGGGCTTATGCTAACCCTAACACTAACACTATCCTAGGGCTGATGCTAACCCTAACCCTAACCCTAACACTATCCTAGGGCTGATGCTAACCCTAACCCTAACTCTAACACTATCTTATGGCTGAGGCTAACCCTAACCCAAACACTATCCTACGGCTGATGCTAACCCTAACCCTAACCCTAACACTATCCTAAGGCTGATGCTAACCCTAACACTAACACTATCCTGGGCCTGGTGCTAACCCTAACCCTAACCCTAACACTATCCTAGGGCTGATGCTAACCCTAACCCTAATACTATCCTAGGGCTGATGCTAACCCTAACCCTAACCCTAACACTATCCTAGGGCTGATGCTAACCCTAACCCTAACCCTAACACTATCCTAGGGCTGATGGTAACCCTAACCCTAACACTATCCTAGGCCTGATGCTAACCCTAACCCTAACACTTACACTATCCTAGGGCTGATGCTAACCCTAACCCTAACCCTAACACTATCCTAAGTCTGATGCTAACCCTAGCCCTCACACTATCCTAGGCCTGATGATAACCCTAACCCTAACCTTAACACTATACTAAGGCTGATGCTAACCCTAACCCTATCCCTAACACTATCCTAGTGCTGATGCTAACCCTAACCCTAACACTATCCTAGGCCTGATGATACCCCTAACCCTAACCCTAACACTATCCTAGGGCTGATGCTAACCCTAACCCTAACACTATCCTAGGGCTGATGCTAACCCTAACGCTAAGCCTAACACTATCCTTGAATTGATGCTAACCCTAACCCTAACCCTAACACTATCCTAGGCCTGATGATAACCCTCACCCTAACCCTAACACTATCCTAGGGTTTATGTTAACCCTAACCCTAACACTATCCTAGGGCTGATGATAATCCTATCCCTAACCCTAACACTATCCTAGGGCGGATGCTAACCCTAACCCTAACCCTAACACTATCCTAGGGCTTATGCTAACCCTAACACTAACACTATCCTAGGGCTGATGCTAACCCTAACCCTAACCCTAACACTATCCTAGGGCTGATGCTAACCCTAACCCTAACTCTAACACTATCTTATGGCTGAGGCTAACCCTAACCCAAACACTATCCTACGGCTGATGCTAACCCTAACCCTAACCCTAACACTATCCTAAGGCTGATGCTAACCCTAACACTAACACTATCCTGGGCCTGGTGCTAACCCTAACCCTAACCCTAACACTATCCTAGGGCTGATGCTAACCCTAACCCTAATACTATCCTAGGGCTGATGCTAACCCTAACCCTAACCCTAACACTATCCTAGGGCTGATGCTAACCCTAACCCTAACCCTAACACTATCCTAGGGCTGATGGTAACCCTAACCCTAACACTATCCTAGGCCTGATGCTAACCCTAACCCTAACACTTACACTATCCTAGGGCTGATGCTAACCCTAACCCTAACCCTAACACTATCCTAGGTCTGATGCTAACCCTAAACCTAACACTATCCTAGGGCTGATGCTAACCCTAACCCTAACCCTAACACTATCCTAGGGCTGATGTTAACCCTAACCCTAACACTATCCTAGGGCTGATGCTAACCCTAACCCTAACCCTAACACTCTCCTAGGGCTGATGCTAACCCTAACCCTAACACTAACCTAGGCCTGATGCTAACCCAAACCCTAACACGATCCTAGGGCTGATGCTAACCCTAACCCTAACACTATCCTAGGCCTGATGATAAACCTATCCGTAACCCTAACACTCTCCTAGGGCTGATGCTAACCCTAACCCTAACAGTATCCTAGGGCTGATGCTAACCCTAACCCTAACCCTAACACTATCCTAAGTCTGATGCTAACCCTAGCCCTCACACTATCCTAGGCCTGATGATAACCCTAACCCTAACCTTAACACTATTCTACGGCTGATGCTAACCCTAACCATATCCCTAACACTATCCTAGAGCTGATGCTAACCCTAACCCTAACAGTATCCTAGGCCTGATGATAACCCTAACCCTAACCCTAACACTATCCTAGGGCTAATGCTAACCCTAACCCTAACACTATCCTAGGGCTGATGCTAACCCTAACGCTAACCCTAACACTATCCTTGAACTGATGCTAACGCTAACCCTAACCCTAACGCTATCCTAGGCCTGATGATAACCCTAACCCTAACCCTAACTCTATCCTAGGGTTTATGTTAACCCTAACCCTAACACTATCCTAGTGCTGATGCTAACCCTAACCCTAACCCTAACACTATCCTAGGGCTGATGCTAACCCTAACACTAACACTATCCTAGGGCTGATGCTAACCCTAACCCTAACACTAACACTATCCTAGGGCTGATACTAACCCTAACCCTAACTCTAACACTATCTTTGGGCTGAGGCTAACCCTAACCCAAACACTATCCTACGGCTGATGCTAAGCCTAACCCTAACCCTAACACTACCCTAAGGCTGATGCTAACCCTAACACTAACACTATCCTAGGCCTGGTGCTAACCCTAACCCTAACCCTAACACTATCCTAGGGCTGATGCTAACCCTAAACCTAATACTATCCTAGGGGTGATGCTAACCCTAACCCTAACCCTAACACTATCCTAGGGCTGATGCTAACCCTATCCCTAACCCTAACACTATCCTAAGGCTGATGCTAACCCTAACCCTAACACTATCCTAGGCCTGATGCTAAGCCTAACCCTAACAATTACACTATCCTCTGGCTGATGCTAACCCTAACCCTAACCCTAACACTATCCTAGGTCTGACGCTAACCCTAAAGCTAACACTATCCTAGGGCTGATGCTAACCCTAACCCTAACCCTAACACTATCCTAGGGCTGATGTTAACAGTAACCCTAACACTATGCTAGGGCTGATGGTAACCCTAACCCTAACCCTAACACTCTCCTAGGGCTGATGCTAACCGTAACCCTAACACTATCCTAGGCCTGATGCTAACCCTAACCCTAACACTATCATAGGGCTGATGCTAACCCTACCCCTAACCCTAACACTATCCTAGGCCTGATGCTAACCCTATCCCTAACCCTAACACTCTCCTAGGGCTGAGGCTAACCCTAACCCTAACACTATCCTAGGACTGATGCTAACCCTAACCCTAACACTATCCTAGGGCTGATGCTAACACTAACCCTAACCCTAACACTATCCTAGGGCTGATGCTAACCCTAACGCTAAGCCTAACACTACCCTTGAACTGATGCTAACCCTAACCCTAACCCTAACACTATCCTAGGCCTGATGATAACCCTAACCCTAACCCTAACACTATCCTAGGGCTGATGCTAACCCTAACCCTAACACTAACACTATCCTAGGCCTGATGCTAACCCTATCCCTAACCCTAACACTCTCCTAGGGCTGAGGCTAACCCTAACCCTAACACTATCCTAGGGCTGATGCGAACCCTAACCCTAACCCTAAAACTATCCTACGGTTCATGCTAACCCTAACCCTAACACTATCCTAGGGCTGATACTAACCCTAACCCTAACCCTAACACTATCCTAGGGCTGATGCTAACCCTAACCCAAACACTATCCTAGGTCTGATGCTAACCCTAACCCTAACCCTAACACTATCCTAGGGCTGATGCTAACCCTAACCCTAACCCTAACACTATCCTAGGCCTGATGCTAACCCTAACCCTAACACTTACACTATCCTAGGGCTGATGCTAACCCTAACCCTAACCCTAACACTATCCTAGGTCTGATGCTAACCCTAAACCTCACACTATCCTAGGGCTGATGCTAACCCTAACCCTAACCCTAACACTATCCTAGGGATGATGTTAACCCTAACCCTAACACTATCCTAGGGCTGATGCTAACCCTAACCCCAACCCTAACACTCTCCTAGGGCTGATGCTAACCATAACCCTAACACTATCCTAGGCCTGATGCTAACCCTAACCCTAACACTATCCTAGGGCTGATGCTAACACTAACCCTAACCCTAACACTATCCTAGGCCTGATGCTAAACCTATCCCTAACCATAACTCATTCCTAGGGCTGAGGCTAACCCTAACCCTAACACTATCCTAGGGCTGATGCTAACCCTAACCCTAACACTATCCTAAGTCTGATGCTAACCCTAGCCCTCACACTATCCTAGGCCTGATGATAACCCTAACCCTAACCTTAACACTATACTAAGGCTGATGCTAACCCTAACCCTATCCCTAACACTATCCTAGAGCTGATGCTAACCCTAACCCTAACACTATCCTAGGCCTGATGATACCCCTAACCCTAACCCTAACACTATCCTAGGGCTGATGCTAACCCTAACCCTAACACTATCCTAGGGCTGATGCTAACCCTAACGCTAAGCCTAACACTGTCCTTGAACTGATGCTAACCCTAACCCTAACCCTAACACTATCCTAGGCCTGTTGATAACCCTAACCCTAACCCTAACACTATCCTAGGGTTTATGTTAACCCTAACCCTAACACTATCCTAGGGCTGATGCTGACCCTAACCCTAACCCTAACACTATCCTAGGGCTGATGCTAACCCTAACACTAACACTATCCTAGGGCTGATGCTAACCCTAACCCTAACACTAACACTATCCTAGGGCTGATACTAACCCTAACCCTAACTCTAACACTATCTTTGGGCTGAGGCTAACCCTAACCCAAACACTATCCTACGGCTGATGCTAAGCCTAACCCTAACCCTAACACTATCCTAAGGCTGATGCTAACCCTAACACTAACACTATCCTAGGCCTGGTGCTAACCCTAACCCTAACCCTAACACTATCCTAGGGCTGATGCTAACCCTAAACCTAATACTATCCTAGGGGTGATGCTAACCCTAACCCTAACCCTAACACTATCCTAGGACTGATGCTAACCCTATCCCTAACCCTAACACTATCCTAAGGCTGATGCTAACCCTAACCCTAACACTATCCTAGGCCTGATGCTAAGCCTAACCCTAACACTTACACTATCCTCTGGCTGATGCTAACCCTAACCCTAACCCTAACACTATCCTAGGTCTGATGCTAACCCTAAAGCTAACACTATCCTAGGGCTGATGCTAACCCTAACCCTAACCCTAACACTATCCTAGGGCTGATGTTAACCCTAACCCTAACACTATGCTAGGGCTGATGGTAACCCTAACCCTAACCCTAACACTCTCCTAGGGCTGATGCTAACCGTAACCCTAACACTATCCTAGGCCTGATGCTAACCCTAACCCTAACACTATCATAGGGCTGATGCTAACCCTAACCCTAACCCTAACACTATCCTAGGCCTGATGCTAACCCTATCCCTAACCCTAACACTCTCCTAGGGCTGAGGCTAACCCTAACCCTAACACTATCCTAGGGCTGATGCGAACCCTAACCCTAACCCTAACACTATCCTAGGGTTTATGCTAACCCTAACCCTAACACTATCCTAGGGCTGATGCTAACCCTAACCCTAACCCTAACACTATCCTAGGGCTGATGATAACCCTAACCCTAACACTATCCTAGGGCTGATGCTAACCCTAACCCTAGCCCTAACAGTATCCTAAGTCTGATGCTAACCCTAGCCCTCACACTATCCTAGGCCTGATGATAACCCTAACCCTAACCTTAACACTATCCTAGGGCTGATGCTAACCCTAACCCTAACCCTAACACTATCCTAGAGCTGATGATAACCCTAACCCTAACACTATCCTAGGCCTGATGATAACCCTAACCCTAACCCTAACACTATCCTAGGGCTGATGCTAACCCTAACCCTAACACTATCCTAGGGCTGATGCTAACACTAACCCTAACCCTAACACTATCCTAGGGCTGATGCTAACCCTAACGCTAAGCCTAACACTACCCTTGAACTGATGCTAACCCTAACCCTAACCCTAACACTATCCTAGGCCGGATGATAACCCTAACCCTAACCCTAACACTATCCTAGGGCGGATGCTAACCCTAACCCTAACCCTAACACTATCCTAGGGCTGATGCTTACCCTAACACTAACACTATCCTAGGGCTGATTCTAACCCTAACCCTAACCCTAACACTATCCTGGGGCTGATGCTAACACTAACCCTAACCCTAACACTATCCTAGGGCTCATGCTAACCCTAACCCTAACTCTAACACTATCTTAGGGCTGAGGCTAACCCTAACCCAAACACTATCCTACGGCTGATGCTAACCCTAATCCTAACCCTAACACTATCCTAAGGCTGATGCTAACCCTAACACTAACACTATCCTAGGCCTGGTGCTAACCCTAACCCTAACCCTAACACTATCCCAGGGCTGATGCTAACCCTAACCCTAATACTATCCTAGGGCTGATGCTAACCCTAACCCTAACCCTAACACTATCCTAGGGCTGATGCTAACCCTAACCCTAACACTATCCTAGGCCTGATGCTAACCCTAACCCTAACACTTACACTATCCTAGGGCTGATGCTAACCCTAACCCTAACCCTAACACTATCCTAGGTCTGATGCTAACCCTAAACCTAACACTATCCTAGGGCTGATGCTAACCCTAACCCTAACCCTAACACTGTCCTAGGGCTGATGTTAACCCTAACCCTAACACTATCCTAGGGCTGATGCTAACCCTAACCCTAACCCTAACACTCTCCTAGGGCTGATGCTAACCCTAACCCTAACACAATCCTAGGCCTGATGCTAACCCTAACCCTAACACTATCCTAGGTCTGATGCTAACCCTAACCCTAACACTAACACTATCCTAGGCCTGATGCTAACCCTATCCCTAACCCTAACACTCTCCTAGGGCTGAGGCTAACCCTAACCCTAACACTATCCTAGGGCTGATGCGAACCCTAACCCTAACCCTAAAACTATCCTACGGTTCATGCTAACCCTAACCCTAACACTATCCTAGGGCTGATGCTAACCCTAACCCTAACCCTAACACTATCCTAGGGCTGATGCTAACCCTAACCCTAACACTATCCTAGGTCTGATGCTAACCCTAACCCTAACCCTAACACTATCCTAGGGCTGATGCTAACCCTAACTCTAACCCTAACACTATCCTAGGTCTGATGCTAACCCTAACCCTAACCCTAACACTATCCTAGGGCTGATGCTAACCCTAACCCTAACCCTAACACTATCCTAGGTCTGATGCTAACCCTAAACCTCACACTATCCTAGGGCTGATGCTAACCCTAACCCTAACCCTAACACTATCCTAGGGATGATGTTAACCCTAACCCTAACACTATCCTAGGGCTGATGCTAACCCTAACCCCAACCCTAACACTCTCCTAGGGCTGATGCTAACCATAACCCTAACACTATCCTAGGCATGATGCTAACCCTAACCCTAACACTGTCCTAGGGCTGATGCTAACCCTAACCCTAACCCTAATACTATCCTAGGCCTGATGCTAAACCTATCCCTAACCATAACACTCTCCTAGGGCTGATGCTAACCCTAACCCTAACACTATCCTAGGGCTGATGCTAACCCTAACCCTAACCCTAACACTATCCTAAGTCTGATGCTAACCCTAGCCCTCACACTATCCTAGGCCTGATGATAACCCTAACCCTAACCTTAACACTATACTAGGGCTGATGCTAACCCTAACCCTATCCCTAACACTATCCTAGAGCTGATGCTAACCCTAACCCTAACACTATCCTAGGCCTGATGATACCCCTAACCCTAACCCTAACACTATCCTAGGGCTGATGCTAACCCTAACCCTAACACTATCCTAGGCCTAACCCTAACACTATCATAGGGCTGATGCTAACCCTAACCCTAACCCTAACACTATCCTAGGCCTGAGGCTAACCCTATCCCTAACCCTAACACTCTCCTAGGGCTGAGGCTAACCCTAACCCTAATACTATCCTAGGGCTGACGCTAACCCTAACCCTAACCCTAACACCATCCTAGGGCTGATGCTAACCCTATCCCTAACCCTAACACTATCCTAGGGCTGATGCTAACCCTAAACCTAACACTATCCTAGGCCTGATGCTAACCCTAACCCTAACAGTTACACTATCCTAGGGCTGATGCTAAACCTAACCCTAACCCTAACACTATCCTAGGTCTGATGCTAACCTTAAACCTAACACTATCCTAGGGCTGATGCTAACCCTAACCCTAACCCTAACACTATCCTAGGGCTGTTGTTAACCCTAACCCTAACACTATCCTAGGGCTGATGCTAACCCTAACCCTAACCCTAACACTATCCCAGGGCTGATGCTAACCCTAACCCTAATACTATCCTAGGGCTGATGCTAACCCTAACCCTAACCCTAACACTATCCTAGGGCTGATGCTAACCCTAACCCTAACACTATCCTAGGCCTGATGCTAACCCTAACCCTAACACTTACACTATCCTAGGGCTGATGCTAACCCTAACCCTAACCCTAACACTATCCTAGGTCTGATGCTAACCCTAAACCTAACACTATCCTAGGGCTGATGCTAACCCTAACCCTAACCCTAACACTGTCCTAGGGCTGATGTTAACCCTAACCCTAACACTATCCTAGGGCTGATGCTAACCCTAACCCTAACCCTAACACTCTCCTAGGGCTGATGCTAACCCTAACCCTAACACAATCCTAGGCCTGATGCTAACCCTAACCCTAACACTATCCTAGGTCTGATGCTAACCCTAACCCTAACACTAACACTATCCTAGGCCTGATGCTAACCCTATCCCTAACCCTAACACTCTCCTAGGGCTGAGGCTAACCCTAACCCTAACACTATCCTAGGGCTGATGCGAACCCTAACCCTAACCCTAAAACTATCCTACGGTTCATGCTAACCCTAACCCTAACACTATCCTAGGGCTGATGCTAACCCTAACCCTAACCCTAACACTATCCTAGGGCTGATGCTAACCCTAACCCTAACACTATCCTAGGTCTGATGCTAACCCTAACCCTAACCCTAACACTATCCTAGGGCTGATGCTAACCCTAACTCTAACCCTAACACTATCCTAGGTCTGATGCTAACCCTAACCCTAACCCTAACACTATCCTAGGGCTGATGCTAACCCTAACCCTAACCCTAACACTATCCTAGGTCTGATGCTAACCCTAAACCTCACACTATCCTAGGGCTGATGCTAACCCTAACCCTAACCCTAACACTATCCTAGGGATGATGTTAACCCTAACCCTAACACTATCCTAGGGCTGATGCTAACCCTAACCCCAACCCTAACACTCTCCTAGGGCTGATGCTAACCATAACCCTAACACTATCCTAGGCCTGATGCTAACCCTAACCCTAACACTGTCCTAGGGCTGATGCTAACCCTAACCCTAACCCTAATACTATCCTAGGCCTGATGCTAAACCTATCCCTAACCATAACACTCTCCTAGGGCTGATGCTAACCCTAACCCTAACACTATCCTAGGGCTGATGCTAACCCTAACCCTAACCCTAACACTATCCTAAGTCTGATGCTAACCCTAGCCCTCACACTATCCTAGGCCTGATGATAACCCTAACCCTAACCTTAACACTATACTAGGGCTGATGCTAACCCTAACCCTATCCCTAACACTATCCTAGAGCTGATGCTAACCCTAACCCTAACACTATCCTCGGCCTGATGATACCCCTAACCCTAACCCTAACACTATCCTAGGGCTGATGCTAACCCTAACCCTAACACTATCCTAGGCCTAACCCTAACACTATCATAGGGCTGATGCTAACCCTAACCCTAACCCTAACACTATCCTAGGCCTGAGGCTAACCCTATCCCTAACCCTAACACTCTCCTAGGGCTGAGGCTAACCCTAACCCTAATACTATCCTAGGGCTGACGCTAACCCTAACCCTAACCCTAACACCATCCTAGGGCTGATGCTAACCCTATCCCTAACCCTAACACTATCCTAGGGCTGATGCTAACCCTAAACCTAACACTATCCTAGGCCTGATGCTAACCCTAACCCTAACAGTTACACTATCCTAGGGCTGATGCTAAACCTAACCCTAACCCTAACACTATCCTAGGACTGATGCTAACCTTAAACCTAACACTATCCTAGGGCTGATGCTAACCCTAACCCTAACCCTAACACTATCCTAGGGCTGTTGTTAACCCTAACCCTAACACTATCCTAGGGCTGATGCTAACCCTAACCCTAACCCTAACACTCTCCTAGGGCTGATGCTAACCGTAACCCTAACACTATCCTAGGCCTAACCCTAACACTATCCTAGGGCTGATGCTAACCCTAACCCTAACCCTAACACTATCCTAGGGTTGATGCTAACCCTAACCCTAACACTATCCTAGGGCTGATGCTAACCCTAACCCTAACCCTAACACTATCCTAGGGCTGATGCTAACCCTAACCCTAACACTATCCTAGGGCTGACGCTAACCCTAACCCTAAACCTAACACTATCCTAGGGCTGATGCTCACCCTAACCCTAACACTATCCTAGGGCTGATGCTAACCCTAACCCTAACCCTAACACTATCCTAGGCCTGAGGCTAACCCTATCCCTAACCCTAACACTCTCCTAGGGCTGAGGCTAACCCTAACCCTAATACTATCCTAGGGCTGACGCTAACCCTAACCCTAACCCTAACACTGTCCTAGGGCTGATGCTAACCCTATCCCTAACGCTAACACTATCCTAGGGCTGATGCTAACCCTAAACCTAACACTATCCTAGGCCTGATGCTAACCCTAACCCTAACAGTTACACTATCCTAGGGTGATGCTAAACCTAACCCTAACCCTAACACTATCCTAGGTCTGATGCTAACCTTAAACCTAAAACTATCCTAGGGATGATGCTAACCCTAACCCTAACCCTAACACTATCCTAGGGCTGTTGTTAACCATAACCCTAACACTATCCTAGGGCTGATGCTAACCCTAACCCTAACCCTAACACTCTCCTAGGGCTGATGCTAACCGTAACCCTAACACTATCCTAGGCCTAACCCTAACACTATCCTAGGGCTGATGCTAACCCTAACCCTAACCCTAACACTATCCTAGGGTTGATGCTAACCCTAACCCTAACACTATCCTAGGGCTGATGCTAACCCTAACCCTAACACTAACACTATCCTAGGGGTGATGCTAACCCTAACCCTAACACTATCCTAGGGCTGACGCTAACCCTAACCCTAAACCTAACACTCTCCTAGGGCTGATGCTTACCCTAACCCTAACACTAT
Source organism: Lemur catta (assembly GCF_020740605.2). Taxonomy (NCBI): domain Eukaryota; kingdom Metazoa; phylum Chordata; class Mammalia; order Primates; family Lemuridae; genus Lemur; species Lemur catta. The sequence goes on along the minus strand of NC_059139.1, from coordinate 98,941,669 downwards.
CCTAGGGCTGATGCTAACCCTAACCCTAACCCTAACACTATCCTAAGTCTGATGCTAACCCTAGCCCTCACACTATCCTAGGCCTGATGATAACCCTAACCCTAACCTTAACACTATCCTAGGGCTGATGCTAACCCTAACCCTAACCCTAACACTATCCTAGAGCTGATGCTAACCCTAACCCTAACACTATCCTAGGCCTGATGATAACCCTAACCCTAACCCTAACACTAACCTAGGGCTGATGCTAACCCTAACCCTAACACTATCCTAGGGCTGATGCTAACCCTAACCCTAACACTATCCTAGGCCTGATGCTAACCCTAACCCTAACACTTACACTATCCTAGGGCTGATGCTAACCCTAACCCTAACCCTAACACTATCCTAGGTCTGATGCTAACCCTAAACCTAACAGTATCCTAGGGCTGATGCTAACCCTAACCCTAACCCTAACACTATCCTAGGGCTGATGTTAACAATAACCCTAACACTATCCTAGGGCTGATGCTAACCCTAACCCTAACCCTAACACTATCCTAGAGCTGATGCTAACCCTAACCCTAACACTATCCTAGGCCTGATGATAACCCTAACCCTAACCCTAACACTATCCTAGGGCTGATGCTAACCCTAACCCTAACACTATCCTAGGGCTGATGCTAACCCTAACCCTAATCCTAACACTCTCCTAGGGCTGATGCTAACCCTAACCCTAACACTATCCTAGGCCTGATGCTAAACCTATCCCTAACCATAACACTCTCCTAGGGCTGATGCTAACCCTAACCCTAACACTATCCTAGGGCTGATGCTAACCCTAACCCTAAGCCTAACACTATCCTAAGTCTGATGCTAACCCTAGCCCTCACACTATCCTAGGCCTGATGATAACCCTAACTCTAACCTTAACACTATCCTAGGGCTGATGCTAACCCTAACCCTATCCCTAACACTATCCTAGAGCTGATGCTAACCCTAACCCTAACACTATCCTAGGCCTGATGATAACCCTAACCCTAACCCTAACACTATCCTAGGGCTGATGCTAACCCTAACCCTAACACTATCCTAGGGCTGATGCTAACCCTAACGCTAACCCTAACACTATCCTTGAACTGATGCTAACCCTAACCCTAACCCGAACCCTAACACTATCCTAGGCCTGATGATAACCCTAACCCTAACCCTAACACTATCCTAGGGTTTATGTTAACCCTAACCCTAACACTATCCTAGGGCTGATGCTAATCCTATCCCTAACCCTAACACTATCCTAGGGCTGATGCTAACCCTAACCCTAACCCTAACACTCTCCTAGGGCTGATGCTAACCCTAACCCTAACACTAACCTAGGCCTGATGCTAACCCAAACCCTAACACGATCCTAGGGCTGATGCTAACCCGAACCCTAACACTATCCTAGGCCTGATGCTAAACCTATCCGTAACCCTAACACTCTCCTAGGGCTAATGCTAACCCTAACCCTAACAGTATCCTAGGGCTGATGCTAACCCTAACCCTAACCCTAACACTATCCTAAGTCTGATGCTAACCCTAGCCCTCACACTATCCTAGGCCTGATGATAACCCTAACCCTAACCTTAACACTATCCTACGGCTGATGCTAACCCTAACCCTATCCCTAACACTATCCTAGAGCTGATGCTAACCCTAACCCTAACACTATCCTAGGCCTGATGATAACCCTAACCCTAACCCTAACACTATCCTAGGGCTAATGCTAACCCTAACCCTAACACTATCCTAGGGCTGATGCTAACCCTAACGCTAACCCTAACACTATCCTTGAACTGATGATAACCCTAACCCTAACCCTAACGCTATCCTAGGCCTGATGATAACCCTAACCCTAACCCTAACACTATCCTAGGGTTTATGTTAACCCTAACCCTAACACTATCCTAGGGCTGATGGTGACCCTAACCCTAACCCTAACACTATCCTAGGGCTGATGCTAACCCTAACCCTAACACTAACACTATCCTAGGGCTGATACTAACCCTAACCCTAACTCTAACACTATCTTTGGGCTGAGGCTAACCCTAACCCAAACACTATCCTACGGCTGATGCTAAGCCTAACCCTAACCCTAACACTATCCTAAGGCTGATGCTAACCCTAACACTAACACTATCCTAGGCCTGGTGCTAACCCTAACCCTAACCCTAACACTATCCTAGGCCTGATGCTAACCCTAAACCTAATACTATCCTAGGGGTGATGCTAACCCTAACCCTAACCCTAACACTATCCTAGGGCTGATGCTAACCCTATCCCTAACCCTAACACTATCCTAAGGCTGATGCTAACCCTAACCCTAACACTATCCTAGGCCTGATGCTAAGCCTAACCCTAACACTTACACTATCCTCTGGCTGATGCTAACCCTAACCCTAACCCTAACACTATCCTAGGTCTGATGCTAACCCTAAAGCTAACACTATCCTAGGGCTGATGCTAACCCTAACCCTAACCCTAACACTATCCTAGGGCTGATGTTAACCCTAACCCTAACACTATGCTAGGGCTGATGGTAACCCTAACCCTAACCCTAACACTCTCCTAGGGCTGATGCTAACCGTAACCCTAACACTATCCTAGGCCTGATGCTAACCCTAACCCTAACACTATCATAGGGCTGATGCTAACCCTAACCCTAACACTATCCTAGGGCTCATGCTAACCCTAACCCTAACCCTAACACTATCCTAGGGCTGATGATAACCCTAACCCTAACACTATCCTAGGGCTGATGCTAACCCTAACCCTAACCCTAACAGTATCCTAAGTCTGATGCTAACCCTAGCCCTCACAATATCCTAGGCCTGATGATAACCCTAACCCTAACCTTAACACTATCCTAGGGCTGATGCTAACCCTAACCCTAACCCTAACACTATCCTAGAGCTGATGATAACCCTAACCCTAACACTATCCTAGGCCTGATGATAACCCTAACCCTAACCCTAACACTATCCTAGGGCTGATGCTAACCCTAACCCTACCACTACCCTAGGGCTGATGCTAACACTAACCCTAACCCTAACACTATCCTAGGGCTGATGCTAACCCTAACGCTAAGCCTAACACTACCCTTGAACTGATGCTAACCCTAACCCTAACCCTAACACTATCCTAGGCCTGATGATAACCCTAACCCTAACCCTACCCCTAACACTATCCTAGGGCGGATGCTAACCCTAACCCTAACCCTAACACTATCCTAGGGCTGATGCTTACCCTAACACTAACACTATCCTAGGGCTGATTCTAACCCTAACCCTAACCCTAACACTATCCTGGGGCTGATGCTAACACTAACCCTAACCCTAACACTATCCTAGGGTTCATGCTAACCCTAACCCTAACTCTAACACTATCTTAGGGCTGAGGCTAACCCTAACCCAAACACTATCCTACGGCTGATGCTAACCCTAACCCTAACCCTAACACTATCCTAAGGCTGATGCTAACCCTAACACTAACACTATCCTAGGCCTGGTGCTAACCCTAACCCTAACCCTAACACTATCCCAGGGCTGATGCTAACCCTAACCCTAATACTATCCTAGGGCTGATGCTAACCCTAACCCTAACCCTAACACTATCCTAGGGCTGATGCTAACCCTAACCCTAACACTATCCTAGGCCTGATGCTAACCCTAACCCTAACACTTACACTATCCTAGGGCTGATGCTAACCCTAACCCTAACCCTAACACTATCCTAGGTCTGATGCTAACCCTAAACCTAACACTATCCTAGGGCTGATGCTAACCCTAACCCTAACCCTAACACTGTCCTAGGGCTGATGTTAACCCTAACCCTAACACTATCCTAGGGCTGATGCTAACCCTAACCCTAACCCTAACACTCTCCTAGGGCTGATGCTAACCCTAACCCTAACACAATCCTAGGCCTGATGCTAACCCTAACCCTAACACTATCCTAGGGCAGATGCTAACCCTAACCCTAACACTAACACTATCCTAGGCCTGATGCTAACCCTATCCCTAACCCTAACACTCTCCTAGGGCTGAGGCTAACCCTAACCCTAACACTATCCTAGGGCTGATGCGAACCCTAACCCTAACCCTAAAACTATCCTACGGTTCATGCTAACCCTAACCCTAACACTATCCTAGGGCTGATGCTAACCCTAACCCTAACCCTAACACTATCCTAGGGCTGATGCTAACCCTAACCCTAACACTATCCTAGGTCTGATGCTAACGCTAACCCTAACCCTAACACTATCCTAGGGCTGATGCTAACCCTAACCCTAACCCTAACACTATCCTAGGCCTGATGCTAACCCTAACCCTAACACTTACACTATCCTAGGGCTGATGCTAACCCTAACCCTAACCCTAACACTATCCTAGGTCTGATGCTAACCCTAAACCTCACACTGTCCTAGGGCTGATGCTAACCCTAATCCTAACCCTAACACTATCCTAGGGATGATGTTAACCCTAACCCTAACACTATCCTAGGGCTGATGCTAACCCTAACCCCACCCTAACACTCTCCTAGGGCTGATGCTAACCATAACCCTAACACTATCCTAGGCCTGATGCTAACCCTAACCCTAACACTAATACTATCCTAGGCCTGATGCTAAACCTATCCCTAACCATAACACTCTCCTAGGGCTGATGTTAACCCTAACCCTAACACTATCCTAGGGCTGATGCTAACCCTAACCCTAACCCTAACACTATCCTAAGTCTGATGCTAACCCTAGCCCTCACACTATCCTAGGCCTGATGATAACCCTAACCCTAACCTTAACACTATACTAGGGCTGACGCTAACCCTAACCCTATCCCTAACGCTATCCTAGAGCTGATGCTAACCCTAACCCTAACACTATCCTAGGCCTGATGATACCCCTAACCCTAACCCTAACACTATCCTAGGGCTGATGCTAACCCTAACCCTAACATTATCCTAGGGCTGATGCTAACCCTAACGCTAACCCTAACACTATCCTTGAACTGATGCTAACCCTAACCCTAACCCTAACACTCTCCTAGGCCTGATGATAACCCTAACCCTAACCCTAACACTATCCTAGGGTTTATGTTAACCCTAACCCTAACACTATCCTAGGGCTGATGCTAACCCTAACCCTAACCCTAACACTATCCTAGGGCGGATGCTAACCCTAACCCTAACCCTAACACTATCCTAGGGCTAATGCTAACCTAACACTAACACTATCCTAGGGCTGATGCTAACCCTAACCCTAACCCTAACACTATCCTAGGGCTGATGCTAACCCTATCCCTAACCCTAACACTATCCTAGGGCTGATGCTAACCCTAAACCTAACACTATCCTAGGCCTGATGCTAACCCTAACCCTAACAGTTACACTATCCTAGGGTGATGCTAAACCTAACCCTAACCCTAACACTATCCTAGGTCTGATGCTAACCTTAAACCTAACACTATCCTAGGGCTGATGCTAACCCTAACCCTAACCCTAACACTATCCTAGGGCTGTTGTTAACCCTAACCCTAACACTATCCTACGGCTGATGCTAACCCTAACCCTAACCCTAACACTCTCCTAGGGCTGATGCTAACCGTAACCCTAACACTATCCTAGGCCTAACCCTAACACTATCCTAGGGCTGATGCTAACCCTAACCCTAACCCTAACACTATCCTAGGGTTGATGCTAACCCTAACCCTAACACTATCCTAGGGCTGATGCTAACCCTAACCCTAACCCTAACACTATCCTAGGGCTGATGCTAACCCTAACCCTAACACTATCCTAGGGCTGACGCTAACCCTAACCCTAAACCTAACACTCTCCTAGGGCTGATGCTCACCCTAACCCTAACACTATCCTAGGGCTGATGCTAACCCTAACCCTAACCCTAACACTATCCTAAGTCTGATGCTAACCCTAGCCCTCACACTATCCTAGGCCTGATGATAACCCTAACCCTAACCTTAACACTATCCTAGGGCTGATGCTAACCCTAACCCTAACCCTAACACTATCCTAGAGCTGATGCTAACCCTAACCCTAACACTATCCTAGGCCTGATGATAACCCTAACCCTAACCCTAACACTAACCTAGGGCTGATGCTAACCCTAACCCTAACACTATCCTAGGGCTGATGCTAACCCTAACCCTAACACTATCCTAGGCCTGATGCTAACCCTAACCCTAACACTTACACTATCCTAGGGCTGATGCTAACCCTAACCCTAACCCTAACACTATCCTAGGTCTGATGCTAACCCTAAACCTAACAGTATCCTAGGGCTGATGCTAACCCTAACCCTAACCCTAACACTATCCTAGGGCTGATGTTAACAATAACCCTAACACTATCCTAGGGCTGATGCTAACCCTAACCCTAACCCTAACACTATCCTAGGGTTTATGTTAACCCTAACCCTAACACTATCCTAGGGCTGATGCTAACCCTAACCCTAACCCTAACACTATCCTAGGGCGGATGCTAACCCTAACCCTAACCCTAACACTATCCTAGGGCTAATGCTAACCTAACACTAACACTATCCTAGGGCTGATGCTAACCCTAACCCTAACCCTAACACTATCCTAGTTCTGATGCTAACCCTAAACCTAACTCTAACACTATCTTATGGCTGAGGCTAACCCTAACCGAAACACTATCCTACGGCTGATGCTAACCCTAACCCTAACCCTAATACTATCCTAAGGTTGATGCTAACCCTAACACTAACACTATCCTAGGCCTGGTGCTAACCCTAACCCTAACCCTAACACTATCCTAGGGCTGATGCTAACCCTAACCCTAATAATATCCTAGGGCTGATGCTAACCCTAACCCTAACCCTAACACTATCCTAGGGCTGATGCTAACCCTATCCCTAACCCTAACACTATCCTAGGGCTGATGCTAACCCTAAACCTAACACTATCCTAGGCCTGATGCTAACCCTAACCCTAACAGTTACACTATCCTAGGGCTGATGCTAAACCTAACCCTAACCCTAACACTATCCTAGGTCTGATGCTAACCCTAAACCTAACACTATCCTAGGGCTGATGCTAACCCTAACCCTAACCCTAACACTATTCTAGGGCTTTTGTTAACCCTAACCCTAACACTATCCTAGGGCTGATGCTAACCCGAACACTAACCCTAACACTCTCCTAGGGCTGATGCTAACCGTAACCCTAACACTATCCTAGGCCTAACCCTAACACTATCATAGGGCTGATGCTAACCCTAACCCTAACCCTAACACTATCCTAGGCCTGAGGCTAACCCTATCCCTAACCCTAACACTCTCCTAGGGCTGAGGCTAACCCTAACCCTAATACTATCCTAGGGCTGACGCTAACCCTAACCCTAACCCTAACACTATCCTAGGGCTGATGCTAACCCTATCCCTAACCCTAACACTATCCTAGGGCTGATGCTAACCCTAAACCTAACACTATCCTAGGCCTGATGCTAACCCTAACCCTAACAGTTACACTATCCTAGGGCTGATGCTAAACCTAACCCTAACCCTAACACTATCCTAGGTCTGATGCTAACCCTAAACCTAACACTATCCTAGGGCTGATGCTAACCCTAACCCTAACCCTAACACTATCCTAGGGCTGTTGTTAACCCTAACCCTAACACTATCCTAGGGCTGATGCTAACCCTAACCCTAACCCTAACACTCTCCTAGGGCTGATGCTAACCGTAACCCTAACACTATCCTAGGCCTAACCCTAACACTATCCTAGGGCTGATGCTAACCCTAACCCTAACCCTAACACTATCCTAGGGCTGATGCTCACCCTAACCCTAACACTATCCTAGGGCTGATGCTAACCCTAACACTAACCCTAACACTATCCTAAGTCTGATGCTAACCCTAGCCCTCACACTATCCTAGGCTTGATGATAACCCTAACCCTAACCTTAACACTATCCTAGGGCTGATGCTAACCCTAACCCTAACCCTAACACTATCCTAGAGCTGATGCTAACCCTAACCCTAACACTATCCTAGGCCTGATGATAACCCTAACCCTAACCCTAATACTAACCTAGGGCTGATGCTAACCCTAACCCTAACACTATCCTAGGGCTGATGCTAACCCTAACGCTAAGCCTAAGACTATCCTTGAACTGATGCTAACCCTAACCTTAACCCTAACACTATCCTAGGGCTGTTGCTAACCCTAACCCTAACACTATCCTAGGCCTGATGCTAACCCTAACCCTAACACTTACACTATCCTAGGGCTGATGCTAACCCTAACCCTAACCCTAACACTATCCTAGGTCTGATGCTAACCCTAAACCTAACAGTATCCTAGGGCTGATGCTAACCCTAACCCTAACCCTAACACTATCCTAGGGCTGATGTTAACAATAACCCTAACACTATCCTAGGGCTGATGCTAACCCTAACCCTAACCCTAACACTATCCTAGAGCTGATGCTAACCCTAACCCTAACACTATCCTAGGCCTGATGATAACCCTAACCCTAACCCTAACACTATCCTAGGGCTGATGCTAACCCTAACCCTAACACTATCCTAGGGCTGATGCTAACCCTAACCCTAACCCTAACACTCTCCTAGGGCTGATGCTAACCCTAACCCTAACACTATCCTAGGCCTGATGCTAAACCTATCCCTAACCATAACACTCTCCTAGGGCTGATGCTAACCCTAACCCTAACACTATCCTAGGGCTGATGCTAACCCTAACCCTAACACTAACACTATCCTAGGCCTGATGCTAACCCTATCCCTAACCCTAACACTCTCCTAGGGCTGAGGCTAACCCTAACCCTAACACTATCCTAGGGCTGATGCGAACCCTAACCCTAACCCTAAAACTATCCTACGGTTTGTGCTAACCCTAACCCTAACACTATCCTAGGGCTGATGCTAACCCTAACCCTAACCCTAACACTATCCTAGGGCTGATGCTAACCCTAACCCTAACACTATCCTAGGTCTGATGCTAACGCTAACCCTAACCCTAACACTATCCTAGGGCTGATGCTAACCCTAACCCTAACCCTAACACTATCCTAGGCCTGATGCTAACCCTAACCCTAACACTTACACTATCCTAGGGCTGATGCTAACCCTAACCCTAACCCTAACACTATCCTAGGTCTGATGCTAACCCTAAACCTCACACTATCCTAGGGCTGATGCTAACCCTAACCCTAACCCTAACACTATCCTAGGGCTGATGCTAACCCTAACCCCAACCCTAACACTCTCCTAGGGCTGATGCTAACCATAACCCTAACACTATCCTAGGCCTGATGCTAACCCTAACCCTAACACTATCCTAGGGCTGATGCTAACCCTAACCCTAACACTAATACTATCCTAGGCCTGATGCTAAACCTATCCCTAACCATAACACTCTCCTAGGGCTGATGTTAACCCTAACCCTAACACTATCCTAGGGCTGATGCTAACCCTAACCCTAACCCTAACACTATCCTAAGTCTGATGCTAACCCTAGCCCTCACACTATCCTAGGCCTGATGATAACCCTAACCCTAACCTTAACACTATACTATGGCTGACGCTAACCCTAACCCTATCCCTAACGCTATCCTAGAGCTGATGCTAACCCTAACCCTAACACTATCCTAGGCCTGATGATACCCCTAACCCTAACCCTAACACTATCCTAGGGCTGATGCTAACCCTAACCCTAACACTATCCTAGGGCTGATGCTAACCCTAACGCTAACCCTAACACTATCCTTGAACTGATGCTAACCCTAACCCTAACCCTAACACTCTCCTAGGCCTGATGATAACCCTAACCCTAACCCTAACAGTATCCTAGGGTTTATGTTAACCCTAACCCTAACATTATCCTAGGGCTGATGCTAACCCTAACCCTAACCCTAACACTATCCTAGGGCGGATGCTAACCCTAACCCTAACCCTAACACTATCCTAGGGCTAATGCTAACCTAACACTAACACTATCCTAGGGCTGATGCTAACCCTAACCCTAACCCTAACACTATCCTAGGGCTGATGCTAACCCTAACCCTAACTCTAACACTATCTTATGGCTGAGACTAACCCTAACCGAAACACTATCCTACGGCTGATGCTAACCCTAACCCTAACCCTAATACTATCCTAAGGTTGATGCTAACCCTAACACTAACACTATCCTAGGCCTGGTGCTAACCCTAACCCTAACCCTAACACTATCCTAGGGCTGATGCTAACCCTAACCCTAATAATATCCTAGGGCTGATGCTAACCCTAACCCTAACCCTAACACTATCCTAGGGCTGATGCTAACCCTATCCCTAACCCTAACACTATCCTAGGGCTGATGCTAACCCTAAACCTAACACTATCCTAGGCCTGATGCTAACCCTAACCCTAACAGTTACACTATCCTAGGGCTTATGCTAAACCTAACCCTAACCCTAACACTATCCTAGGTCTGATGCTAACCCTAAACCTAACACTATCCTAGGGCTGATGCTAACCCTAAACCTAACCCTAACACTATTCTAGGGCTGTTGTTAACCCTAACCCTAACACTATCCTAGGGCTGATGCTAACCCGAACACTAACCCTAACACTCTCCTAGGGCTGATGCTAACCGTAACCCTAACACTATCCTAGGCCTAACCCTAACACTATCATAGGGCTGATGCTAACCCTAACCCTAACCCTAACACTATTCTAGGCCTGAGGCTAACCATATCCCTAACCCTAACACTCTCCTAGGACTGAGGCTAACCCTAACCCTAATACTATCCTAGGGCTGACGCTAACCCTAACCCTAACCCTAACACTATCCTAGGGCTGATGCTAACCCTATCCCTAACCCTAACACTATCCTAGGGCTGATGCTAACCCTAAACCTAACACTATCCTAGGCCTGATGCTAACCCTAACCCTAACAGTTACATTATCCTAGGGCTGATGCTAAACCTAACCCTAACCCTAACACTATCCTAGGTCTGATGCTAACCCTAAACCTAACACTATCCTAGGGCTGATGCTAACCCTAACCCTAACCCTAACACTATCCTAGGGCTGTTGTTAACCCTAACCCTAACACTCTCCTAGGGCTGATGCTAACCGTAACCCTAACACTATCCTAGGCCTAACCCTAACACTATCCTAGGGCTGATGCTAACCCTAACCCTAACCCTAACACTATCCTAGGGTTGATGCTAACCCTAACCCTAACACTATCCTAGGGCTGATGCTAACCCTAACCCTAACCCTAACACTATCCTAGGGCTGATGCTAACCCTAACCCTAACACTATCCTAGGGCTGACGCTAACCCTAACACTAAACCTAACACTATCCTAGGGCTGATGCTCACCCTAACCCTAACACTATCCTAGGGCTGATGCTAACCCTAACCCTAACCCTAACACTATCCTAAGTCTGATGCTAACCCTAGCCCTCACACTATCCTAGGCCTGATGATAACCCTAACCCTAACCTTAACACTATCCTAGGGCTGATGCTAACCCTAACCCTAACCCTAACACTATCCTAGAGCTGATGCTAACCCTAACCCTAACACTATCCTAGGCCTGATGATAACCCTAACCCTAACCCTAACACTAACCTAGGGCTGATGCTAACCCTAACCCTAACACTATCCTAGGGCTGATGCTAACCCTAACGCTAAGCATAAGACTATCCTTGAACTGATGCTAACCCTAACCTTAACCCTAACACTATCTTAGGGCTGATGCTAACCCTAACCCTAACACTATCCTAGGCCTGATGCTAACCCTAACCCTAACACTTACACTATCCTAGGGCTGATGCTAACCCTAACCCTAACCCTAACACTATCCTAGGTCTGATGCTAACCCTAAACCTAACAGTATCCTAGGGCTGATGCTAACCCTAACCCTAACCCTAACACTATCCTAGGGCTGATGTTAACAATAACCCTAACACTATCCTAGGGCTGATGCTAACCCTAACCCTAACCCTAACACTATCCTAGAGCTGATGCTAACCCTAACCCTAACACTATCCTAGGCCTGATGATAACCGTAACCCTAACCCTAACACTATCCTAGGGCTGATGCTAACCCTAACCCTAACACTATCCTAGGGCTGATGCTAACCCTAACCCTAACCCTAACACTCTCCTAGGGCTGATGCTAACCCTAACCCTAACACTATCCTAGGCCTGATGCTAAACCTATCCCTAACCCTAACACTCTCCTAGGGCTGATGCTAACCCTAACCCTAACACAATCCTAGGCCTGATGCTAACCCTAACCCTAACACTATCCTAGGGCAGATGCTAACCCTAACCCTAACACTAACACTATCCTAGGCCTGATGCTAACCCTATCCCTAACCCTAACACTCTCCTAGGGCTGAGGCTAACCCTAACCCTAACACTATCCTAGGGCTGATGCGAACCCTAACCCTAACCCTAAAACTATCCTACGGTTCATGCTAACCCTAACCCTAACACTATCCTAGGGCTGATGCTAACCCTAACCCTAACCCTAACACTATCCTAGGGCTGATGCTAACCCTAACCCTAACACTATCCTAGGTCTGATGCTAACGCTAACCCTAACCCTAACACTATCCTAGGGCTGATGCTAACCCTAACCCTAACCCTAACACTATCCTAGGCCTGATGCTAACCCTAACCCTAACACTTACACTATCCTAGGGCTGATGCTAACCCTAACCCTAACCCTAACACTATCCTAGGTCTGATGCTAACCCTAAACCTCACACTGTCCTAGGGCTGATGCTAACCCTAATCCTAACCCTAACACTATCCTAGGGATGATGTTAACCCTAACCCTAACACTATCCTAGGGCTGATGCTAACCCTAACCCCACCCTAACACTCTCCTAGGGCTGATGCTAACCATAACCCTAACACTATCCTAGGCCTGATGCTAACCCTAACCCTAACACTAATACTATCCTAGGCCTGATGCTAAACCTATCCCTAACCATAACACTCTCCTAGGGCTGATGTTAACCCTAACCCTAACACTATCCTAGGGCTGATGCTAACCCTAACCCTAACCCTAACACTATCCTAAGTCTGATGCTAACCCTAGCCCTCACACTATCCTAGGCCTGATGATAACCCTAACCCTAACCTTAACACTATACTAGGGCTGACGCTAACCCTAACCCTATCCCTAACGCTATCCTAGAGCTGATGCTAACCCTAACCCTAACACTATCCTAGGCCTGATGATACCCCTAACCCTAACCCTAACACTATCCTAGGGCTGATGCTAACCCTAACCCTAACATTATCCTAGGGCTGATGCTAACCCTAACGCTAACCCTAACACTATCCTTGAACTGATGCTAACCCTAACCCTAACCCTAACACTCTCCTAGGCCTGATGATAACCCTAACCCTAACCCTAACACTATCCTAGGGTTTATGTTAACCCTAACCCTAACACTATCCTAGGGCTGATGCTAACCCTAACCCTAACCCTAACACTATCCTAGGGCGGATGCTAACCCTAACCCTAACCCTAACACTATCCTAGGGCTAATGCTAACCTAACACTAACACTATCCTAGGGCTGATGCTAACCCTAACCCTAACCCTAACACTATCCTAGGGCTGATGCTAACCCTATCCCTAACCCTAACACTATCCTAGGGCTGATGCTAACCCTAAACCTAACACTATCCTAGGCCTGATGCTAACCCTAACCCTAACAGTTACACTATCCTAGGGTGATGCTAAACCTAACCCTAACCCTAACACTATCCTAGGTCTGATGCTAACCTTAAACCTAACACTATCCTAGGGCTGATGCTAACCCTAACCCTAACCCTAACACTATCCTAGGGCTGTTGTTAACCCTAACCCTAACACTATCCTACGGCTGATGCTAACCCTAACCCTAACCCTAACACTCTCCTAGGGCTGATGCTAACCGTAACCCTAACACTATCCTAGGCCTAACCCTAACACTATCCTAGGGCTGATGCTAACCCTAACCCTAACCCTAACACTATCCTAGGGTTGATGCTAACCCTAACCCTAACACTATCCTAGGGCTGATGCTAACCCTAACCCTAACCCTAACACTATCCTAGGGCTGATGCTAACCCTAACCCTAACACTATCCTAGGGCTGACGCTAACCCTAACCCTAAACCTAACACTCTCCTAGGGCTGATGCTCACCCTAACCCTAACACTATCCTAGGGCTGATGCTAACCCTAACCCTAACCCTAACACTATCCTAAGTCTGATGCTAACCCTAGCCCTCACACTATCCTAGGCCTGATGATAACCCTAACCCTAACCTTAACACTATCCTAGGGCTGATGCTAACCCTAACCCTAACCCTAACACTATCCTAGAGCTGATGCTAACCCTAACCCTAACACTATCCTAGGCCTGATGATAACCCTAACCCTAACCCTAACACTAACCTAGGGCTGATGCTAACCCTAACCCTAACACTATCCTAGGGCTGATGCTAACCCTAACCCTAACACTATCCTAGGCCTGATGCTAACCCTAACCCTAACACTTACACTATCCTAGGGCTGATGCTAACCCTAACCCTAACCCTAACACTATCCTAGGTCTGATGCTAACCCTAAACCTAACAGTATCCTAGGGCTGATGCTAACCCTAACCCTAACCCTAACACTATCCTAGGGCTGATGTTAACAATAACCCTAACACTATCCTAGGGCTGATGCTAACCCTAACCCTAACCCTAACACTATCCTAGGGTTTATGTTAACCCTAACCCTAACACTATCCTAGGGCTGATGCTAACCCTAACCCTAACCCTAACACTATCCTAGGGCGGATGCTAACCCTAACCCTAACCCTAACACTATCCTAGGGCTAATGCTAACCTAACACTAACACTATCCTAGGGCTGATGCTAACCCTAACCCTAACCCTAACACTATCCTAGTTCTGATGCTAACCCTAAACCTAACTCTAACACTATCTTATGGCTGAGGCTAACCCTAACCGAAACACTATCCTACGGCTGATGCTAACCCTAACCCTAACCCTAATACTATCCTAAGGTTGATGCTAACCCTAACACTAACACTATCCTAGGCCTGGTGCTAACCCTAACCCTAACCCTAACACTATCCTAGGGCTGATGCTAACCCTAACCCTAATAATATCCTAGGGCTGATGCTAACCCTAACCCTAACCCTAACACTATCCTAGGGCTGATGCTAACCCTATCCCTAACCCTAACACTATCCTAGGGCTGATGCTAACCCTAAACCTAACACTATCCTAGGCCTGATGCTAACCCTAACCCTAACAGTTACACTATCCTAGGGCTGATGCTAAACCTAACCCTAACCCTAACACTATCCTAGGTCTGATGCTAACCCTAAACCTAACACTATCCTAGGGCTGATGCTAACCCTAACCCTAACCCTAACACTATTCTAGGGCTTTTGTTAACCCTAACCCTAACACTATCCTAGGGCTGATGCTAACCCGAACACTAACCCTAACACTCTCCTAGGGCTGATGCTAACCGTAACCCTAACACTATCCTAGGCCTAACCCTAACACTATCATAGGGCTGATGCTAACCCTAACCCTAACCCTAACACTATCCTAGGCCTGAGGCTAACCCTATCCCTAACCCTAACACTCTCCTAGGGCTGAGGCTAACCCTAACCCTAATACTATCCTAGGGCTGACGCTAACCCTAACCCTAACCCTAACACTATCCTAGGGCTGATGCTAACCCTATCCCTAACCCTAACACTATCCTAGGGCTGATGCTAACCCTAAACCTAACACTATCCTAGGCCTGATGCTAACCCTAACCCTAACAGTTACACTATCCTAGGGCTGATGCTAAACCTAACCCTAACCCTAACACTATCCTAGGTCTGATGCTAACCCTAAACCTAACACTATCCTAGGGCTGATGCTAACCCTAACCCTAACCCTAACACTATCCTAGGGCTGTTGTTAACCCTAACCCTAACACTATCCTAGGGCTGATGCTAACCCTAACCCTAACCCTAACACTCTCCTAGGGCTGATGCTAACCGTAACCCTAACACTATCCTAGGCCTAACCCTAACACTATCCTAGGGCTGATGCTAACCCTAACCCTAACCCTAACACTATCCTAGGGCTGATGCTCACCCTAACCCTAACACTATCCTAGGGCTGATGCTAACCCTAACACTAACCCTAACACTATCCTAAGTCTGATGCTAACCCTAGCCCTCACACTATCCTAGGCTTGATGATAACCCTAACCCTAACCTTAACACTATCCTAGGGCTGATGCTAACCCTAACCCTAACCCTAACACTATCCTAGAGCTGATGCTAACCCTAACCCTAACACTATCCTAGGCCTGATGATAACCCTAACCCTAACCCTAATACTAACCTAGGGCTGATGCTAACCCTAACCCTAACACTATCCTAGGGCTGATGCTAACCCTAACGCTAAGCCTAAGACTATCCTTGAACTGATGCTAACCCTAACCTTAACCCTAACACTATCCTAGGGCTGTTGCTAACCCTAACCCTAACACTATCCTAGGCCTGATGCTAACCCTAACCCTAACACTTACACTATCCTAGGGCTGATGCTAACCCTAACCCTAACCCTAACACTATCCTAGGTCTGATGCTAACCCTAAACCTAACAGTATCCTAGGGCTGATGCTAACCCTAACCCTAACCCTAACACTATCCTAGGGCTGATGTTAACAATAACCCTAACACTATCCTAGGGCTGATGCTAACCCTAACCCTAACCCTAACACTATCCTAGAGCTGATGCTAACCCTAACCCTAACACTATCCTAGGCCTGATGATAACCCTAACCCTAACCCTAACACTATCCTAGGGCTGATGCTAACCCTAACCCTAACACTATCCTAGGGCTGATGCTAACCCTAACCCTAACCCTAACACTCTCCTAGGGCTGATGCTAACCCTAACCCTAACACTATCCTAGGCCTGATGCTAAACCTATCCCTAACCATAACACTCTCCTAGGGCTGATGCTAACCCTAACCCTAACACTATCCTAGGGCTGATGCTAACCCTAACCCTAACACTAACACTATCCTAGGCCTGATGCTAACCCTATCCCTAACCCTAACACTCTCCTAGGGCTGAGGCTAACCCTAACCCTAACACTATCCTAGGGCTGATGCGAACCCTAACCCTAACCCTAAAACTATCCTACGGTTCATGCTAACCCTAACCCTAACACTATCCTAGGGCTGATGCTAACCCTAACCCTAACCCTAACACTATCCTAGGGCTGATGCTAACCCTAACCCTAACACTATCCTAGGTCTGATGCTAACGCTAACCCTAACCCTAACACTATCCTAGGGCTGATGCTAACCCTAACCCTAACCCTAACACTATCCTAGGCCTGATGCTAACCCTAACCCTAACACTTACACTATCCTAGGGCTGATGCTAACCCTAACCCTAACCCTAACACTATCCTAGGTCTGATGCTAACCCTAAACCTCACACTATCCTAGGGCTGATGCTAACCCTAACCCTAACCCTAACACTATCCTAGGGCTGATGCTAACCCTAACCCCAACCCTAACACTCTCCTAGGGCTGATGCTAACCATAACCCTAACACTATCCTAGGCCTGATGCTAACCCTAACCCTAACACTATCCTAGGGCTGATGCTAACCCTAACCCTAACACTAATACTATCCTAGGCCTGATGCTAAACCTATCCCTAACCATAACACTCTCCTAGGGCTGATGTTAACCCTAACCCTAACACTATCCTAGGGCTGATGCTAACCCTAACCCTAACCCTAACACTATCCTAAGTCTGATGCTAACCCTAGCCCTCACACTATCCTAGGCCTGATGATAACCCTAACCCTAACCTTAACACTATACTATGGCTGACGCTAACCCTAACCCTATCCCTAACGCTATCCTAGAGCTGATGCTAACCCTAACCCTAACACTATCCTAGGCCTGATGATACCCCTAACCCTAACCCTAACACTATCCTAGGGCTGATGCTAACCCTAACCCTAACACTATCCTAGGGCTGATGCTAACCCTAACGCTAACCCTAACACTATCCTTGAACTGATGCTAACCCTAACCCTAACCCTAACACTCTCCTAGGCCTGATGATAACCCTAACCCTAACCCTAACAGTATCCTAGGGTTTATGTTAACCCTAACCCTAACATTATCCTAGGGCTGATGCTAACCCTAACCCTAACCCTAACACTATCCTAGGGCGGATGCTAACCCTAACCCTAACCCTAACACTATCCTAGGGCTAATGCTAACCTAACACTAACACTATCCTAGGGCTGATGCTAACCCTAACCCTAACCCTAACACTATCCTAGGGCTGATGCTAACCCTAACCCTAACTCTAACACTATCTTATGGCTGAGACTAACCCTAACCGAAACACTATCCTACGGCTGATGCTAACCCTAACCCTAACCCTAATACTATCCTAAGGTTGATGCTAACCCTAACACTAACACTATCCTAGGCCTGGTGCTAACCCTAACCCTAACCCTAACACTATCCTAGGGCTGATGCTAACCCTAACCCTAATAATATCCTAGGGCTGATGCTAACCCTAACCCTAACCCTAACACTATCCTAGGGCTGATGCTAACCCTATCCCTAACCCTAACACTATCCTAGGGCTGATGCTAACCCTAAACCTAACACTATCCTAGGCCTGATGCTAACCCTAACCCTAACAGTTACACTATCCTAGGGCTTATGCTAAACCTAACCCTAACCCTAACACTATCCTAGGTCTGATGCTAACCCTAAACCTAACACTATCCTAGGGCTGATGCTAACCCTAAACCTAACCCTAACACTATTCTAGGGCTGTTGTTAACCCTAACCCTAACACTATCCTAGGGCTGATGCTAACCCGAACACTAACCCTAACACTCTCCTAGGGCTGATGCTAACCGTAACCCTAACACTATCCTAGGCCTAACCCTAACACTATCATAGGGCTGATGCTAACCCTAACCCTAACCCTAACACTATTCTAGGCCTGAGGCTAACCATATCCCTAACCCTAACACTCTCCTAGGACTGAGGCTAACCCTAACCCTAATACTATCCTAGGGCTGACGCTAACCCTAACCCTAACCCTAACACTATCCTAGGGCTGATGCTAACCCTATCCCTAACCCTAACACTATCCTAGGGCTGATGCTAACCCTAAACCTAACACTATCCTAGGCCTGATGCTAACCCTAACCCTAACAGTTACATTATCCTAGGGCTGATGCTAAACCTAACCCTAACCCTAACACTATCCTAGGTCTGATGCTAACCCTAAACCTAACACTATCCTAGGGCTGATGCTAACCCTAACCCTAACCCTAACACTATCCTAGGGCTGTTGTTAACCCTAACCCTAACACTCTCCTAGGGCTGATGCTAACCGTAACCCTAACACTATCCTAGGCCTAACCCTAACACTATCCTAGGGCTGATGCTAACCCTAACCCTAACCCTAACACTATCCTAGGGTTGATGCTAACCCTAACCCTAACACTATCCTAGGGCTGATGCTAACCCTAACCCTAAC